>NC_057418.1:15658538-15974427 GCF_019320065.1 Cervus canadensis | reverse complement strand
GACCTCTCTAACACCCTGGACCAGCACTGATTCAAACCATTTCCCAGGCCAGTGTGGCTTCTCCAAACATAGGGCTACCATATGTCCAGTTTGGCTGGGAACAGGCCTGTTATCCCTGTGTAACTTTCAATGGGGCCATCTCAGAAGTGTCCCAGTTTGATCATTAATCATATCATCAAGTACTGGTTTGTTGTTCCAACTAAAGTAATTGAAAGAACTCCCTAATAAGGATTTATGAAAATTCGAACATAAAGTTCATTTATCTTTTTTTTTTTTTTACATAGGATTATGTGGGAATGGGAAGCATTTTGTCTAGTATTCAGGCATAAGTGGTGTTTCTCATTAACTCTCACTGTAGCGTCCCTGGTAGTTTTTCCACTTTCAGTGAGTCCCCCACAGTCCAGCTTCTACACTGTGTAATGTCTGCCCAGCTTATGACTCCTCACCAACTACAGGATTAGAGTCAAGCTTCTCATGTGGCTTACGACATCCTCTTTCTCTAGATTCCCTTTTGCTTCCTAGATCTCATTTCCCACTTTTCCCTGTGGGATAGACTGAATCATAGCCTCCCAAGTATGTTCACATCCTAATCTGGAAACTGTCAGCATTACCTTACAAAAAGGGACTTTGCAGCTGTGATTACATTGCATCTTGAAATGGGGAGATTGTCCTAAAATTATTTGGGTGGACCTAATCTGCTTACAATGGTCCTCACACGGGGAGGTGAGAAGATCAGTGAGGAAGCTGTGATTGGGAGAGAAGAATCACAGGAAAAGGTAACATGATGACAAAAGCAGAGACTGGAATCATTCACTCTGAGGTGGATGAAGGTGGAGCCACAAGCCAAGGAATGCAGACCAACAGCAGAAGATGAAAAAGACAAAGAAGCAGGTTTGCTCCTAGAGCTTCCGGGAGGGATCAGCCCTGCCAACATCTAGACATTAGCCCTGTGATACTGAGTGTGGACTTCTGACCTCCAAAGTTGTAAAGAGAACACGTCTATGTGGTTTTAAGCCCCTGTGTTTGCAGCGATGTGTCACAGCAGCCACAGGAAAGACTCCATCCTACGATGTTCTAGCAACTCCAGTCTGATGCTCACCACCCACATCCTGCTCTTTATAGCCTCTGCTATTCTGCTGCCATCCCTCCTTCCTGGAATACCCTCCCCTGTGTTTCTTTCTCACTCCAGCCCCCATTTTCTTGGTCAAATACTATTTCCCATATGATTCAGTGTGGGCATTCTATCACTGACTTGCATCCACCTAGGTGGGGGTCACTACTCTTCCTCTGGCTCCCATGATTCATTCACATTCCCCTAGCATTTATATTCCCATAGATCCTTAAAATTGCATATCTGATTGTCATCTCCAGCACTTCCAAGAAGAGGACATTGGAAGGGAGTGTATCTTATTTGTTTTTCTATCTCCATGCTTAGTAGGTACTCAATAATTGTTTGGTGAATAATTGGGAAAAAAAGAATTTTATGAATGTAATAACAAATATTTCTTATAAGAAATATTGGATTATCCTTTGCTAGTTTATAAGTGATGTGAGGAAGAGTCACCTATGTTCAATATTCCATTAGGTATCATCTTAGAAGAAACTGTGATTGCTCCCAATTGGGGAGATCCAAGGATTCAAAATGGAAGAGTTCTAGGTCTCTTTAATCCCTCACAGAGATGGCTTTCTGGAATCCTGACTCAAGGTTAGATGTTTAGGGTATCAGAGAAAGTTTCTCCTCAGATGAACCCCTTATCAGGGTTCAGGGGTCCAGGCTCTAAGCTTCACTGGGTAACGAGTGCTTCAGTTCAAGGGGCTGTGTGCTGAAATAATCTCCTCCCACACTTTAGCCCAGAGAGACTGTGCTTCTCCTCAGACAAATCTTTCTTTGCTAAAAAAATTTTTGATTGGAGTATGATTGCTTTACAATGATGTGTTAGTCTCTGCTGTAGACAAAGTGAGCAAGCTATAAGCATACACCTCCTCCCTCGGGGACTTCCCTCCCGTCCCCTCCACCCCCGTCCCACCCTTGTAGGTCATCACCGGGCACCAAGCTGAGCTCCTGGTGCTGTATAGCAGGTTCCCGCTAGCTGTCTATTTTACACATGGGTGTGTATATCTATCAATCCTAACCTCCCAGTTCATGCCCCCTCTCCTTCCCCTGCTGTGTCCACAGGCCCGTTCTCTATGCCTGCGTCTCTATTCCTGCTCTGCAGATAGGGTCATCAGTATCATCTGTCTAGATTCCACACATATGCATTAATATAAAATATTTGTTTTTCTCTTTCTGACTTACTGCACTCTGTATGGCAGATTCGAGGCTCATCCACATCACTACAAATGACTCAATTTCATGCCTTTTTATGGCTAAGTTACATTCTACTGTATGTATGTCCCACATCTTATTGATTCATTCACCCAGACAGGTCTTTCTGTCTCTACAGATTTGCCCATCCTTTTTCCTCCTCTTATTAATAGAATGCTCTTCTCTCTCACATTCCATGTTTCCATATTTCAGCCTACTCATCCATTGAAATTTAGCTTCTAAAATGATTTCCACTCCTACTTGGCCATTTCACAGTTCAGATGAGAGAACATGAATAATTCAGCCCAATCCATCACCACCAAAAAAAGTTGAAGATCAAGTTTCTCCAAGATAGAGTCAACAGCATCTTTCTCTACCAAGGAGAACACATTTTCAGAGGAAAGCAAGCATATCTTTTGAATGGTGGTGAGATCTGCCATCTAGGCCTCTGAGCATCATCATGTGTAGATTTTGTGGCCCATTATGGTAATTTCCTCTCCTCTTTACCTTCCTTGTAACTGAGTGATTATACTGCAGATCCCTGGGTACTATAATTTGCATTGCAATATGAGGCTTCATTTGATGCTTGCAAATTATGGGCCTAGGACTGAAGCTCTGATGTGGGAGTCGCTTCCACATAAGTCAGAAGAAGTTATGTATACATGAGTGCAGCTCTGGGAATAAAGAACCTTTTTTCATAATCACAATTTCATATTTAAAAATAAAATCTCAGTTACAGAAAAATAATAGGAACAGGCCCACCATAAAAGGAAAAGGAGAACTGAAAAGAAGTGCGCTCATAAAAATTTCATAAAATACAACCACACACATACTACACACTTGGGAGAAATGCCATAAAATTTCTCCACACGAAGAGGCAATGTTCCCTAGATCTCCTTTCCTGTTCAACAAGGATTTTGTTCTGAATTCTGAAGTCCCTGCAGGTGAGTGTTCACAGGCATCACAGCATTTCAGAGGAAAAAAGTTATAATCACTGGGTTGGGAAGATGGGAAAAGTGAAACGAGCTCTATCCAGGGAAATCACAGCGTACTGGTATCAGAGGACAAGAATTTTCATATAGATGTGTTCTTCCTAATTCAGCTTTCTCAATAAAACATCGTTCCTGTTTTCATTGAATTCAGGAGAAAGACAGCATGGGGCATTGAGGAAGAGCAGTGTCCCTCATGGTAAGAAGACCTAAGTTCTAGTCTCATTTCATCTCCTAACCCTTTGCAAGACCTTAGTTTCTTCTTCACTTCATCATGGTGACTGAATAAGGATATCTTCAAGGTTCCTTCGACTGTAATATTTTAGTTCTTCTCTTTGAATATTCTATTTCTGTCACTTAGTGCTCACTGGTGTGTGAGGGTCACAGTTTATAGCCACCAAGGCAAAATCTTTATCTGGAGAATATTTTTCTAGCATTTATCTACATGAAGGACTTAGTGAGACAGCAGATCCAGAGTCTGTTAATTGACCCTTGTTGGTTTTGTTGGTCTGAGCAAAATGCATTCTCTTCTGCCCCGAAAATCTTCCATGGAGAGTTAATTTCTCTGTAGAAGATGTGTGTGTGTGTGTCTGGGAGAGAGATAGAGACAGAGAGAAACAGAGCAAAGAGAGATAGAGTTATGTTCTGGGAAGCACAGTGTTAAAAAAAAAAAAAACATGCACACCAGTGTTCACTGCAGCCCTATTTACAATAGCCAAGACATGGGAAAAAACTAAATGGTCATCAACAGATGAATGGATAAAGAAGATATGATATATATATATATATATATATATAATGGAATCTAACTCAGCCATTAAAAATAGTGAAATAACGCTATTTGAAGCAACACAGATGGACCTGGAGATTATCATACTAAGGGAAGTAAATCAGACAGAGAAAGAGAAATACCATATGATGTCGCTTATATGCAAAATCTTAAAAAAATAATGCAAATGAACTTATTTACAAAACAGACTCAGACTTTTAGAGAATGAACTAACAATTCTTTTCCAAAACAGAACTTTCCAAGTCAATATTTACTTATTTAACAATACTTTCAGTCTCTCCTCTCCTTAAAGGAGTAACAAGCCAAAGTAAATTTTGCTTTATTGCCATTTGCTTTCTGTATCATGAACACTCTGGAACTCAACGAGGTATCTTGAGTTTTACTTTGGTCAATGTTTTCATTATTTATAATAAGAGTTCAAAGACTTCCTGAATGACATTTCACAATAGCGTTACTCCTGAATTTACCTGCCTCCCTGAGGGTCGGAATTGCCATCAATGCTTCAAAAAGTCAATCTCAGCTAAGGACATCTCTCTATCCACCAGCAGACATCCATTCATCAGCAGAAGATGCAAATATTTTATAGAACATGAGCTTTATTTTTTATTATGTAGGACCAAATAGAAAATTTTATTATTAACATTTAAGCTATTTTTTTCCAGCCCAAGATAATGAACTTTATGGGAAGAAAAAAAAGCATGTGGGCTCTAAAATGTTTTAATAGGAAATTATTTGTTTACTGAGTGCCTACTGTGTCCCAGAGTGTAAGTATTGTTGGTGCAAAGACAATTAGCTATATTCTATGCCCTTAAGGAGTGCAGAGTCTAGTGGAATAGACAAGGCTAACTGTGTTAGGGCTAAAGGAATAATTTCCTTCTGAGTATAGTGGACTTTTTTGGACCTCCTTGGAGGAAGGAAGGCCCTCCTTGCTTGTTCTGGTCGGATGGGCACTGTGGGAGGGACCAGACATCCATCCTTGAGGGAGATGGACCAGACATTGAGACTCAGGAGACGTATTTCCTTACCCACCCTACCTCCCTCTTTCCCTTCCTTCTCTCCTTCCTTTCTCACAAAATTTCTCCTCTGCCCACTGCCAAGACTTTCTCCCCATCCGCCCACAACTGTCTACTCTTTATTTCCTTTCACAAGGGAGGAAAGACTTTTTGTTGGATATTTCGCCCCAAAGGGAAAGAAAAAGATACCCAAGTCTCTCTGCTTCTTTAAGGCATTTGGTCTCAAAAGCATTTTTACAACAGCCCTTCCAAGGGCCACTCCTCTGTCTGCTGAAGTTAGGTGATGCTCTGGAGTCAAGATCCCTTTCTTTGCTACAAAAGGGAAGGGGATTGATTGGGCTGAAGGCAGCCCTTCATGCACTTGGAAGGCTGCCATTACGTTTGTTGAGTTTATTGCAAGCCTGCTTCAGGGTGCTGTTGGCTCATTAAACTCAGTTTCTTAATGTACAAGAAACTTGATAAGACCTGATAAGACCATCTGGACTATACTAGGGGCAATGCTAGCTCTTTATACCTCCAAATTACCTACACTTTAAAATAAAATGTTCAGTTTCACTCTGACAAATTAAATCTTATCTCCACCAGGAAATAGGCAGAAGGATTTCTTAGTAGTTTCCTGATCTCCTTTTGTATTGTTTGACTTGAAACATGATAGTATAGATTTTTACATCATATTTTTATACAAAGTAAATTAAATTATGGGCTTCCCTGGTGTCTCACATGGTAAAGAATCTGCCTGCAATGAGAGAGACCGAGGTTCGATCCCTGGGTCGGGAAGATCCCCTGAAGAAGGGATTGACCAGCCACATGCCAGGAGAATGGCTATTTTTGCCTGGAGAATTCCATGGACAGAGGAGCCTGGCGAGCTACAGTCTATGGGGTTGCAAAGAGTCGGACATAACTGTTAATAAAATCAACCATATACTGATTATCTGGTTTGAGCCATTAGTACATTCTTAACACACTATTGTCATTTTAAACACATCATTTTCATTTCAAACTACAATCGTGCAAGACAGCTAGTATTGTTCAGGTCAGTTCAGTTCAGTCACTCAGTCGTGTCCGACTCTTTGCGACCCCATGAATCACAGCACGCCAGGCCTCCCTGTCCAGCACCAACTCCTGGAGTTTACTCAAACCCATGTCCATCGAGTCAGTGATGCCATCCAACTATCTCATCCTCTGTCATCCCCTTCTCCTCCAGCCTTCAATCCCTCCCAGCATCAGGGTCTTTTCAAATGAGTCAACTCTTCTCATGAGGTGGCCAAAATACTGGAGTTTCAGCTTCTGCATCAGTCCTTCCAATGAACACCCAGGACTGATCTGCTTTAGGATGGACTGGTTGGATCTCCTTGCAGTCCAAGGGACTCTCAAGAGTCTTCTCCAACACCACAGTTCAAAAGCATCACTTTTTCGGCACTCAGCTTTCTTCACAGTCCAACTCTCACATCCATACATGACCACTGGAAAAAGCATAGCCTTGACCAGATGGACCTTTGTTGGCAAAGTAATGTCTCTGCTTTTTAACATGCTATCTAGGTTGGTCATAACTTTCCTTCCAAGGAGTAAGTGTCTTTTAATTTCATGGCTGCAATCACCATCTGCAGTGATTTTGGAGCCCCCAAAAATAAAGTCTGACACTGTTTCCACTGTCTCCCCATCTATTTCCCATGAAGTTTTGGGACCAGATGCCATGATCTTAGTTTTCTTACTATTTATCAAATGAAAACAAAACAAAACAAAACAAAACCGAGCATCAGAAAGGTTAAGTATCTTTTCCAAAGTCACTCAGCTAGTAAATGACAAAGCCAAGATTTAAGCATGGATGTGTATAGTCACACTACAAAATGTATATATTTACATGTCAGTAAATTATATGCTAAATTACCCTCAAGCTTATTTTTTTCAAGAATAGTTGTAATTCAGATACAAGCTTTTCCTTTTCCACCTTAAAAGCTGGTTTTGGGAAAGGTGATGACAGTTGATAATAGATGTCAACAATTTTTAGAACTGAGAAAGGAGGTTAGTTTTATTGGTCATAAAATGTGAATCCTTGATTTTTAATTAATAACAATGTAATAAAACTAGACTAGGATTATAGGAGATAGGCAATATTTGGAGAATTAGAAGTTGTAAGTGTAAGAGGCCTAATTCCTCATTGCCCCTAGTAGGAAATCAATAGAAACAAAAATGGGGATATCAAGAGAAAAAAGTTTAAACCTGTGTTAGAAACATGGAGATAAATATCAGAAGACACAGGCAAAAGAGTTGAAAGTAGTCCCTCATGTAGCAGGAGCTGAGAATGCGGAGGACTGGAGCCTTGTAGTATACTTGACTTTTAAAATTAAAATCAAGTCTTATCCTGTTGCAAAATAAAATTAAACAAATGCATTCACACTGTAGCCCTGGAGGAAGGTATGGCAACCCACTCCTGTGTTCCTGCCTGGAGAATCTCACGGACAGAGGAGCTTGGCAGGCTACAGTCCATGCGGTCACAAAGAGTGGGACAGAACTGAAGCCACTTAGCATGCATGCATGCACATTGTAGTTGACTTAGAAAATATACATTAATATAAGAAGAACAAAGATTGTCTCTGAATAATTTCACCACCCAAAGTTAGCCATTAACAGCATGTTGTCCTTCAACAAAATTTTTTTTGTTATAAACTAAATATATTTAAGTATGTTCACACACATATTAAGGAGAATTGTGTTTTTTAATTGTTTTTTGGTTGCACTTGGTCTTCGTGGCTGCGAGTGGGCAGTCTCTGGTTGTGGTGAGTGAGGGCTACTCTTTGTTGCCTAATAAGGTGATAAGGCTTCTTATTACCGTGACCTCTTTTGTTGCAGTGCACTGGTTCTAGGCACACAGACCTCAGTAGTTGTGGCCGGCAGGCTCCATGGTTGTGGCTCCTGGGCTTTTGAGTGCAGGCTCAGAAGTGGTGGCACATAAGCTTAGTTGCTTTGTAGCATGTAGAATCTTCCTGGACCAGGGATCAAACTCATGACCCCTGTACTGGCAGGTGGATTCTTATGCACTGCACCACCAGGGAAATCCAAGAATTGTGCTTTTTAAAGTACTTAATATGAGAGGTAGTCTCTTATTTAATTAAAATTTTTTTGAATTTTTTACATAATATTCAATTATTTGAACTTTATGTAATTAGCCATTTTCTTGCTGTTGAACATTTGGCTTTTAAAATATATTATTTCATTTAGTCATTACTATAGCATTTTGAGTTACTTCTTATTATGTATGCTAAGTGGCTTCAGTCACCCTGACTCGGCGACCCTATGGACTGCCACCTGCCAGCCTCCTCTGTCCAGGGGATTCTCCAGGCAAGAATACTGGAGTGCGTTGCTGTGCCCTCCTCCAGGGGATCTTCCCGCCCCAGGGATGGAACCCCCATCTCTTATGTGAGGCAGGTTCTTCGCCACTAGTGCCACCTGGGAAGCCCTCTTCTTATTATAATCCTTTTAATTTATAAAAAAAAAAACAACCTTGAAAAGGTTACATAATGTTAGATAGACATCTTAACCCTCAGTACCTCAGAATGTGACTGTATTTGGAGATATGGCCTTTAATGAGGTAATCAAATTAAGATGAAGTCACTAGGGTAGGCTCTAGTCCAATATGACTAGTGTCTTTATAAAAGGAAATTAGGACACGAACAGGTGCAGAGGGAAGATGCAGGGAGACACAGGGAGAAGAAGAATCATCATGTGAATACCTCACTCAGAAGAAACCAACTCTGATGACACTTTTTGGGAAATTGATTTTTATTGGGGTTTAGTTGCTTTACAATGCAGTTTTAGTTTCTGCCCTGAGGCAAAGTCAATTAGCTTTATGCACACATATATCCTCTCTTTTTTGGATTTTCTTTCCAGTTAGGTCACACAGAGTATTGAGTAGAGTTCCTGTGCTATCCAGTAGGTTCTCATTAGTTACCTATTTTATACATGGTAGTGTATATAGAGGGCTTTCCCTGGTAGCTCAGCTGGTAAAAAAATCAGCCTGCAATGCAGGAGACCCCAGTTCAATTCCTGGGTCAGGGAGATCCCCTGGAGAAGGGATAGGCTACCCACTCCAGTATTCTTGGGCTTCGCTGGTGGCTCAGACAGTAAAGAATCCACCTGCCACGAGGGAGACCTGGGTTTGATCCCTGGGTTGGGAAGATCCCCTGGAGGAGGGCATGGCAACCCACTCCAGTATTCTTGCCTGGAGAATCCGCATGGACAGAAGAGCCTGGTGGGCTGCGGTCCCTGGGGTCACAAAGAGTCGGACACGACTGAGCCAGCGAGCACAGCACAGCGGCAGTCTATCTATGTCAATCCCGACCTCCCAGTTCACCCCACCCCCTTTCCCCACTTGGTGTCCATGGTTTGTTCTCTACATCGGTGTCTCTATTTCCTCTTTGCAAATAAGTTCATCTGTACCGTTTTTCTAGGTTGCACCTATAAGTGTTAAAATACGGTATTTGTTTTTCTCTTTCTGACTTACTTTACCCTGTATGATAATCTCTAGGTCCATCCACATCTCTGCAAATGCCACAATTTTGCTCCTTTTTAAGCTGAGTAATATTCCATTGTGTATATGTACCATATCTGATGACACTTTCATCTTGGACTTCTAGCCTTTCAGAGCTGTAAGAAAATGCACATACCTGGTTGGTTTGGCCGCCCAGTCTGTGGTGCCTCATTTTGGCAGCCCTAACAAACACAGATACCTGGGGTACCTATGGTGCCTATGGCCATGTCATCAGAGAAGGCTAAATCTGGGTTCAAAATACAGGTGTTTTGAATCCAAATTTCAGATCACAAGCTCTCTCCTTCATACTCTGTGCGCGTGCGCACACACACACACACACACACACGCACAACTCGTGAACACACATGCATTTGGCTTCCCTGAAAGGCAGGATGTATCTCATTGCACACAAGTTGACGCTGCCATCTCCTCCCTTTGCTATTATTTCCATTCTTCTCTTTGTCTTCTCTGTCTCTTCTTATAACATGTCTATTTCATTCTTCTACCTCTTTCCCCTTCTGCTACTCTTTCCATGGAAGTGCATGGGCCGTTTTTCTCACCATAAACATCTGTTTTGGAATAGTCACAGATCTATTTTTTATATCCTGACTTGTAGGTCTGCAATCATCTTACATTCTGTTTCCTTAAATTATTCTTCAAGGCACATCTGGTTGAGAACATGATGTCACCAAAGGCTCTCAGGTGTGGATTGGGATTGATAGAGAAACAAACTCCATGGCATGATGTAATTTGTAACATGAATTGAGATTTGATGTGATCAAAGAAAAAGAATATAGTCATTGGCTTGGGATATTTTTGATTTGCAACTGCCAGGGTTTTTCATAGTTTATCCTTGTCATACTCTCAGGAAATTATTCCCCCCTCCCCCGCCTCTAAAATCTCACCTTCTCCAGGATCCTAAGATCAATGAAAATAAGCAACACTTTTTGTTTGGAGCTATTCTTGTCTTTATTTGAGCAGGTGCTAAATAATTATAAACACGCTTAACATTTAAAGGGTGTGCTTCCTTTTAAGTCCTTAAAGCACATGTTCACATTCATGTTTCCAATCTAGAAAGAAATTTCAAAGAGAAGAAACAAAGAGAACAATAAGATTTGAAACTCTCGAATCTTGACTAGTTCTGGTAAATAGAAATGGGACAAGTAGTTCTACTGTCCAAATCAGTATTTCATTTTTGAGAGAATGGAAGTCATTCTGGCTTAGAACCCCTTCAGAAATGATGAGGGCTTTGAGCTCTTCTTTTTTTCACTGTGCAGATATGAGTTATGTGTATTTTCTGAGGAGTCACAATTGGTAAATGTGTTGACATCCAGAGATTAGTTGTGTCATGCCTCTATTTTCCAAGGCTCACAGATTTAAAATATCTTGACAGTGACAATGAGAGTTGATGATGTAGGTTGCCAGACACTGACTTTTTTGGGAGTTATTGTTTTTATGTCCTAGAATCTACTTTCTTGAGAGTCTTCAAAAATTTGATAACATCTCATATTTCTCCTCTTCTGCCTAAAGGCAGAGAAATGAATTAAGGTGGCCTCTCAAGTCTCCTTTGAGCCCTAACCAGTCGGCATTTGCCACCTGTCCTGCAGGCTGCCAGATGGTGTTAACCATTAACCACAGGAAGCTCTATGGCCCCATGAAAATAGTAACTAATGAGAGGCATACTTAAAGTTGTTACGGGATCTGTTCACCTTTTTTTCCTCAGATGCCTTAAATGTGTTAGAATCAAGTTGAAGGATGTCTATAATATACAGAGAATGGATCTAGCAAAGCTCTAATTAAAGAGGATGTCATTGTTTCTTCATCTCTTCAGTTGTACAATTTCTAGCGAGGGTAAGTCTGTGAAAACTCATTGATGTGGTCTAGAGAGCTATAATTGCAAGAACTTAAACTTCTTTAATGTCGAATTTGAGTGAAAAGCCATCACCAATTTAGAAGAGTGCAATTCTCCTTTTATCTGTGTAGACGAAATGTAACCCAGTAGAATTTCCCTTGGAACACATGTGGATGCCCAGGAAAACATGAAACATCCAAAATGTGCATGGATATATAAAATAATGAGCAAGTTTTGACGTATTTCAATTAAATTTTTTCACTCCATGTGTGTGAAAGTAAGATCTGACATAGAAAATATCCCTGGATTGTATTTTCTTTTTTCTGGACTGTTTTTTTTTTTTTTCTGTTAAAGCTCTATCTTTTAAAAAATATGCAACTGTATAAATACACAGAGAACTGAAATTTGCATTGCAGTAAAATCTGAGCAATTGTATGATTAAACAGTTTCCTCCTTCCCTAAAGACATGTGGATAATAAAAATAGCCCCTGGAATCATCTAATGGAATTTTTTTCCATTCAAGCATTCAGTGTGGATGAGTTTGCCTTGTTAAAAAATTAGTTATGTTATCCTAATTTTACTGTCACTTTTAACTTCTAAGTATTATATAAAGAATTAAAAGTGTATGGAAGTACTATTAATGAAGTTTGAAGCAAACATCTCTCTTCTAACATTTTTTTTTTTTTCTTCAATAAAACACTAAGTTGTGTTTCCCAGGTGGTGCTAGTGGTGAAGAACCCACCTGCCAATTTTCAGGAGATGTAAGAGACTCAGGTTCAATCCCTGGGTTGGGAAAATCCCCTGGAGGAGGAAATGGTAACCCACTCCAGTATTCTTGCATTGAGAATCTCATAGGCGGAGGAGCCTGGTGGGCTATGGTCCACAGGGTCGCAAAGAGT
The DNA here is from genome assembly GCF_019320065.1 of Cervus canadensis. Lineage (NCBI taxonomy): Eukaryota > Metazoa > Chordata > Mammalia > Artiodactyla > Cervidae > Cervus > Cervus canadensis. The sequence goes on along the minus strand of NC_057418.1, from coordinate 15,962,051 downwards.
GGGATGTGACTGAAGTGACTTACACACACACAAAGTTGTAATAGTTTAATATTTATTCTCTTGTTGCTCTGTTTGCTTTTATTTTTATCCACATGACTTCAAGTCCATGCTGTGTGGGTAAAAGGTAATTCAACATCCTAGGACATTCTCTGTTTTTTATTTCATATCAGAATGCCAAGGGGGGATATGACGATGTTTAAAGTCCTCTGAAAGTGAAGGTGAAGTCGTGTCTGACTCTTTGTGACCCCATGGACTGTAGCCTACCAGGCTCCTCCATCCATGGGATTTTCCAGGCAAGAATACTGGAGTGGGTTGCCATTTCCTTCTCCCGGAGATCTTCCAGGCCCAGGGATTGAACCTGTGTCTCTCCTGCATTGTAGGCAGACGCTTTACCACCTGAGCCACCAGGGAAGTCATTTTAGAGCCCTCTAGTGCTTATCAACTGGCCAAAATTAATTTTATTCTGAATGTTGCTGGTTTGGATATATTGAGTTTTCAGTGGGCAAAAAAGTGTTGGTAATACTGAAGGTTTTACATTTTTCCATCTCATCTGATCCAGTTTAGGAAACGGAAGCCTCATAAGTGGAGATGCAGAAGCCTTCAGTTGCTTCTATGTTACTGACACTTTGAGGTAAAACAGCATATATTCTGCCTTTGGTTATGTCCTTTTAAACCCTTGTGTTTCATGTCTGTCAAGCCTTGTCCTCTCCATTGCACTGGAGCATTTGAGGTCAGAGCTCTGCCTCCTATTTCTTTTGTGTTCTCTCTGAGTCCGTAAAGTGAAAGTAAAGTCACTCAGTCATGTCTGACTCCTTGCAATCCCATAGACTGTAGCCTACAGCCTTCTCCATCCATGGGATTTTCCAGGCAAGAGTACCGGAGTGGGTTGCCATTTCCTTCTCCAGGGGATCTTCCAGACCCAGGGATTGAACCCAGGTCTCCCGCATTGTGGGCAGACGCTTTACCCTCTGAGTCCCTAATTAGTGTCCAAAAATACTTAAGTGGAATGAACTGTTAATGTTTGATGGTAATTACCATTGCCAAACAGTTTGGTATTATAGTTTATGCCATTTCTTTCTTTTTTTTTTTTCTTAATTCTTAGAATCAGGATCTACATAAGGTTTATTGCAACTCGTTGATATTTACCTTTTTAAAAATAATTATCTATTTGGCTGCCTTAGGTCTTAGCTGCAGCATGTGGGATCCAGCTCCGTGACCAAGGATTGAACCCGGGTTCCCTGGCACTGGGAGCACAGTCTCAGCCACTGCACCACCAGAGAAGTTCTGTCACTAAGTCATCTCAACCATCTGTATTTCTCCAAAGCAGTTTCTAAAGCCCCAGTGAATTATTCCATGTGGTAAGGCAATTCATTCATTTGTCCTCAACCACTCACGTTTAGTTTTCTTAATTCAAGTAGAACCTACATTGGTCGTATTTTCTCCTTGCTCACAATTCTTCCCAAACATCTGTCTGTATCTTTGTATACTTCTGTATCTTCCCAAACTTCTCTATCTCAATCTTCTCTGTCTTCCCAAACACCTGAATCTTTGACCTTCAGAAGGTGTTGCCTTCATTCCTCCAAAACAGTACTGTGTGGGTACTGTCTGGCTCTTTTGTCTGGGGCTCTTGACCACGGTGAAGCCATTTGTATTTGTTTTGATTGCCCAGCTGCCCAGATATCCATGATTATTACATCTATTCCCACGTGAGTATGGCTTGCTGGGGTGGTGGGAATTGGGAGACCATACAAGTCCTTATGTGTATTCAGTTAAGTCAGAGAAATCACTCCTGAACTTAGCCTAACCAAAAAGGAGAAATTATTGACAAGACTCAAGGTGGTTCTCAGAGGACGAGCTGTGTAAACCAGGAGTCAGGTTAGCTCCTTGAACATGAGGGCTAAGTAACATCAGGTACCCTTTCTTTCCTACATTCCCCCCCTTTTCCCTTCTACATCAGTTTAAGTCTTTCCTCCAACATATAGGCTTTCGAGATGTAGTAAAAACACGTGTTAAAAATATGACTGTTCCAGGTTCATATCCTTCCAGTTGTATAAAATAAAAGCCAAGATCTGTTTTTTTTTTTTTCCTCTTTAAAGTCAAAACCCAGAGAGGGGAACTCTAATGACTGAACTTGACCTAGTTGTTCATCTCTGTTCTAATTAGTAGAGTCAGAGGGATGGGTTCTCTCCTAGGCCCTGCCTGGGTCATGTGTTTGTGGTGGGGGAGATTAGTGAGGGAGTGGGAGTTGGTGACGTAGAGGGAGATAAAATTAGAGAGAAGAAGTATAAAATGAAATTAGAGGCTGAAATGAGCTCTTTGAATACTGCGCTAGCCTTCGGTGCCTGCGGGTACACATGGGGGCTGGTTTGCCGGAGCTGTGGCCCAGGGGTTGCAGAACAGCCACCCGCTTCCCCTACCCCTTCACTCACCACTACTTTATTCAAAAGGAAATTCGGGTTAAACAAAATCATCTTCTACACATGTCCATGTGAAATTTCTCTTATCACCCGGTGTTTCTGTTCTGTTAAACTTGTCATCTTTAAAAGATGCCTACAGTTGTTACACGTATTTAAAAATATCTGCTTCTTAACTCTCTGCAGCATAGCTTCTCCCTTCATCACACCTCTGAAACCATCTTGCCAGTCTTTACGATGGCCTCCTAATTATGACTTAGTATGGTTCCTTCTCTAGCTGATCTTCCTTTCATCATCCTTTCTAAGATTTCACATACTGACTCTTTCCACATTTTTGAAACTCACTCTTCCTCTGGATTCTGATTAATCACTTTTTTTTTGTGGTCCTCTCTCTCTGTGCCTTTGCTGACTCCTTCCTTTTTCCTCTGTTTCCTACAAATATGGACATTGCCAAAGGTCTTCTTGACCTTTCTCCTCTGACATTCTTTAGACTCTATTTGAATAAACTCACCTTCACTCTTTTTAAAAAAATTATTTATTTTTAATTGGAGGATACTTGCTGTACACTATCGTGTTGGTTTCTGCTGTACGTCAACGTGAATTAGCCATAGGTATATGTATGTCCCCTCCCTCACACCTCTCGGTCATCTTTACTCTTAAATCACAGTGGTTTCCAAGTATTCACCTCTAGCATATTTCTTGCTTCTGCTCTTCAGACCCATTGTCTTCAACAACCATTACACAGCTCCAATTTTATAGTCTCAAAATGCCTGAAACGCAACATAAGCCAAGCCAAGTGCTTTCTCTTGGTCCCCATTTCTTCCTTCTTTACTCTCTGGCTCAGTGATAGCATCATCAGAGATCAGCTGGAGCAAATCTGCTGTTGTGGCCCGTTGTCTGCTCTGCCCTCCTTCCATAGAAATACAATCTATATTTCTAGCTGACTAGTGGCCACTCAGAATAAAGGCTACTTTCCCAATCTCTCTGTAGCTAAGTTTTGGCCAAAGGAAAATGCACACTGGTGTGCCATGGGGCAGCTTTTGAAAATATCACTAGCATCCTTCCTTTGCCTTTATTTTCTTTATTCCTTCCTCCATCCTGCTGCTGGGAATGTGAGTGTGATGACTGGAGCTTGAGCTGCCATCCTGGACCACAAGGCTGAGGTCACGCCCCGGAAATACTGCATTTTGTGCCGGAAGGAACCTGAGTCTCTGAGGGCTTCAGGGAGCACAGCTGTTCTAATCCTACTTTGCAAACTTCTGGACTTATGCACAAGAAATAAAGCATAAATTTTCTCTAGACTTTGCTATTTTTGTCTTTATTACTCACAGCCAAACCTAGTCCTAACTGATATATCAGCCAAACCAAAACCCTAGAGTAACGTTAGACTATCCCCTTTTCTCCAAGACCCACATCCAATCAGTCATCAAGTCCTATTGAATCTACCACTCTGGGATCTTTCTTCTTTTAAGCTTTTATTTTTCCAATCCTGTCCTTCATCCTTATCCAATATATGCTCCACACTGCCCTTGGAATGATCTTAGCATTAATCTTTCCTGATTAATTTCCTGCAATTATTGCAGTTATCCCACTGTATACGATTCTCAGTATGCAAAATTCTTCATGATCTGTATGTCTCACAATTCATTTCCCACTGCCCCACCATATTTATCACCTCCAAACTACTTACAGGGCTGGACTATTCCACCCCATTTCATACCTCTGTGATTTTACATGTGCTTGTTCTATCATTGGGTATGTCTAGATCTTTTTCTTCTCAACATTCATCTAGAACTTTTATTAAAATTAAAAAAAAAAAACACCACCATTCCTAATTTTCAAAGAGAAGAGGCCTGAGTGCTTCTCTCTGTGTCAGGGCTGAGGCTTTCACGTACATCTGTATGCAGTATTTACTCTCTTCTGTAATTACTTGTTTATGTGTCTCTTTTAGTCTATGTGCTTTTTGATGATAGGAACTATATGTTTTATCTTTTTATCATCAGTACTTAACCCAGTGTCTGGCACATGGTAAGTGCCCAGTGATTAAACTGTCTTTGCTTCCACCTTCACACCCCATCTTTATTAGTTTCTGACTGCCACTCTAACAAATTAGCACAAGTTTAGTGGCTTCGCACAATACAAATTTAATGATCTCATGTTTCTGGAGATGAGAAGTCTAAAATGTGTTGGAAGGCTCCTTGCCCTCTCCAGCTTCTGAGCTGCCGAAATTTCTTGACTCATGAGCCCCTTCCATTTTCAAAGCCAGCAATGACGGTTGCATCTTTGACGTTGCCTCAGTCTTGACTCTGACTATCCTGCCTCCCTCTTCCACTTAAAAGAACAGCCCTGTGGTTACACGGGGGCACACCCAGATAATCCAGGATAATCTCCCTATTTCTCCCCAGCTGACTAGCAGCCTTAGTTCCATTTGCAACCTGAATTCTCTATTGCCATGTAATATAGCATATTCGAAGTTTCCAAGGATAAGGACATGGACATTACTGGACTTCCCACACCATGTCAAGTCTAGTCTTATGACAGCAACCTCAGAGTGGTCAATTAAAAACATATGTTAGATAACATCACAGCTCTGCCTGCAATCAGCCAAAAACTTCTGATCTCATCTGGGTTCCAGGTCTCTGTGATAATACCTCTTGTGTCTTACATCATCTGGCCTTCTTCTTTCTCCCCGATCTCTGGCTTGCTCTGCGCCAGCCAAACCCAGACACACCAAAGAAAAGCTTACCCTGGAGCCTTTTCCTCAGATATCCACATGGCTAATACCCCAACTAAGTGCAGAAATCTGATCAGATCTGTTCAGTGAATTTCTTGACAAAATTATATATGATGGCAACTCCCCCTGCTCTGACAATCCCATCACCTGTTCTATTTGATTTTTCCTACAGTCCTTATCTTTACCTACTGTATATTTACTGCTGTTCTTTTTCATTTTCTGTCTTACCCATGTCAGCTAGGGTGAGAGTAGGATTTGTTGTTGTTGCTCAATGTTACATCTCCAGTTCCTAGAAAAGTACCTGGCACAGAGAGAACTATCATTAATATTTTGTGAATGAAATCAATGGGCGCATGCATGAAGCACTCTTACTCTATCCAGGGCTGGAGGGGGTTTATGAGGTGAAGGAAAACGGAAGATCAATGTTAAGTAGGATGCCTGGATTTATCACACATCAATTTATTTATTTATTTGTGTGCCGTGTGACTTGCAGGATCTTAGTTCCCTAACCAAGAATTGAACCCTGGCACTGCAGTAAAAGCTCCAAGTCTAAACCAATGGACTGCCAGGAAATTCCCACAAATTTATTTTATAATGAAAGGAATTCTCTTATTTTTATCTTTAAACAAAGACACCCATATCAACCTCTAAGGACAGTCCCTAAATCAACATGACTAGTTTTTGGGGGAGTAGTAAGAATTTGCTCCAAAAATACTTCAGAAGACGAGAGTGTTCTGCAGCACGCAGTATCCTCACGGATGCTCTGCAGAGTTGGGGCCTCAGGGGCCCCACAGACACACTCTGGGAGCCTCAGAGCAAAGACAAGAGAGAACCGTGTCTTAATACTGATAGGTAGGTGTTGTTTCTTTTTTTTTTTTTGCCCCACTAGATGGCATGCAGGACCTTGGTTCCCCAACTATGGCTCGAACCCAGGCCCCCTGCACTGGCAGCTCAGTCTTAACACTGGACTGCCAGGGAAATCCCAAATTGATACATTTTAAATGCTCCCCCAATAACTTTTTTTGAACCATTTTCCTTCTTTTTCCTTGAAATCTTGAAAATGGCTTACCTCCCTGGATTAGCACAATAATGTTCCTGACAGAAATCCTATGGAATGCAAGCATTTAAGCGGTAAAATCTATACAATGAAAAAAAACACAAGAAAGTTTATTGAGAAAATCTTAATCTCAAGTGAAATTCCCAGGGACAATAGGATTTTCCAAGTGGAAGCCTGAGTGAGTGAGTGTTAGTAGCTCAGTCAGGTCTGACTCTTTGCAGCCCCATGAACTGTAACCCACCAGGCTCCTCTATCCATGGGATTTCCCCGGTAAGAATACTGGACTGGCTTGCCATTCTGTTTTCCAGGGGATCTTCCTGACACAAGGATCGAACCCAGGTCTTCTACATTGAAGGTAGATTCTTTACCATCTGAGCCGTCATTTTTTTAAAGTAGTCTAAATTTCATACACGACATGTCTCGAGTTGGTTGACAGCTCTTTCTGGAGGCACAGCGAAGACCCCGGTGCAAGGACTTCCTCTGACTTTTCTGGGCCCCAAGTCATTTCTATATCTGAATCTATTCTTATTTCCATCCCTTCTAGAACTTTTACCTCAGCTGTAAGAATCTTTATATAATGTTGAAATTGGAAAGGAAAAAACCCCCAAACACCAAAAAGACGAAAAAGGTGTAAAGTTTTGTTTTTCTGCATTTTTATCCTTGAAGCAGAAAAAGAAACAGCTGATGCAATCTAGTGTCCTTTCATGTTTATGCAGCATCTGTTTTTCAGGTGTGCTAATTTTATGTATAATTTTCAGAGGGTGGATGTGCACACTTTCTTATTATGGTCATGGTTTCAAGGTAGATGCAAATGTCAAAACATCAAAATGTACACTTTAGGCATATGCAATTTATTTATTTTTACCAATTATACCTCAATAATGGTATTTAAAAATGTTTTTAAATGCACACACAGTCATGCATGCATGCACATACAGTTCTACTTCTAAAGCTACACTTCCAAGAAACTCCTGTGACTATTTCAGTTAAGGAAATTGGAAAAATTTGCAATGCAGGAGACCAGGGTTCGATTCTTGGGTCAGGATGATCCCCTGGAGAAGGAAATGGCAACCCACTCCAGTATTCTTGCCTGGAGAATTCCATGGACAGAAGCGCCTGATGGGCTACAATCCATGGGGTTGCAAAGAGCCAGACATGACTGAGCAACTAATACACAAATTGGAAAAAAATTAGAAATTCAATTCCTTAGTTGTGCTAGCCATATTTCAAGTGCTCAAAAGCCACATATAGCGAGTAGCTCCCACACAAGACAGTGTCAATGTAAAATACTGCCATCATGGCAGAAAGTTCTACTGGACAGCATTATTTTAAAGCATTTTCCCAGTCACCCCTCATTCTCATGCCCATGCCCCACATTACCAGAGCAGAGGTCTTCTGCTTCTCAGTCTCCACATTGAAACAAGGGCCATCTTTCAGAAATGCAAGTCTGCTTGCTACTCTCCTGCTCAAACTTTCTAGACAAAGGGAGTGAGTGAATCAATGTTTTTTGAGGCCTGGCACATAAAAAGGGAGAAGGAGAGGGCAGGAAATGAAGACGGAGGGTCTTTCCGGGGCTGGATCTGCTAGCACCTTGATCTTAGACTACCCAGCTTCCAGAATTATGAGAAATAAATGTTTGCAGATTAAGCCATCCTATCTCTGGTATTTGCTAAAGCAGCCTGAATAAGGTAATTGTGGAGAGGTACATGGGGTTGACTAAGACAGTTTATCTATGTACAATGCACTTGCAAGCATGCACACATATGCACACACACACAACTATTGATCCCAAATCTTGAGACACTCCTCTTCCACCATTCATCTTCCTATTTGACTCCCAGAGCACTGGCAGTTAGGCCTTCAGGCAGGAGTTTGAAAGACTCTTCTCAGGGCATCTAATCAGTCAGTGAAGAAAGATCTACAGATGGTGAAACTGGATAGCATCAGGCTATCCAGATAAAACCTCTAATGGGAAGTGTTGGCTTGATAACCCCTCCCACCTTCTTAGAGACCCAAATTGATTTTTTAGCATCTCTCTTTTAAACATGAATGAACAACCCCAAACTCTCTTGCTTCTGGGGAAAGCTCTAAAGTGGCAGAGAGACACCCAAATAAAAAAAATCAGCAACATGAATCCTCAACATGAGGATTCATGTTGAGGTTTGATAGAAAACAACAAAATTCTGTAAAGCAATTATCCTTCAATTAAAAAATAAATTAAAAAAATCAACAAATACAGTGTGTAGTCAACAAAAGCTAGGTAGAAAAGGGATAATATATTTAAAACATTAAGAGGCTCAAGAAATGAGAGGAGATTGCATCTAGAAAATAAAAAATAGGATGCTATAAAATAGAAACATACAGCGAGCATAAAAGAGCTTTTGGAAATTAAAAACATGTTCACGTTTGAAAAGCTCAATTGAAAGGCTAGAAGACAAAATGAGGAAATTCCCAAGAAAGCAGAACAAATAAAAATGCAAAGAGATAAATGATTAGAGAAAAGATTGATGAATTGTAGGACCAGTCCAGGCTGTCTAACATCTGAATAACAGGATTTCCAGACACAAAGAACAGAGAAAAATGAAGGGAATAAATTACTGATAAATAATTCACAATATTTTCTAGGCCTGAAAAACATTAATCTTTTGATTAAAAGCAACTATCCGTGAGAGTTGTCTAAGATAAGGGGGCTGAAGAGCATCGTCATGGCCCTCTTCATAGTGATCTTACTCAGAGCTTCTTCCAAGTTTCCCTTTGATAGGATTCCCAAAGCCATTAGGGCAGAAGGCTAAGATTCAGGCCAAGTTCAATTGTAGTCACAGACGTTGTCCTGCAAAACCATCTGTAGTTTTCCACTATCTCAGAACTTTAAGGTTAGTAAAGACAGGATGGGAATGGATGTACATAGGCAGTTTTGATTTCTTAAAGTTAAGCAAATGTTGTGTCCTTTATAGCATCTCTAATATCTCAGGGTTTACAAATTTCTCTTGTCTCTTATAATGGCCATTGTCTATAACATCAATCTTTTCCTCAATTATATTTTTACTTATTTTTTCCTTTGTATTTTTGTTTCTTTGATTAGATTGTGAGTTCCTGAAGGGCAGCAAATACCTGCCACTTCTAATGAGTTCTTTAGTTTCTACATTGCATTGGAAGAGCAGGACTGTCTTCCCTTCTTGAGTCCTTATTATAAGCTAGGTTGAGCCCATTAAAACTGTCTGACTGCTCATGTATAGCAGCTCAGTGAGGAAGGGTAGATTATTATCTCCACTCTCCAGATGAGAACACTGAGGCTTAGAGAGCTGAATAAAGAGGCCCCCCAGGGGCTTCCCTGGAGGCTCAGATGGGAAGGAATCTGCCTGCAATGCTGGAGACCCAGGTTCGATCCCTGGGGGAAGATCCCCTGGAGGAGGAAATGGCAACCCACTCCAGTGTTCTTGCCTGGAGAATCCCATGGACAGAGGAGCCTGGTGGGCTACAGTCCATGGGTCGCAAAGAGTCGGACACTGAGCAACTAACATTTTCACTTTTCAGTGGGGCAATGGCCCAGCTGGGAACTAAAGCCACGCCTGTCCGATTCTGCAGCTGGAGAGCCCAGGCTTTGCGCGACTGGAGCTCACCATTTATTTCCTTTTTGTTTCAAACAGAGTAGTTTCCTTTCAGCCTCAGGAAGGTAAACTCGGGAATTTGTCACAAAAGACCATGAATGCTTTTCTACCCTTTCTTGTCTGTTACAAGTGTTCCTTTTCACTCACTGAAGGGGCTGTGGAGGGGGCAGTAACAGAATGAGGGGCCGCTGAAGGATCTTGGGGAGATCCAGAGTTTGGGGTCTGTGGTAACAATCAATATGCTAATCACCTGAAAATCCCCAAACAATTTAACAGGAGTACTTCCAGTGTCCTGGGACCCACACTTTCCACTTCTATTCCTACATGGTGGGGGACACAAAGGCACTCTGTTTAGGTTAGCAGGGGGCCTGGCAGAGTTCCAGCCCAGTTCTCCCCACGTCCACACCCTTGTCTCAGGCCCCCCTGCCTGTCATTTCTCTGGATAAAAGGGACCAAGCCCTCCAGCGGTGGGGAATGCCCACCACTCCCAGCGGAGGTTATGAAATCTGCTGCCCCAAGCAAGGAGACAGAATGAAAGTTGTTGGAGAGAGGGGCAGGAATGAAGAGAAGGGACTGAAGGCTGATAAATGGGCAGAAATAATGAGATAAGAAACTGCCTGGCTAGCAAATGGTCAGAAATCTGGGAGAAGGAGGAGGAGGGGTCCCTGTGCAGAATGGGGGCGGTCAGGGGGAGGAAAGGGAGAGGGAATCCATCACAACCATTTCCAAATTATTCTTCCTGTGTCATCATTTTAAATGTCTATATAGTTGATGCCTACCAAAGAGTATGTATGTATCCAAGGTTATTTTAAAGCCATTAGAATGTTTAAATAAAGAGTGAGAAAGCACACAGTAAGTAAAACAGTTTCCCTTTCTGGAAGGCAATGCAAGAAAGGGAGATAATGTCTTTATCGCCACTTACTAGAGTGGAGCATTTAAAAACTGCCCCTTGACTGCTAGAAATAATATACTGCAGGTAAAAAAAAATTATTTTTAGGGAAGTGAACCGCTTTGCCCTGTTTCAGAGCTGTCATTCATATCCCCAACACAGCTGGACTGGAAGAGGATTTACACTGAAACTCTCCTGCAGGGAAACAGTCTTTTCTCTTAGTCGTAGTCTTAACTGATGTTAAAATAAGAGAGCACTCTATGCCCTAAGTAACTCTTCTGAAAGTTAGATGATGTAGCAAGAGGTTAACTCTGGGATATTATTTGCAAAAATCCAGTAACCCCAAAGCTTCAAAGGGCATCTGTCAAGAGTGATCTGCCTGAAAAAGAGCCTGACTAGGATTTGGTCCCACCAGTGGAACCTCATGGATGACAACTCAAGAGTTTTCTGCTTCTGTTTATTGGATTTCTTCTCCTGATTAAGGGACTCCTTGCTCCAGCCCAGATAATGAGGATGGAAGTACGCAGGAAACAGAATAAGAATGTCAAGATCTGGGACTTGCCTGGTGGCTCAGTGGAAAAGAATCCTCCCGCCAGTGCAGGAGACACGGGTTCAATCCCTGATCAGGGAAGATCCCACGTGCCACAGAGCAGCTAAGCCCATGGGTCACAGCTACTGAACCTGTGTTCTACAGCCTGGGAGCCACAACTCCCAAGCCCACGTCCTACAACTACTGAAGCCTGTGCGCCCTAATGCCCATGCTCCAAAACAAGAGAAGGCCACCTCAATGAGAAACCTGTGGACTGCAACTAGAGAATAGCTCCCACTTATCAAAACTGGAGAAAAGCCTATGTAGCAACAAAGACCCAGGACATGCATGTATGCTCAGTTGCCTTAGGGTGGGTCCTCGAGAATGTTCCTGGTCTTCTCTGAGCCTCAGTTCTGGAAGGAGGCGTAGTAAGCACATGGTCATAACTCAGTCTGTCTCCAGGACCAGGGCTTTTTCTATTTCAGGAAGTTCTGTCACCCAGACCTGTGCCTGACACAGAATACTTTCATGAATGGACATTTACTTTTGCTCAAATTCTTTTTCTGCCTCTATTGAGATTATCATGCCATTTTCTCTTCTATTCAGCTAATACACTGAATTGATGGCTTTTCATAATGCTAAACAAACCTTGTATTATTGAGATAAACTCCAGTTAATTGTGATGGATTATCTTTTTTACAATTGCTGGATTCAATTTGCTAATGTTCTGTTAAGAATTCTGAGATCTTTAAGATCTTGAGGGATATCATCTGTAGGCTTCTTTTCTGTATGATGCACTTGGTTTGGTATTCGCTAGACTGTGTGAGTCTCCAGGCAATTTTTTTTTGCCAGGTCTTTGTCTATATAATTTGATTAAAAATGTATTACAAAATCCATGAGTCTATGTGATGCATAGGTAGAAAAGAGATGTTCATGTATTTGTTTATTGTCTTATGGGTGCACAGAAAGTGTCCTTTCTATTATCCAGCTCTTTGAATTTAAGTCCAGGAACCGTTTCTTCCAGTAATTTATTATCAGACGAGATCGGGCGCATTCAGGGTGGTATGGCCGTAGACTGGTTCTTTATTATCAAATGCATCATTTCTGGTTTATGTCTTGCCTCACTACCAGAAATGAAATAGCAATGCTAGTATTACTCATAAAGCTGGAACCTGTTCGCACTGTTTGCAGAATTACCCCTGCAATTCTATACTACTACCTTTTATTTAATGCTGATCACACCATTAACTCACAATGTCACATGACCCATCTACCACCCATGAATACCGGCTTCCAGTGAGACACGATAACAGTTGTTACTATACTTTGTGGATGATGACCACAAACGCAAGTCTCACCCCAAGTATGCAGGGAAATGTGAACGATCTTTCTTTTCTCGGTCGTGCTCTATGTAGGGTTCGGAATTTCAGAGCCTAGATGTAGACGTCTTTAGACTGTAATCAGTGCATTTTTAGAATGTAATCTTTCCCAGTGTTGACCACACTGCTGTTTTCCAGACATTGCCACTAGCCGGGAAGAGACGTGGGGGCCTGCGGGCAAAGCAAGAAAGGCCATCCCTTGTTGTACAAGGAATGTTCCCTGATTATCTGGCAGGACTAAACCCAGGGGCAGCAGGGCCACACCAGTCAGAGGTGAGAGGGAGAAATCAATCAGAAAGGCAATGGGTGTGCTGAGCGATGATTTTCAAGCCCCCAGAGGAGACAGGGGACAGGCACAACCACTTCCAGAGGACTGCCTGTCACATGAAGCCTGCAGAAAGGAGTGGGTGACCAACCCCGAGGCTCGAGAGGGGAGTGCGAGGGGTAGAGCATTCTGACACCACAGGGAGAGGACACCTGCTTCCTTCAGGGGCTGGACTCGTGAACGACTCAGTTGTCAGAATGTAGGTGGGTGAAAGTCGAGGCATTGGTCCAAATATGCGGCACAAACCCAAGGGTTGGCAGTGAACTCTTAGTAGCCCAGAGACCTAAACTTGCTATGTGTCTGACATGTGTGCATGCTAAGTCACTTTAGTCGTGACCGACTCTTTGTGACCGTATGGACTGTGGCCCACCAGGCTCCTCTGTCCATGGGATTCTCCAGGCAAGAATGCTGGAGAGGGTTGCCCTCCTCTAAGGGGATCTTCCCGACCCAGGGATCCAATGGGAGTCTCTTGGTTCTTTATCACTAGTGCCACCTGGGAAGCCCGATGTGTCTGACATAAGTCACTCAAAATCAGCATATCAAGGAGTTTCCTGGCGGTCCAGTGGGTAAGACTCCATGCTTCTAATGCACGGGGCATGGGTTCAATCCCTGATTGGGGGAACAAGATGTCACAAGCACAGCCAGAAAAAAATTAGCATATCAGGTCCATTCTGGAGGCCCAATATTTCACGACCCCTCAAAAGCAATATTGTATTAGACAAGAAGAGCAATCTGCTTGCCAGTCCTCCTTCCTGGAATTGGAACCTTGCCACGGGCTCTTGGAACCTTGCCACGGGCTCTTGGGTTGACCCTATAGGTATGAATCCCATATGCAAATTTGGCATGTGATGGAGCCCAGGTGAATGGTAGAGAGTCAGGTAAGAAAAAACATTGGACCAGGACTTACGAGGGTCCAGGCTCAAGGCACTCTGCCTAGGTGGCACTGCTAGCCTCAACTGATCCCAGACACCAGGGGACTTAGAAAATCTTGAGGAGTGCCCTCCCCTCCCAAAGTGTGGGGCTTCCTGAAGCTTCAGAGCCCAGAGCAAAGACCTGCTTGCTGGCATCTAAGGGCAGTACTGGATGTCAGGGTGATGCTTGCCTACAAGAACGAGATGGTTCCTCCTTCCTCTGTGATCTATAAGTGTTTATACAGGATTGCTATTCTTCTTTAAATGTTTCCTCCCAGTTTTATTGATAGATATGTAATTTTTATATAACATTGTATTAGTTCAAGGTGTATAGTATAATGGTGTATGTATATACTGCAGAATAATTAGCATAATAAGTTAATATCCATCATCTCACAGAGTTACAATTTATTTTCTTGTGATAACAATTTTTAAGATTTACTTTCTCTCAAGCACACAATAGAGCATTGTTAACTACAGTTACAATGTGGTACATTACATTGCCCAGTCTGATTTATCTGATAATTGGAAGTTGGCAACTTTTGACCACTTTCACTCATTTCCTCCATCTTCCACTCCCCACTTCTGGCAATCCCCATTCTGTGAGATCTTGATAGCGGAGATTGTATTATTTCTTAAATGTTTCACATTATTTTCTAGTAAAGAATTAAAGCCTCCTGGGCCTGGAATTATCTTGGTGAGAATTGAATCAGGAATTAAATTTATTCAATTTTTATAGGATATTCAGGTTTTCCATTTCTTCTTGAGTCCATTTGGTAATTTTTGCTTTTCAAGAAATTTGTCTATTTTACCTCAATTTAAATTATTGGCATAAATTTGCTCATAATATTCTCTAATTACCTTTTTAATGTCTGTATGTTTCCAGTGTAGTGCAAGATTTCCCCCTTTTCACTCCTAATACTGGTAAATGTTTGTCTTATTTTATTGATCAGTTTATCTAGAAGGTTATCAATTTTACTGATATTTTCAAAGAATCATTTTCTAGTTTCTTTGAATTTCTCTATGCTTGTTCATTTCCTGTTTTGTTCATTTTTTTTCTTCATAGTTCCTTCTGTCTTAGACTTTAGGCTTGTTTTGATTTCTTCTTTTACCTCTTAAGGCAGAATATTAGAGCACTGACTTTAGAACTTTTTTTCCTAAAATAATTATCTGTAGATATGCATTTTCTTCTAAGCACTATTTTACCTGTAGCACACCTGGGAAGCTTCTATATCCTTACTGATACCTTATTTAACTGTCCTATCAATTACTGAGAGTATTGACATATCCAACTATAATTATGAATTTGCTGATTTATTTTTCAAAACTATGAGGCTTTACCTTACATTTTAAAACAATTGTTAGTTGCACACACATTTAGGATTGTTATGTCTTTTTGACGAATTAGCTCTTTTATCATTACATGTTCTGCTTTATTCTTGTTAGTGTTCTTTGTTATGAAGTTTATTTTGTTAGTTATTAATTAAGCTACTTCAGCTTTCTTAGGACTAGTGGTTATTAATTAAGCTACTTCAGCTTTCTTAGGACTAGTGGTGCATGGTGTATCTTTTTAATCCTTTTATTTTTAACCTGTAACTTTATTTTAAAAATTAATTTCTTGTAGGCAGAATATAGTTTGGTCTCACCATGTCTCTCAGTCAGAAGATTCCTATCTCTTATAGAAATACTTAGATTCATGAAATTATTGAAAGGTTGGGTTTAAACCTATAATCTTATTATTTATTTTCTATTTGTCCCATCTGTTTTATGCTTCTCCCATTTTCTTGTTTTCCATTAGGTTATTTTTATTAACTTTACTGAGAAATGATTTATGTATGATAAACTACATTCTCTGAAAATGTGAATTTGAGCTTTAATACTTGCATACACGTAATGATTCATCCCTACAATCAAGATAAAGAACAGTTTGATAACTGGGCTTTTTAGTATTCCATTTTATCCTTAGGGGCTTCCCTGGTGGCTCAGATGGTAAAGAATCTGCCTGCAATGCAGGAGACCCGGGTTCAATTACCAGGGGGGAAGATCCCCTGGAGAAGGGAATGGCAACCCACTCTAGTATTCTTGCCTGGAGAATTCCATGGACAGAGGAGCCTGGCTGGCTTTAGTCCATGAGGTCGCAAAGAGTCAGACACAGTTGAACAACTAACATTTATCCCCACAATTGGTTTATTAGCCATATCTCCCTTTTTTTTTTAGCAGTTACCTTCAAATTGCATTTTTAATTGAGAGAGTTTGTCTTCAAAAACACTATACTGATTTCTGAATAATGGAAGCATCTTACAAAGCTTCCTTGTCCCATCCCTTGTGCTACAAGTTTTCATACATTTTACTACTACATGTGCTTTAAACACCACAACGTACTGATTAAGAATGGACTATCTTTTAAAGAGATAATAATATGAGAAAATGATATTTAACCACAAATTTGTGGCATGTAACCGCAAATTTGCCATTTTTAATGTTTTTCATCCAGTGTGGACACCCAAATTCTCATCTGGTATCACTTGCCTTCTGCCTACACTGCCAGTGTAGTGTTGATGACAGATTTTTTTCAATTTTTGTCTCAAAAATTTTTTTATTTTGCCTTAACTTTGGAAATGTATCTGTCTGGATATGTAACTCTAGGCTGACAATTATTTTCTCTCAGCACTTCAATGATGTCCTTCCATTTCTTTGCACTTGCATAATTTGTGAGAAGAAATCTGTGATTCTTAGATGTAATCTTTCTATGTAATTTGACTTTTTTCTATGGATGGTTTTAAGATTTTCTGTTTATGATATGCTTTCAGTAACATGATTATTATTTCTCTTGATGTGATTTTTTTTTTTAATCCAGCAAGGGATTTGTTGAGCTCAGATTTGTGACTTTATAGTTTTCAACAAAACTGGAAAATTTTCTGTTATTATTTACTCAAGTATTATTTTCTGCTTCCTCCCCATCTCTTCTTTTCTTCTTTTTTAAAATAAGATTTCAATTATATATTGTTCCACAAGTCACTGAGACTGTGTTCACCAGCCTCCCCCCCCTGCCTTCCTGTTCTCTGCGCTTCAGGATGTAGCATTTCTACTGCGATGCCTTCACATTCACAGATCCTTTTCCTCATACATTCTCTAATCTTCTGTTAATCCCATTCAGTATATTTTTCATACATAAAAGCTTTGCTTTTTTTTTTTTTTTTGCATCTTCCCTTTGTCTCCCAGTTATGTCAAATTTCTATGTGACTTCTTGACAGATAGAGTATATTTATAATTATGATAAATTTTGTTTGGATTTTTGTTTGTTTCACTCTTGGTTAAAGAGTATTGTGCTTTTTCTCTCAGGCAGTAAAGTTTCTGAGTTTAATAATTTTGAAGTTACTTTTAACACTTTTAAAGAGTGGGACTTGAGTAAAATTTATTCAAGGTCTGTGACTCAACCTGGCCCCTCAAGCCCCTTCTGTTCAATGAGGTCTATTTGCTCTGGCTAGTGTGAGTATGAATTAGTCCTGGCCTTACACGAGCTCTTGGATTTATTCAGGTTATGTGTGTGTGTGCTCAGTTGCTTCAGTCAAGTCCAACTCTTTGTGACTCTACGGACTATAGCTGCCAGGATCCTCTGTCCATGGGATTCTCCGGGCAAGAATACTAGAGTGGGTTGCCATGGCCTCCTTCAGAGAATCTTCCTGACCCAGGGATTGAACTCACGTCTCTTGCATCTCCTGCATTGGCAGGTGGGTTCTTTACCACTAGCAGCACCTGGGAAGCCCCTATTCAGCTTACAGATCCTCATTAATTGTTCTTTTTCTCAAACTGTAGAACTTCATTGTGTTCATGTGAAGATTGATGCTCAGTCAAAGACCAGAGGAAACTCTACGCAGATTCCTTGAGCCCCTTCTTTTCAGAGCTCTCTTACGTTCAATACTCTTTCCACAAATTCGAGCCACCTCAGTCTCCTTGAACCCTGGACTCTGAGCTTAGTGAGACAGTTGGACTTTGGTTGAGATTCCCCCTCCCAGTGCTATAATCTGGGAATTGCCTCCAGGCAGAAAGCCAAGGCTGTCATAGGGCACATATAGTTAATTTCCCTTTCTTTAGGGATCATAGCCTTCAGCAGCTCTGTTCACCAATGTCCGAAAATCAGTACTTTTATTATATTTTAACAATCTTTTCTGGTTTATAGTTGTGGGGGAGATAATTCCAGATGCTATCACTTCCTCATGGCAGGAAGTGCAAATTCCCCAGACACAGCACATTTTCTTTCAACTTTGCCTTAATTTCCTACTTTAAGTGCAGAATATATGCTGCAGATTGCCAGTTTCTCTCACAAGTGCAAACTCTGTTTTTGGACTTCCTCCCTTTATCCCTACCATGCTCAATTCTCAGAAACTTTTATCCTGGACTGTCAACTAGATTCTCAAAATCAATATAGGACCTCCTAAATTATAATTTAACTACTGCCAAGATTAGAGTCTCAAGTTGAGTGAGTTTAAATGGAAAACTCACTTACAGCCACAATGTTATAGGGGATCTGTCTGTGGAAAACCATTTTGTAATATAAAAATTCCAAAATGACGGTGACCATAATACAAAATTTATATATATAAAGAGAGTGGTAAAATGGTGATGAAGGACATTTGTGCTTCCCTGGAAATGCCAACCAGAATCCATGGTTCAGGATAAAACCTGCCAAATGTCTCACCTTTTGAGAACTGCCTTCTTGATGCCAGTCCCACATTTCGAGCTTTGCTGACAGAAGGCCTCCAACAGAATCAAGTTTCTTAGACTCCACTTCTTTGGTCTTTATAGAATAAAGGACACAGGGTGGTCAGGGGTATTAGGTCATCTGAAGGAAGGTTCCTGAAGTATCAACAATGTCTTTTCCTTCTTTCCCTTACTGGAGAAGCTGGGAGAAAGGAAGCAGGGAAATTTCTATTTATTCCTCCCTCTTCTGATGAAATCTGTGTTTCCCAAGTTCCCTTCACCCTCAGCATGAGCTGTGGGGTTGGAGGTAGGGTGGAGTGTCAGAGCATTTGGTGCTTCTGGAGCAGGACAACCTGGGCTCCCCACCTTGGCTTGGCCGGTATTGAAGAATGCCTGCCATGGGAGGCAGCTGGGGCGGGACAGAAGCAGAACTTCTGGGTGGGTTGCTTGTCGCCTTGGGACTAGGGGAGCAGAGGACAGAGAACTGGGCGAGGGTGGGCCCTTGCAGAGCCCCCTAAAGGGCTAAGAGTTTCATCCCCACTCAAAGCCGGAGCCAACTCTTAAGCCCCTTGGTGTTAGACTAAGAGGCTCAGCAGAGACTTGCCAGCTCTGCTGTCATTTGCTACGTAAGCAGAGCCCCTTTCACTCTCCCCCAGCCACAGGGAAAGGCAGGGAGAGAAGTTTTGACTGGATTTCAAAAAGCACAGGATTAAATGTTAAACCTCAATAGGACGAAGAAATAAGGTGTCTGGTTCAGGCAGGATAGAGGGTTGAGGGCCCAGGACATTTAGTGCTGCTTGAAAATGAATGAATTTCCTTCTTGCAAATGTCTATGTTGAGACAATTCTATCAAACTTATTAATATGCTTGTGCATGTATATAAAACCAGAGATAGCATTTTAAAAGCTTTTACATTGGGTTTGATTGCACATGCTTACAAAATTCCCTTGAAAGAATATTACTGCATGGATTGATTTGACTGAGGCTTTAAAAAAGGTGTATTTTCTTTTCTTTGTTTTTTTCTATTGGCCACGCCATGCAGCCTGTGGGATCTTAATGTCCCAACCAGGGATAGAACCCGCACCCCCTGCATTGGAAGCATGGAGTCTTAACCACTGGACCACCAGGGAAGTCCTTCAAAATGCACATTTTCAGTGAAGCTTGGACATAAGATGGCTACCTCTCTTCCTGGCAAAACTCCCTGTTGCAAACATAGACATGTGTTACTACTCCAAAATCCTTTGAATTGTACTGGAAATCAGGGTCATCTGTCTCAAAAAATTTGCATTGTTTAGTTGATGGGGAGGCAAAGTGTCCAAATGTCTTTGGATGTTTCCATGGGGACGTCTTCAATGTTCCTCAGCATTTCCATTTCAATAAATCAGAGTCTGCATGACTCTGATGGGCTTGTCAGCACTGGGAAATTGGCTTGGCTTAGTGAAGGACAACAGTGTTGGCCATTCAATGATTAGAAAGTCACAAATATGAGTTCTAGCTATTACCATGTGGCTATGACTCTGTGTGCGTGTTTAGCATTGCAGGACTGGCCCACAAAAACATACGAAAGTGCTTAATGATAACATATGATTCTTATAGCTGTTATAAAAAATTATCACAACTTAGTGGCTTAAATTTACTACCTCACAGTTCTGGAGGTCAGAAGTCCAAAAGTAAAGGTGCTAATAAGGTGGTAGGGAGCGTCTGGGGAAGAGTTTGTTTCCTTGCCTTTAAAGCTCCAGAGGCGACCTGTAATCTCCGGCTTGTGGCCCCTTCCTCTCATTACCCCAACTTCTGACACCATCCATGGTCAGATGTCTTGCAGTCACTGTGAGCCTCCTTCTCTCTTACAAGGACTTTTGTAATTACACAAGATACACTGGATAATGGGCTTCCCAGGTGGTGCGAGTGGTAAAGAACCCACCTGCCTATGCAGGAATGCAGAAGACCTGGGTTTGATCCCTGGGTTGGGAAGATCCCCTGGAGGAGGGCATGGCAATCCACTCCAGCATTCTTGCCTGGAGAATTCCATGGACAGAGGAGCCCTGAGGGCTACAGTCTATAGGGTCGCAAAGGGTTGGACACCACTGAAGCGACTTCGATTGCACACACACTAGATAACCCAGGGTATCCCCCGCATCTCAAAATCCTTACCTTGATTTTATGTCAAAGTCCCTTTTGCCATGAAAGGTAAGATATTGAAAGACTCTGGTGATTAGAGGATGTAGATATCTTTGGAGAATGTTATTACCATGTCATATTAACTAAAAAAGCAAAAAAATCATATGATCTCATGCACCGGAAAAATGTTAAATTCAAAGTTAATTTATGATCATGACTTCCTATCTATTGCCCTCATTTCCCTGCCTTCCAACCTTATTGAGACTGCCAATTTCTGGGCCACTTTCTGTGTCCCAAAGTTGGTTCTTGCTCTTTCTTTCCTCCTCAGTTCCTTCTAGACTCCATGGGTCATCCTTCCAACCATCCTTGCCAATGTTCTTAGCTCTTACCTGCTTGTTTTTTTTGTGATACCTCCAATGGCAACCCAGTCCAGTATTCTTGCCTGGAGAACCCCATGGACAGAGGAGCCTAGTAGGCTACAGTCCATGGGGTTGCAAAGAGTCGGACACGACTGAGCGATTTCACTTCACTTTCCTCTTCTAAACCAAACTTTTAACTTCTTTATGATGCCTGGCCTGTTGAGGTCTCTTGGAGGAAATTCCCAAACTGTCCTTGTT
The DNA here is from genome assembly GCF_019320065.1 of Cervus canadensis. Taxonomy (NCBI): domain Eukaryota; kingdom Metazoa; phylum Chordata; class Mammalia; order Artiodactyla; family Cervidae; genus Cervus; species Cervus canadensis. The sequence goes on along the minus strand of NC_057418.1, from coordinate 15,940,769 downwards.
ATCACTAAGGTAAATTCATGATCTTCGGGGGCCCTCAGCGTGGGCTCAAAAGCTTTCTATGTTTTCATAGTCTAGGCCACTCTTTTAGGGTATGTTACAAACTCCAACCCCATTCTCTGTTCTCTTCCTCTCTTCAGACAATTCTTCGAGGAAAAAAATTGCAGCCATTAAAGCCACTAAAAAGAAGTCCGTGCATTTTGCCCTTGTCCTACAAACTCACTTCCAAGGCCTTTTGTCTCTTATTTTCTCCTAAGGCAATCCTGAATATTCACAAACCAGGAATATCCACAATTGATCTGTATCCCCCTTGTAGACTGTGTTCTATTCAAAATGGCATTCTGGGGAACTCCCTAGTGGTCCAGTAGTTAGGGCTCCATACTTTCACTGCAGAAGGTACAGGTTCAGTCCCTAGTCATAAGGGCCCCCAGGGTGGCCCCCCAGGCTTCAGGGTGTAGCAAAAACAAACAAACAAACAAAAAACGGGGGAGGGGGTCATTCTGTAATTGCTAGCTCTACTTCTTTACCATCCACTAACGTCAATGATTCCTCAAATCTCTGGAATCTAGATTCTGTCCCTACAATTTCACTAAACGAGCACCTGACTTACAAACAGAAAAATCCAAAGTCAAGTTCATCACCAAACCCATTCCAGCCTAGCTCACCTCCATGCTTCTTATTTAAGGAAATGGTGCTCTTATCATCCTGATCTCATCTTGGTATTCTCTCAATTGCCCCACAGTATATCAGCTATGAGACCTGAAGATTCAATTTCTTAATGTATATGTTATATTCAATTTCCTCATATATATGTAATAATCAATTTCCTAAATACATAAATACATTATTATACATATAATATACATATAATATATAATATATACATACTTTCCCCCATCTCTATTATAGGATCAACTGTTCATATATATTTTCTTATATTTTTATACTTTTTACACTTCATTACTTTATCTGAAATTGTATGTGTTTATGTTTTGTGTGTGTTTTTTAAGAGAGAAATCTAGCTTTTTCTTCCTTTTTTTTTTACCAAATAGTTATTCATTTGTTGCAGCACCTTTCAACCATTTACTATGCCCTTCCTGCTTTGAAATGCTACCTTTATTATTTATTAAATGTGTATATATATATACTAGGACCTGTTTCGGGGTTTGCTTTCTGTTTTATTTTTCTCTCTATTCTTGAGCCATACCATGCTGTTTTACTTACTGCATTTTTATAATATGTTTTAATAGCACACATATGCTTTAAGTATCCTCTTAAAGGTTTTTCAGTGTTTAGCAGTATTCTTCTGCTAAATGAAAAAAAAAAAAAAAACTTTGTCAAATTTAGAACGGAGTTACATTGAACTTGAGCTTCCCGGTGACTCAGTGAACTTATGAATTATTCAGACAAAAAATAATCTTTTTTAAGAATGCAGTCTTCTTTTCCAGAATTTAGTGTATCTTTCCATTTTTACTTGTGTTTTTAAAAAGCCCCTCAGGAGAAAAATATACATTATTTTGTCATGAAAAATTATTACTTTACTATAGTAATTATTAGATTTAGGCTGCTAGTATTTTATCTATGATAAGCCAAATTTTGCACTCTTTTGGTTTATTTTGAGGGGTATATTAAGTCTGAAAAATAATTTGAGAAGCTTTTCATTGTGGTGCATCTTTGGCACAATTTCTTGTTAAGTGTTTACCTATTGATTTGCATTAATTAATTATTATTTCTTGTTTCAGAAGTGGAGCTAAAAGCACATCACTCCTCCCTGCTCCCTCAAGAACATGGATGGCAGATTTGTCTTTAAAAGGCATGCAGGGAAGAAGGTGAAGGATGAAAATCCTTTTGAGCACTGGTGGGGTTAATTAAGCCATGGATCCAAGCCAAAGAGAGAAATCACAGGTAATAATTTTTTTCTTCCACTTGGTGATTAGTAGAGCAACTAGTCGAGTCATCCTGATGGATTCTGCTCCAGGGCAAGCCTGAGGTTTCTGTGGAGGGTCAGTGGGTGCACTGGCAGCAACTGGGCTGGGTGGGAGGGTTTTAGCGAATCCCCTGTCTTGGTACAGACAGCCCTGGGCATCCTGCCAGAAGTGTGGCCAGAGTTCAGGGCCTGGGGTTCCCAAAGCAAAAATGATCCACCATGGGAAAACCAAACTTCACCGCAAATCTGATCACAGAATCACATTTCAAACCTGAAAGCGGTGTGTGAATTTAGCGTGCTGCAGAGAAATGAGTTGTATCAGCTTTAGGTCTAAAGCCCCGCAGGTGTCAATTTCTTTAGGTGTGGTTTTGGTGGCAATAGTAGGAAAGTGCTATTTGTTAGAGAAGAGGCATAGTAACAGGGTCCCAGAGGAATTGCCCCAGAAAGCCCTGAGAAGTTTTCCGTTCCTTGAGGTTTCTTCATTCTAAGAGTCAACTGGAGAAATAATTTCTTCTGGTGGTTTTGCTCCTTTCCTGCCTCTTGTTGAACGATATTTAATTTTCCTTTCTGTTAATAATATCAATTCTATAGTTATATAAGCCGTTTTTTAAAAACAAAACTTTTTCACTTTAGGTCAAAATATAACTTTTTTGATGCTGGATGTAGCTCACACAAACATCTCAGAAAAATAACAGTAACACTGTCATGGATATCTTTATCTGGTTTCTGACCTTAAAAGGGAATTTGAGATGACTATTGCTTCTCATAATATGAAATATTTTTATATTACTAATGGTATTATCAGAAAAGGTAAAATTTCTCAACTGCCTCAGAGCAACTATGGAGAGAATCATATGAGTTTTTCCTTTGTGTACTATTGAGACAATTTTTTTTTAAACAAAAATCATAGTATTAAGCCATCCTTGAATTTTTAGAATAAACCTCAGTATTGAAAAATGATTTCTATAAGTGTTGGGTTTATGTTGCTGATATTTTTGTTAAAGCAAGGAAAAAAAATTTCCTTTTGCTATGTTGGCTTTGAGGCTTTTATTAATTTTGAAAAATAATTTGGGAAGTGTTTCATCATTTTGTAACCTTGGAACAATTTAATAAACATGAGAATTGTTACTTGAAAGTTCTTAAGAACTTGCTCATAAAATACTCTGGACCTAATTCCTTTTTTGGAGATAGTTAACTGAACATTAAAAAGAGATCCTTCATGAATTTCAATCCATTACAGCTTTCTAATTCTTATTGAATCCATTTTCCTTGAAAACTGTACATTTCATGGGTTCTAAGAATTTGTTGCCATAGAACTTTAAAACATATTTTTATAATTAAAAATTTGTTCACATCTGTGCTTGTTTTGCCAAGTATTTTGTGTTTCTTTCTTTTCAGTTAGCGTATAAGTAGTTTGCATATTTTAATCGTATTTGTATAGATGAGATACTGCATTTATTAATATATTTATCAGTTCCACTTTGTTTCCTGCTGCCTTACTTAATTTTTGCTTTTATTTTTATTCATTCCTTGCTTATGTTTCTCTAAGATTTAATGTGTTTTCTGCTACCTATTTGGCGTATTATTTAAAAATCATTATGGTCAAAGATTTCTTAAGTTAGCTTTCTTTTTCATGAGTTAGCTTTTTTCTTTTTTGGGTTTATCAGAAAGATCCACATTTTTAAAACAAACGAACAAAAATTATAGGAACTTGAGCTTTCCCGATGGCTCAGTGGATAAAGAATCCAAGTCTCCTGCAATGCAGGAGACACAAGAAATGCAGGTTTGTTCCTGGGTTGGGAAGATGCCCTGAAGAAGGAAATGGTAAGCCACTCCAGTATTCTTGCCTGGAAAATCCCATGGACAGAGGAGCCTGGTGGGTTAGAGTCCAAAGGGTCACAAAGGGTCAGACACGACTGATGACTCAGCACAGCAGATGCTCAGTAAACCCATTTTTCGTGAAGTATTAATAATAGAAACAAAATAGGAAAAGAAACACCAGTGTTGCTAGGGGTTTTGAGATGCACTGTGTAGACACTGGGCTAAGGGTTACTTGCTGTTTATTCAAGTTATAGCTTGCATCTAGGAAATGTTCACAAGGTTAAATCATGAGATCCAAGTACACTCAGGGTTTTGACTAAATCAATGCAATTATTACTAACATTGCCTGTTTAAGGCAATCGTGACATTATTGCAATAGGGAACATCCGCCCCATTTCCTCCAGGCTTATGCTTACGTTACTCAGTATAGGAAAAAAATAAATACACAAATGTTTTGCTTCACATCAGCCCCTTTGATTTTCACATATTTTTCAACAAGAAACACAATAGGATTCTTTTCTTCCTTGATTAAATGGAATTACAATTGCAAAAATTAAAATCCAATGACCAATTTTAGTTGTAAAAACTAGAAGAGTCAGAAAAAAAAGATGCTTATCATCAATAATGATTTTGGAAAGAATTCTTTAAAACACAATTGAGGGGAAGTTATTTTGGAAATATCCATATTCTATTCTTACACATATGTCTCCATGAAAGGTGTTCCCTTCCTTTGGGGCAGGGAGGCAGAGGCTGGTTCCACCATTTTCTCTGAAGCTTCCTCTCCTCCATCAGCGATGCCCAGGGGGTAGTGAGTCTTCAGTCGTAGCTCCATTCTGCTCTTCTGTTTAGACTTAGATCTCATTGCAGTTTAGGTTTCTCCTTCTCCTCTTCCATGCCTGGAAATACAGGCAAAGTACTTTATGTGGACATCAGATTCAGCAGGAGTAGGTTTAAAAGAACTCTCATCTCACCACGCTTCTTCCCACCCACCCTTCATGTCCATCCCTTTTCTCCTAGCCAAGAAGGAAAGTCGCTCACAACTTTCTCCAGAAATTTCCTCAGTGACCTCCCTCTCCTTCCTTCTCCCCAAATTGGGACATAACATCTTTGTGGCACACCCAGCTCTGACGGCCTCTGGGAGTGAGGAACACAAGTTCTTGACTCGTTGAGTTTGCACAGAAATCCCAATCGGACTGCCTTGTAACCAGCTTCTAGTAACAGGAGGTGTGGCGCTGATGAGTTTCAGAGACCTCATTTATTTTTATTTTATTTTTATTTTACTCATGACTCTTACCAAAGCAAGGACTCTGGATTTTCAAAAGTCAAATAATTTTTTTTGTTTGTTTTGTTTTATTTTTATAAGCTCTCATAGAGAGCTTATTAGCCACAAGAACGATTTATTTCCAGACCCACATGTCCTTAAACTCGAGTTCTCCCTTTATTCAACCCAAGCCTGGTAGAACTATGTTTTTCTTCCTGAGAGACTCATACGTACCGGACTGGTCAGACCTCGCCAGTGGTCTGTAATGAATAGTTAGTGATATTTTATTTTCCTGGAGATGAACATGTTTAGGTCATTCTCATAAATTAAAGTTAAATCTGGCAAATGCTCCCCGCGTTTTTTCTCTTGCTTCTACTTAAACACTTTTCTCCTAACATCAAATTCTCGGAGCCTTTTTACTGGAACAAAAGAACCCCATCTATTGCAGGTTCTGTTGGTATTCTTTTTTTTAAAAAAAAAATCGATTTATTTGGCTGCACTGGGTCTTAGTTGTGGCACGTAGGATCTTTTAGGTATGGCCTGTGGGATCCAGTTCCCTGACCAGGGATAGAACCCAGGACCCCCCGCGTTGGGAGCATGGAGTCTTACCCGCTGAACCACCAGGCAAGTTCCTGGTATTCTTTTAAGAGTTGCAAGTTCTCTGAGGGCAGAGCCCATTGTTTTGTTCCTGATTATATCCTGAGCACCTAACACAGTGTCTGTCTCATGGTAGGAGCTTAAGTAGCCTTTATGAGGTAAGTTAGTACACAATGACTATAGAGACGGTCGAACTAGGGGAAAAGCAGTAGGAGGGAACCTGGCGGGTGATCACGATGGGGCTTGGACAGGAGAGACACCCCACCCCTTCTCCCAGCCCCCAGCTGCTCGCGCCACCTGCTTGGGGTCAGGGCGGTAGCGGTGGAATGCGGGTAACATGCTCAGAACAGGTGTCCCGAGACAGTCTTTAAGGTTTGGTTTTCATGACTAAGGAACTGGCAGAGATCTGTAGCACTGTTTCCAAAGTACTTCTCAGAAATCATATTAAGGAAAACTTCAAGCTGAAGAGTAAGGACGTGTGAAGGGAGGAGGAGTCGGGCTGAGGGGGGGAAGGCAGGAGATGGCTTGGTTGTTGTTGGGTAACCAAGGCAGAGGCAGGAAAACACAGCACAGATTCTGTTCAAAGAGCGCACATGATTTGGGTCCCGACTCTGTCCCATGCTCCCGCTCCTGTGGAGAAGCTAATCACTGCTTGCTTTTCTTTTCAAAGTCTCTTTCCTCCTAAGTGTTCTCCTGCAGATGGGTTGAGTTGGCAGCAACAGTGGAATCTTCAAAAGCGGGGGTGGAGAACAGGGGCTGTTCATTGACCCAGACGGGGAAAATGGCTCCCCACCTACTTTAGTTTGGCAGCTTTGAGGTGAAGGGAAAAAATTAGACAGCTGTAAATAATATTTGGAAGAAGCAGAGGTATAATTTCCACACAACCAGCAGAAAGAAACCTGTCACGAAGCTGAGGCAGGATGTTCTGTCAGAAACGGAGCGGAAGAGCTGATTGACCTTGAGAGAGTCAGTCACATGTGGTTCCCCCAGGCTGGGAGAGGGGCCCGGAGGGCAGCGGGACCGACCTGGAGGTCTGTGTGGGCCTGTGGGGACATGAGTAGGGTGGAAAACCGGTGGGGGGCGAGGCGGACAAGGTGGCGGTTTCTGTCCCATGGGCCTGGCTCTGACCTCCTCTCCTTTCTCCTCCTTCACCCCAAACTTTCACTTTTGGACATTTTCATTTCTGGCCGTAAAAATTTGACTTTAATAAGACTGGTCACTCCAGTCAGATGCACTGAAATTAAAAGAAAGTTTTAGCTTAAGCACAGAATATTTCAGCTGTCGCAGGCTGTAGTGTGTCCCCCCTCAGATTCCTATGTGGAAGTCCTAAAGCCCAGGACCTCAGAATGTGAGAGAAGGCCAAGCTTGTGTCTGGACAACCATCTGCTAAAGAGATGAGGCATGTGAGTCATGGATCCAATTTACCATTTCAGCAGAAGCCAGGAAAGACCTGTGGGGGACCCTTCTGTCTGATGATTTGGACCCTCATGAAATTACATGGGAGAATTTTGTGTCAGCCGAAACACAGCGAGTCTGGACTGAAAGGGACAGAGACAAGATGAAATGAAGGATGAATGACTCTGAAGGTGGTTCAGGGGTTCACTCCTCCTTGGCCCAAGAGGGCTGCCTGAGAGGGTAGGGCCACACTCCCCTTCTGATGAGTCCTGAGGATACAGCTTTCAGCCAAAGATTATTCTCAGGCCTTAAACTCGAATGGAATTTGTCCTGCTACTTTCAAACCTGGTTGAGAACTGCGACCCCCTTTTTCCTTATGATCTTCTTTTTGGAAAGGGGATACATGTTTGATGCCTGTTCCACCACTATATTTTGAAAGTAGATAAATTTCTGTCTGGATTCACAGGTTCACAGCTGGATAGCAATTTTGCTTCAGGATGAACCATAACCCAGGTCTTACCCATACCTGACATAGATGATATTTAAGATGAGATTTTGGACTTTTAAGAGTTGATGCTGGAAATACTTTGGAGGCTACTAGGAATGCATTTTGCATGAATAAAGGACATGAATTTTGGGGGGCCAGAAAGTAGAATGTTATGGGCTGAATTGTGTCTCCCCAAACTTAAACCTTCATATCTCAGGATGTGATTCTATCTGTCGATAGAGATTTTTCTAACATAAAATGAAGTTGTCAGGGTGGCCCTAATCAAACATGGCCAATGTTTTTGTAAAAAGGGAAAATCTGGAGACAGCGCATATAAGGGAAAATGCCGTGTGAACATGAAGACAGCCATCTGCAAGTCAAGGAGAGGGGCCTGGGACAGATCCCTCCCTCAGACGCCTTAGAAGCAACCAACCCTGCCAATACCTTGATTCTGGACTTCTGGCTTCCAGAACTGTGGGATATTACATTTCTACTGTTTAAGCTGACCAGTCAGTGGTCCTTTGTTGCAGCTGCCCTAGCAAACCAATATAACATCCACGAAGCCACTTTGAGTTATTAATATTTTCTTTTGAAAAGAGCAAAATGTTTCATTGTTAATTTAGCCTGTTTTAAGGGATTTTTTTCACAGTTCATATCAGTTTTGATCTATTTGTTATTCTGTAAGCTAGGTCCATGATTCTGAGTGAAGTTTCTGAGCTCTCCTGTGTCTGGGTCTCCAGTGGTGACATTCTGATGGTTCTCTAGACAGGAGCACTTGGATTGAATGATGTTGACTCTGCTACCATCTATTGTGGTGGGTCACTTATTTCTGGGCTCAGCTGCCTCTTAGTTAAAAATAAGATTGGTTTAGATGATTTCTAATCTGATTTTAATTCTAAGACTCTGTAATAATGCAATTTTTATTTTGAAGTTGAAGCCAACATAACCAAGTGGAGGAAGCTGACCCATTAAAAATCCCTAATGATGGATCCAAGGAAGGGGGTTCAAATTTGGCATTCTTGCTCCTTGGGGGATTTTGTCTGGGGTGGAGTAAATGCAATCAGGATTGCAACACTGTACTTGATTGTACTCAATTCCTTCTAACACACGCACACAGACACACACATGCGTGACTGCTTTTAATCAGCAATTTCAAATTCAACTACCTACAGAACCAGGCAGCTACCGTGAAGGAGCAAAACGGCCAGGTGAGAACTAAGGAAAACTTAACAGCCATCGGAAAGGGGGCAACTGATACCCAATTCTAATCCATTGCTGCCAGCAGAGAACAGTGGCCTTGGAGTTGCCAGATCTTAAAATACTTGATTAGCTGAGAAATCTGGACTTTATGTGAAATCTCCCAACTTTTAAATACTGCTTCAAAAACAAAAATTCTGTGTAGGCCTAACAAAACTTTTTGGCAGGTAAAATTTGGAGGAGGCCATCAGTTTGCAATTGCTTGCATAAACAAAAAAAGATGCCCACTTGACTCAAAACATCTGCCTTTGGGGAATTAACTGGATGGTTCCACGTAGGTAAAATTAATCTCTACATCTGAAATGAGTTACAAAATGTTAGTTGACCTTAACTTGTATCGCTTAAGAGAACAGCACAAATTAAACTGGACAGATCATTAAAAAACAACAACAACAAAAAAAACCCCTTAGCTTCACTATTTATTTTTCATGTCTAACTCAAAGCTGCTAAAGTGCAATATTCTATTAATCTAGGCTGGCTTCTTTCTCTCCTGGTTTTCAGACCACCCTCTTTTAGAAGTAGTAGAACAATGACCAAATGAAGATGGGACTCGAGCTAACAGAGGAGAAGCTGGAACAGAAAGAAGTACTTTCTGAATAACACAGATTGGACACGTTAGCTTAAATTTAAATGTAGCCTTTCTCTCAAGAAGCTGAGAAAAGTTTATATTTTATTCTCAAAATATTTTTGTAAGTTAACTAAATACTTTTATAAGTTATCTAATAGAGAAAGATTACAATTCCCATTGAACAGAGAAGAAAATTATTAAAAGATTAATTTCTGGTCCACCAAGCTGTAGCCTGAACTGAATCCAAATATTTGGCACTTTTCCTAATAGAACACTGCCTAAAATCAAGCCAGCTGCTGAGAAAGGAAACCCTCAAATTCCTCTGGGCCATTTAACACTGGCCAACACCTCGACACATGCAATCTTAGAAGATCCACACACAAAAGAAATCCAATTCAATGACATGCAATGAATGGGTTTTATTTGTCTAATTAGATCAACCTCCTGGCATAGTATTTGGCACAAAGCAGGAGGCCCGATGTTTGTGGAACAGGGATCATTTACAGGTGACATCTACAATGTTGTGACTGTGTCGGAGGAGCTGCCCAGAGCTCTCTAAGGTCCTCAAACCATCTTCCCTTTGGATGTATTTTCATGCAGGACTCAAATCACTACATCCTGTGCTGTGACTTTTTCCACCTTCCCATTTTTATGTTATCTGACATAGACTTAGGACCAGTTTTGCACAGCTGGGGTAAGGTTACGTGTCTTGCCAAGATGGAGGCTCTGCCATAAACAGAAACAAAAGAGAAATCAAGTCATAGGTTAAGAAGGTTTCTGCAGCCATGAAGTATTACCCTTTACTGCCCATTCTTCTTTGCCACCTTCAAGTCTTGAATATGACAGTCACTGGTGAATCATTCTTGCCAGAGGCATTCCGGTGCTGCCCAGAGTTTTAGCAGAACGGTGGCAAGACCTCTCGGCAGCCACTGCACCCACGCAGACAATGACGCAAAAAGTGGAGATCTGGGTGATTTCTAATGAGACTGTTTGGTTACATTTAATAATTTATCTATTTCATCGGGGTAGTGGGGAGTCCTTTTAGCTAAGGTAGTATTTTGTTAATCAGAATGAATTTCCTAATTTTCTTTTTCGGCAAACACTACATTTCTCCCTATAAAATTTTATAGACGTGCTTCTTTTCTTTTAGATCTGGATGTTTTACTAGCGAAAATGACACAGTGAGTAATAAACCTTTCAGGTAACTGCCAGCAGCTCTTAAATTAATATTGAAGTTATAAAAATGAAACTCTTCATAAGGGATCCTGTGCTACAGTGGAATTTTCCATCTGTCTCGGCAGCAGTTCTTTTGTTTTATGCCCCCCTGAACAATACTTACTTCTCTGTGTATCCCAGATATAGCTGTTCAGAACTTCTCCCAGCAGGTACAAGAAGTTCATTAAGATGGTTGTAGACCCAAAGAAGAGGATTCTGGCTCCTGGGCCAATGTGTTCCAGGAAAGGGTACACCCACATCCCGGTTACATGATGCACCCAACATACCCTGTAGTGGAGTCGGAAAGAAGACAGAGACAGAAGTTACTCTGATGTCAGATTTCAGAGCTGCCGCTATGACAAACACAGACCCCCAACTCCAAACAGTGGTTGGCAATATCAGTTGCACCTGACTCTCAGCAGCTACCAGAAACTTTGTTGTTGTTATTTGTTTTCTTTTACTTTTTATTCTAAAATACTGGGTTGGCCAAAAAGTTCACTCTGATTTTTCTATAAGATGTAATGGAAAAAACTGAATGAACGTTTTGGCCAACCCAAGAATTTTAGACTCATGGGAAGAGTTGTAAATATGGTACCCAGAGTTCCAGTATGCCCTTCCCTCAGCTTCCCTGCATCTTAGCATCTTATCTAACCATAGGCCTCCCTGGTGGTTCATAGTAAAGAACCCACCTGCCAATGCAGGAGACACTGTGTTGCTAAGATCCCCTGGAGAAGGAAATGGCAACCCACTCCAGTATTCTTGTCTGGGAAATCTCATGGACAGAGGAGCCTGGTGGGGTACAGTCCATCGGGTCGCAGAAGAGTCAGACATGACTTAGTGACTAAACAACAGGTAACTATGGTACAGTTGCTAAAATGAAGTAATTAACCTGTAGACTTCACTTGAAACTCCCCAGTCTTCCCACCAATGTCCCTTATTGGTCCAGGATCCCACGTTGTTTTTAGCAGTCGTCTCTTTAGTTGCCTCCAATCTTGCACTTTCCCATTCTCTCCTTGCCTCTCCTGACACTTGAAGGGTCTGGTCAAGTGTCTGAAACTGTTATTTTTTCTAAACACAGTTACATAATTGCCTTAATCTCTTCTTTATGCCATGAAACAATACAGCATTAGGCAACCACACTATGGTAACACCCAGGCGAGAATGTTCCAGGAACTCTGCCATGCTGCCTTCCAACTAGGTACCAACAGGCATCCCGTGTGCTGACGGGCCATCCAGTAACCTCGCTGACATCTGGCTTCCCAGCACCTGACCTCTGGAGCACTTTTTGTTTATCTCTTTTTTCACCCTGTTTTACATAATCCTTGCTTGTAATTATTCTATTTGTGTTCTGGAGATATTTTAGGCTCACTGGGAATATATCATTAATCTCCCTTGTTTTTAAAAGTTTAGTAAGAATATCTGCTTCGTTGGTTTAGTCCTGACACAACTGCTGAGAGCTATTTTCCAAAACAGTCTTGGGTTCATTACTTTATCAACCGTTGTTAATTCTGAAGACTAAATAGGATACAGATTACTTTATTGCATGGGTAATAAAAATTACTTGAAACATTTATGTGTTTGGGGGTCATCTTCCATATCATCCATGGCTTCACTCCTCTTTGAGCAGTTGATCGATGTGTATATTGCCTATCTATAAACCTCATCTGAGACAAGAAACTTGCCTTTACCTTAGAGCTTGCAATCTCAATGAGGGTGATATTACTCCCACCTCAAGGAAGTAAAAATTGGTTCTAGGAAGGTAGCAAAGAAATATTACTCTTTAATGCACAAAATAGAGATACATACATACATATATATATACACTGAACATCAACAGATATAGTTTATCTGTGGTATTAAAGTTTCATAGGCTCAGAAATTCCACTCTGAGGTATATATCTAAAGGAACTGAAGCAGGATACAAAAAGATATTTGGACACCAATGTTTACAGCAGCATTATTCAAAATAGTCAAAAGGTGGAAACATCCCAAGTGTCCATCAGCAGATTAATGGGTGAATAAAATGTACACACACACAATGGAATATTACTCAGCTACAAAGGGGGATAAAATTTTGATGCATGCTACAACATGGATGAACCTTGAAAACAGAATGCTAAGTGAAATAAGCCAGATACAGAAGGGCACATATTGTATGATTTCATGTATATAAGATACTAGAATAAGCAAATTTGTAGAGACGGAATGTATGATAGAGGTTACCAGGGACTGGGGGGGTGTGGGATGGGGAGGATTATATATGGTACAGAGTTTAAGCTGGGAATAATGAAAATATTTTGGGTGTGGCTAGTGGTGATGATTATGTAACATCATGAATGAATTCAATGACACCCAACTGTACACCTACAGATGGTTAGAATGATAAATATTACGTTGTGCATGCTTGCTCAGCCATGTCTGACTCTGTGACCCCATGGACTGCTGCTCAAGCTCCTCTGTCCATGGAATTCTCTAGGCAAGCACACTGGAGTGGATTACCATTCCCTTCTGCAGGGGGTCTTCCCAACCCAGGGATTGAAACCATGTCTCCTGCACTGCAGGCAGATTCTTCACTGTCTGGGCCACCAGTGAAGCCCTTCATCCTCATCTACCGACGTAAAAATCAGAGTTTTTGGAGTAAAATGAGGATATGTCAGAACTGACAATGGAAATGTAAAGTTCTCCAGTTAGGGAAGTGGAGAGCTATTCTGAGAATGGTGCTCTGATATGTAAGCCACTTTACTTTATTTAACCATCCCATGAGGTAGAATCATCCCCTTTTTACAAAGAAACAGAGACTGGATTAAACAACTTGTCTTTAAAAATGGCAAAGCCAGGAAAGGAATGTACATCTGATTTCTTTTCTCCTGTGTGGACTTGCTTCCCTGTATGAGATATTCAAAACTGTCTCCAAAGGAAAAGAAGGTTTTCTTTTTTTTAAACTGGTTTTGACTTAGTAGGTCATCATACTATCTCAGATATAAACGTCCTGTTGTGTGGGGCTTCACCTGAGTTGGTGTGAATGATGCAGACACTTGTCTTAACAGGTTGTGTGCTTTCACCATTTGTTCCCTTGATATAATCAGGGCTCATTTTTTCTGCACAAAAACGACTCACGACCTTGCTCATCCATTGGTGGAGAGTTCTCAGTTCTTGGTTGACTTTCCCTTTCTATCTCACTTTAAGGCCTTCCTGAACTAGTGCTCAAACAGCTTCTGCTTGAAGTAATGATGCCAATTTGAATTTTAATCTAAACAAATTGATGACAACAGTTTGTGTGTGTGTGTGTGAGCGAGTGTGTGCCTGTGCATACATATATATGCATATGCTGTAGTATCACAAGACTTCTGGGATTGACTATTAAATGTCCTTCCAATTTCATTCACTTGAATGTGCAATTAAGAATGACAATTTATTAATGCCTCCTATTTGAGCTGTGTTGCACACCAGGAATACAGAGGCAAAACGAGGCAAAGGTGAGTCTTGTCCCCATGCAATGCAGTCTAACGAGGAATAGAGATACTCATGGAAAAATGACAAGTGTAGTCAGAATTAGGGTAAGTGGAGGTGTGTCACGGGTGCCCATTCTCTGCTGTTTTGGGAACCTTACAGTTACCATCAGGCTTTTTTTCTCTTATGTATTCACCTTTCTTTCAAACTAATTTTTTCATAGCTGATGAATACGCTCAAATGCTTCCCATTCAAACACAGTCAAAAAGTTTCCATCAGCTTCATAAATACTGCTCTGTATCTTTCCTTCTCATCAAAGACAATCTGCTCCGCTGAGTTTACATTCACTGACTCCAGCTCCGTACATTGCGCTCTTCTTCCACCAGCAGTCTGGCTTCTTTCCTTGATACTCCACTAAAACACACTGGCTCTTTGACCTCAATGTCTCCTGTTTGCTCTCTCTGTTTCTGACTGCTCTTTTTGGTTTTCTTTCTAAGTTCACCCTTTACTCCAGCCATTCAATGTTGAATTTCCTTAGGGATTGATTTTTAAACCTTCCTCTCATATCATGTCTTCTTGGCTGATGAGTTTTTTCATGTTCAATGCTGCATGTCTACTACCTACACAGACACTCCACAAATCTATGGAGTCTAGAACAGGTTTCTCCTCTGTTCTGGAACAGTTTATCAAACAGTCCTCAAAACATCTCATTTTACATATCTTAAAGCTACCTCGAAGTCGATTTAGCTACACCCAGAGTCATGCTTTTTCTCCCAGCAAACCTGGTCCTTCTCTGGTATTCCCTTCTGCGAATGGCACTCTCCCTCATTCAGTTTTGTAACTCAAGCCTGGGGGTCATCTGTGCTGTGTCCATCTCTTTCACCACATGTAGTCAGTCCATTACCTTGTCCTGTCAAGGTTATCTCACACATCTCTCTACTATTATCTCCATGACCAGCATCTGAATTTGTGTTATGCTCATCTCTGCCTGGAGTGGTGTAATGGTTTCTAATTTGTTTCCACATCTACTTCTGCCTCCTTCCAATTTATCCTCACAATTGCCATAGTGAGTGTTTCAAACCAGAAATCTGAACACATTGCATTCCTGCTTCAAACACATCAGTGGCCTTCCAATGTGTTATTTTAAAAAGACTTTGGTTTTTAACGAAGTCTAGAGTGCCCTTCATAGAGTTGGCTTCTACCTGTCTCATACCCCCACCGCCTACCCTGCTTCTCTTACGCTGGCTTTCATTTGGTTCCTTGGTTTTACCACATTCCCTCATGCCACGTGGATTTACACGTGCTTCTGTTTCTGTCTACTGTGTTAGTTATCTGCCCTTTAGACTCATTGTTATATTTCTCCTCTATATCTTATCTCAACTATTATAACTAACTAGCCATGATGCAGGAAAGTTTTCCTTGATCTACTAGAATAGGTCAGATTTTATTCATTCTTAGAGAACCACGAATCTCTTTTATTTTTAAGCTTTTCTTTTATTAGTATTTAAATGTGAATATCTTTATTTGTATAACATTTCTTCCCCTCTAGCACATCTGAGTTCTGTGAGGTGAGGGACTGTTTCTATTGCTTCATATCATCGCATCCTCAGCACTTACCATAATGCCTGACACATGGTTGGAGAAGGAATAACTGAATAATGTAGCACTGAAGCTGTGATGGGAAGGATGAGTAAGAGTTAGCTGAACAAAGATGGGAGACAAGAACTTTCTAGCCAAATGGAACAGTATGTTCAAAGTCATGAAAACAACAGAGAATTCCCAGATGTTCAAGAAGAAACCATTCTTATTGAAATCAAAGGAGGGGGCATGAGGGGCAGGCAGTTGCCAAACTGTGGGTGGTTTTTTAAGCCAAGGTAAGAATTGTAGACTCTGTCCTAGTGTGGACAACAGGAAGTCTTTGAAAGGTATTAAATAAATGTGAAACAAATCAGATTAACCTGGAAACCAATTGTATCAGAAATGGTGGTAGCCAGAACTGGAGTGGTCGCATTGGGAATGAAAATTAGTTAGTAGATTTAAGAGCTATTTAGACCAGTATCCATCGAAAATGGTAGGTCATAAGCAATTGCATGCTGTATATGGTCAGGAGAGCAGATACTTAAGGATGTTTGCAAGTTTGTCAGTTGGTGGCTTAAATTCAACCATGGTGGGAGTAGTTATATTGAAAACTGCCAAGTGCTACACATAAGGGTCCCCTTTGCTTGCCTCCAGAAGAGCTGGTTGTTAAACACTTGCCCGTAACCCACTAGTTACCAGCATTTTAAAAAGCAACAACAGAAGAAAACATAACAGAAAACATTATAAAGTTGGGCATATAATGACAATGAAAATTGTTTTGTGAAACTTCTGTTCCACTTGTGTGTGTATGTGTGTGTGTGTCTATGGTGAGTGTGTGATTCTGCGTGCTGGTTGGGTCATGATACAGAAGATGTTTCATTTATTTACAGTAAGATTAGTTTGAAAGGCACTGATGTAGGAAATAGAATTAAGAGAACTTGGTGATGGATTGGATTTAGACAATGAGGGAACTGAGATGAGTTAAGGATTAATCATAGATTCCTGGCTTGATTAACTGGGTGGAGAGTACTGCCATTCCCGGAGATAGGGAACGCTGTCAGGGAGCTGGTTTGAGGGGATAGTGAGTTCAGTTTGGATACGCTGAGTCTGAGGCGTCTGTAAGACATCCAAGTGGAGATATCCTGAAGGCAGTTACAGGGGTTTGGACTGCAGAGAAAGGACTGATGTGGCAATACAGATATTGGGTTCATTGGCAAAAAGATGGTGGTTGAGGCCATCAGAACAGATTAAGGCAAAATACACAGATGATGGAAGTAAGTCCATACGAGAGTTCTCAAAAGGATCAGGATTTAAGGGGTAGTTTGAGGAGGATGCAGCTTTTTAAAAAGGATACCAAAAACAGGTAAGCTAGAGACATGGAAGAAAGACAGGAGTGTAGTGTCTTGAAGTCAATGGACAAGTGGTTCTAGAGTTTTTATTGTTTAGTTGCTAAGTTGTGTCCAATTCTTTGTGACCCCATGGACTGCAGCATGCCAGGCTTCCCTGTCCTTCAGTATCTCCCAGAGCTTTCTCAAACTCATGTCCATTGAGTAGGTGATGCCATCCAACTATCTTAGTCTCTGTCGCCCCCTTCTCCTCCTGCCCTCAACCTTGCTCAGCAATAGGATCTTTCTAATTGGTTTTTCTCTTTCCATCAGGTGGCCAAAGTATTGGAACTTCAGCTTCAGCATCAGTCTTTCCAATGAATATTCAGGGTTGATTTCCTTTAAGATTGACTGGGTTGATCTCCTTGCTGTCCAAGGGACTCTCAAGAGTCTTTTCCAATGCCACAGTTTGAAAGCATCAATGTTTCAGCACTCAGCCTTCTTTGGAGAAGGAAATGGCAACCCACTCCAGTATTCTTGCCTGAAAAACCTTGAGAGGGTCAAGAAGCAGAGAAGCAGAGATCCCCACCTGAGCAGTTTAGCTCCTAGCCTGTATGCCAGCACTCTTTGAGTGTTCTGAAGGCTAGGATGCAATGGATGGGAACAGCTGGTAATGTGCTCAGAACCAAAAAAATGACCCCACTTAGAAATTTCTGCATAAATCTTTTTTTCCCCCCCCATTGACTATAAAAGCAACTCAAGTTCAGTGTAGAAAATATGTGAGACACAGACATTTTACAAGAAGTAAGATAAATCAGTTTTGGTGAAGCTTTATCCCCTGGAGATGGAAATGCAACCCATTCCAGTATTCTTGCCTGGGAAATCCCATGGACAGAGGAGCCTGGCAGGCTACAGTCCATGGCGTCACAAAGAGCTGGACATGACTTAAGAGACTGAACAACAACAACAATAACAAGACTGAGTCTCTTAAAAAACTCAGAAATTGAATTTTACAACTTCTCCCAAGGAGAGAAAAGCCACTGTAGGGATAAAGTGATAAACACTTCCTTCAGAGAAGGTTTTGACTTACCCCTTAAGAAAGAGTCACATCACACGTGTAGTTAGCCTACTGGAATTTATGGCTGCTCTGCAGGCAATGAGCATGCGCCCCAAGGTGGGGTGAGACAAAGGATGTGCATCAGCTTTTTGCCTAGTGGGTTTCTGTGCCTCTCATGTGGTACCTCCAACCTCATGCTTCTGAAGGACTTTTCAAGGGCAGTTTTGACCTTTGGCTCAAATGCTGACTTTAGAGCTAGCCCTCTCTTTAGACCTAACTATCTCATATAGGGTCATTCTAAAGGCCCTTTGGATATCTCCTGAGTATTGACTGCATGGAGACTGGTTCCTGCTACATTTCTGAGAATCTAGATTTCTGAAGGGTTCTGGAGTTTGTGTACTCATTTATCCAACAATTCTTGAGTCTCTACTGTGTGCCAGGTGGGGTGAGCAGTCATGAGGGTGCAAAGGTGTGCCCTTGAGGAGATCAGGGCGGAATGGGTGCCGAATTTCCCACTGAAAAGGCTGTACGTTCCAGGGGACATGACAAAGGTCATATGTTTAGGCGAGAACAGGGCTCGGAAAATGGGGCTCAAAAAACTCCTTGGTGATGTGTGTGGTAGTGCTAGAGAATTCATGTATCAATTCACAGGCAAATGCCAAATGGAGGCATCTCATTCCAGCAGCATGGAAACATCCTCTCACTCAGTTAACAGAATTTTAGACGCTAGAGATATAATTAGATAATTCTTCATTTACTGTGGGTTTAAAAGAGCATTCTTAAGACAGTCTTTTAAGGTAAAATAAAAATTTAAGACTCATCAAAGTCTTTTCAATTTTCTCATCAGGGCTAGCCTAAATTTATAGGATGTATCTACATGGGGCTTCCCTGGCGGCTCAGTGGTAAAGAATCTGCCTGACAATGCAGAAGATGTGGGTTCGATCCCTGGGCGGGGAAGATCCCCTGGAAAAGGGAATGGCAACCCACTCCAGTATTCTTGCCTGGAGAATCCCAAGGATAAAGGAGCCTGATGGGCTATAGTCCATGGGCAAGAGAGTCAGACACAACTGAGTGACTGAGCAACAACAACAGTCTCGACATGGGGCAAATTCATGGGTGCAGTCAGATGGGGACCTGTGCTCAGAAGGGCCTCACGGTGGGCTTAAGGCTCTGCTGTCACCATCTTGAAATTCATAATAATTTTTGAACAAGGAGCTCCACGTTTTTATTTTGACCTGGGCCCCACAAATTATATAGCAGGTCCTGTCTATGCAGGTGCGTCATCGAGGTGCATGCGTGCTAAGTTGCCTTAGTTGTGTCCAACTCTTCGCCACCCTATGGACGGTAGCCTGCCAGACTCCGCTGTCCATGGGATTCTCCAGTCAAGAATACTGGAGTGGGTTGTCATGCCCTCCTCCAGGACACCTTCCTGACCCAGGGATTAACTCTGCATCTCGTGTCTCCTGCACTGGAAGGCTGGTTCTTTACCACTAGCACCACCTGGGAAGCCCTGCGTCATCTATTCTGCAGATCAACATCCAGTTCATCCAGATGGTAGTTAGGTCACCTTGGATATTATTGACAGTATTGCTTCCTTTAGCGATGTAGTCATCAGGTAACATAAAGTTCTCAGAACAGTCAACTTAGGTTAGACAAAAAAATAAGCAAACAAAACAAACAAGAAAGCTTTCCACTGTTTCTCTTTAGGCAGAGCTGTATAATATTTTCCTGTACTTCTCATACACAAAGATGTTTTCAAGGTTACTTAGTCCCTCCACCCATCTCTAGGGAAAGAGGCAAACTGTGCATGCCTCCCAAAATGAATTCCTGTAATGAGGTAATGAGAGGGTGTGCTTTCTTCCTGATTCTAAATGACAAATATCAGTGTAGTTTATCCACAAAAGCAGGCCAATAATCGACTTCAGAATATTCCTCCCACACACAGGTCCTGGCACACGTGTAAACTGGTTTCAAATAACTGGCTTCCTCTGGGTCCCACACTCGACAGCCTACCTGGTCTTATGGTGATGTTTCCCTGAAGAGAATTCAATGTGACTTTCTCTTAATGAAATTCATGAGTGGTTTTGCTTAAGTTTAATCATTTGGACCTTCTCAAAGCTTCAAGGTGCCAAACATCAAGTTGACATGTTTCTGAACACTGTAGGGAATGTGTGTTTTTTTCTGGAGGGAGGCGGGGAGTGTGGTCAGCAAGGGATTGTTGTGGCCCAAGCAATCATCAGAATTGGCTGCGGGAGTGAGAAACTTGTGCATTTAAACTGCTGCCTCTGGAAAAGGAGGAGGAAGAACATCCTAAATCCCATAACCAAAAAGCACAGGTTTCCAGGTTTTGCAGACGTGATCTCTAGTGTCTCTGTAGCACATTTCATGCATCTCCCTTTACTAGATTCTTGTTTTTAGGATTACAGACAATGTTCGGGTTATCCCTGCCATGATTACGTCTTCTTTAATCCCATGACCTCCTTGGACCACCAGTCTCTCTAATTGCCAACTTTCTTTAATAAACAGTAACACTTCCAGACATTTCTTTTTCCCTAAAGAATATCTTTTTACATTTCTTCTAGGTCAGGTTTGCAGACAATGAATTCCCTTAGTTTTTTTTTTTTTTTGGTCTGAGAAAATTTTTATTCTCCCTTTATGTTTGAAGGATAATTTTGCTGGATAAAGAATTCTAGGTTGATGGTTTTTCCTTTCAACAGTTTGTAAACTAAATTAACTCTAAATGAAGCAATAGAAACTATAGATAGGACTTCCCTGGTGGTCCAGTGGTTAAGAATCCACCTGCCAATGCAGGGGACACGGGTTCGATCCTTGGTCTGGGAAGATGCCACGTGCCTTGGAGCAACTAAATCTGTGCACCACAACTACGGAACCTGCGCACTGGAGTCCCAGAGCCACAACTACTGAGCCCATGTGACTAGAACCAGCGAGCTGTGAGCTGCAGCAAGAGAGGCCACTGCCTGGAGAAGCCCAAGCACCACAACTAGAGTCGCCCCTGCTCGTTGCAGCCAGAGAAAGTCTATGCGCAGCAATGAAGACCCAGTACAGTCAAAAATAAAGAAATACATTTGAAAAAGAAACTATAGAAAATGAACACTGACCTCAAAATTTCTTCCATTACAAGACCTTAACTGCCTGCCCCAGCTGCTTCTCCTTCTGGTATTCAGTGAGTTCCCCAGTTTCCAGTCCTGCTGACTCTGACTCTCTCCCTTGAACTCACTCTGGTCTGACCATTGGGAAAGCCCACCTCTCTTCTATCATCCATCCAACTTGTCAAAAGGTCAAAGGATGCCTCCCAACAACTTCAAGCTGGAAACCTTCAGTCCTTGATTGAGCTTAAATTTCTTCTATCTTGATCCTGGGTCCTTTCCATTTCTGTCTTACCAGCTACACTCTTATTTCCTAGTAATTCCTGCTCTCCATCTATCTCATGGAAGTTTTCTTTTTAAAGTATTTTAAAATATATTTAATATCCAACATAATTTTAATGCCTCCATGTATGTTACACTTAACATGAGCCATTTATGATGAAGACGAGAACTACAAGGGAAAGTCTTACAATGCACTGTGGAGATTTCATGGATTAAAGCAGATAAAATTGAAGCACTGAAGTCTTACCAGTTCATAAACATTTTTGGATCTCCTAGCCTCTGGGAAGGAGAAAAGTGAATTAAATTAAAAGTTACAGTTTTTACTCTCTCCTGAGTAAGTGGCAGAAATGATGTTTGAGGAGGACTGAATAGAAAAATAATGGTAAGGCATAGTAAATTCTGCTGGATGACTGAGGACCAGTTGACTTCTCTGGGGGTCTCTGTTAGAACAAGCCAGACTGCATCACAGAGCGCTCTTGCTGCTGTGAGCTCCAATAACTGATTCACAACCAATGGGAATGACACTTCCCAGGAACATCTATTTTTCAACAACAGAGACAATGGGAAAATCCAGGTGTTGAGTCCCTACGAAGATGAATACCTACACAAACGCAGCAAAAATCTGAAAGGATTTTCTTTCCTCAATGTTATGCTTTATATGTTAAAAGTTAATTTTTTCATGTTTATTCCAATTTCCAACACAACATTTTCATGGTGGAGGATTCAACTTAATAGTGAGGATATCAGTACAGATATATGTCAGTGAAGTATACTTTTTAATGAAAAATTTGGGGGAATTAAAAGATAATTGCTTTTAAAAAAACATTTATTTTTTTCTTTCCTAGTTTCACATTGCACTCTTTTTAGGCACAATCACAAACTTGTCTTTTTAAGATTCAGTGATGACTATCCTAGTCATCACTTAAGCTCTATTTGTCTCTAGAGCAATGATATGTGGCCACTGAAGGTCATTAATAGGACAAAGTCCCACTTCTTGGACAGCTGCTTAAAAGAAACCCTGAGTGGACGGCATGTCCTCCTTGGGTATCACACCCAAAGCCCAGCTTCCTGCTCTGCCAGCATTATCAATATTCTATTTCTTTTCATTAAGCAGTGACACGGTGAGTATCTGGTTACTGTCTATATTACAAATGGCAATAACAAAAGAAGGACTGCTACCATGGAAACCCACCTGATGGCCTTTGTGGTGAGCTCCTTGCTACTTGAATACAAGCAAACGCCACACAATAAAGGGCTGATCAACACTAGGCATACAGCTTCTATGCAAGAGCACTGATTATTAACTTTAATGAATGCCTTGAACATTGCAATCCAAGGCAGCATTATTCTTGTCCAACCTCATTATTAGAAAAGCACAGGGGAACTTGCATCAAGATATACTTTGGATTGCAAAGCAAGAGTCAATTTAAGGCCATCTCCTACTATTTGTCTCTTGGAAAAACAAGCTACATAGTTTAAAGATGCACGCACTCAGGAATAAACTATTAAAAGCAAACTAAGAAGGTGGATTGTTGCCAGCTATATCTCAATAGATCAATCTCACTTAATTTCTATGTGTCAGATATTGCTTCTTTTACGCAGTGCCTTCGTCAAAGGAAATTAATTCAAAGGCTCTGAGCATACAGTGTTTTAAATGTAGCTATAATTTATATGGGTAGGTAAATTTTTTCAAAAGTTCAGGATTTCTTTCTAGTTCATATTTACTATTTTTGGCTGTCCTGGGTCTTTTTTTTTTTTTGCTTCATGAAGGCTTTCTCTAGTTGCAGCAAGTGGGGGCTACTCTCTAGTTGTGATGTATGGAAGTCTCATTGTTGTGGCTTCCCTTGTTGTGGAGCACAGGTTTTAGGTGAGAAGGTTTTAGCAACTACAGCATGCAGGCCCAAGAGCTTGGGCTCAGTAGTTGTCACACATGCCCGGCCACCCTGAGGCCTGTGGAATTCTCCCAGAACAGGGATCGAACCCGTGTGACCCACACTGGCAGATGGACGTCCAACCACTGGACAACCAGGGAAGTCCTTGGGTAGATATTTTAAAGATGGGTTTCTTTGGCTAACTTCAGGGAACCCCTATTAACTCAATATGTTAGTAAAATGTTTTATTTTCCATTACTAAAAAAAAATTAATATCTTGGGGGGAGTATACGTAGTGAAGGGCTTTCCAGGTGGCACAGTGCTAAAGAATCTGCCTGCCAATGCAGAAGATGCAAGAGACACAGGTTTGATCCCTGGGTTGGGAAGATCTCCTGGAGTAGGAGATGGCAACCCACTTCAGTATTCTTGCCTGGAGAATTCCATGGACAAAGAAGCCTGGTGGGCTACAGCCCAGGGGTCACAAAGAGTTGGACATGACTAGGCGACCGTGTGTGAGCATAATAGTGAAAGTTTAACTGAGTTAACCAGAAGAATACAAAATTTGAGTTAACAGAATTGATGGCAGTTGTGGGGGAGCATATCACTAGCAGTTTTCTTTTTCTAGTTTTTATTTGGCCGCACTGCATAGCTTGCCCGATCTTAGGTCCTCTACCAGGGACTTTCCTGGCCCCGGCACTGAAAGCATTGAGTCCTAACCACTAGATCGCCAGGGAATTCCCAGTTTTCTTTCTTTTCGAAAAAGCACTTTCACTCTCTCCAATGTCAATTAAGAGTATAGTACTCTAACGCCAGATTACATTTGAAACCCCAGCTAGTTTCCTATTCTTTTTACCTGTTTCCACCAGAGAGAATAGCTTCTTGCCACTTTTGATTTATATTCTAGAAACCTTCATTCAAGAATGGAATACCAAAGGTGGACAGAAAGAAAATGGGAGAATCGAGGGGCTAATACTGCTAGAGAATTTATTTTCAGCTTTGATGGAAGGCTCGTTCAGAGACACAAAGAAATATTCATCACTCTAGTTCTCACTTATTAAGAGTGCGAAAATTTATCTCTGAGGAATTGCAACCACCAATGTGTTGGAAAGACAGGCACATTACTATCCTGCTCAGATTCTCAGCCTCTTTGACCCTCTTGAATTGATGGTTTTGCACATATGCATCACTCATTCATTCATTTATTCCTTCAAAATGTGTTGAGCCCTGATTAGACACATGTATTGTCTCAGGCACTGGGGGATCACACAGAGAATGTCCTAGTAATTACTGCCCATCAGCCTGGCAGGGATGGAGGGAAGGGACTGCAGGGCAGCACAATATGTGCTTCGATGGGTGACTGGGGGATGCTATGGGAGAACTGGAAAGGGCTGGAAAGTGGCACCATCAGCAACCTAGAGGGTCAGGGATGGCTTCCTGGAGGAAGTGACGTCTGATCTGAGACTCAAAGATATAGTTCTGTATCAGTCTTGTATCTTATGAATTTTATAACATTGTAATCTGTTTATTAAAAAATTTTTAAAAAGATAGAATGGATGAGCGAATGAAGCCTGGAAGAAAATGGTCCCCAGGGAGAGAATGCTGTGAATGCCAGAGGTGAGAGAGACCAAGGGAGGTTCACGGAGCTACAAAAGGTTAGTAGAGCTGGTGTGTGCAGTTCTAGAGAAGAGGCAGAACTCATGTTCAAAGGGTTTTGTAGGCCATAAGATTACATGCCCACACAGAATTATTTTTGGTCTCAATTCAAATGGCCTTCTCTGTGGCCTGATATCTTTCAGCTTCTTTGTCACCTCTTTTCCCTTTAACTATGTGGATACATTATACCTTTAAACTTCCATCTTCAGCCCAAAAAGTGGAAACAATCCAAAGACGTCCATCAATTGACGCGCGGATAAATGATGCGTGGATAAATGAACTACGGTATACCCAGGCAATGACATGTTATTTGACAATAGAAATGGTTGACGTATCAATTCATATTACACTATGGATGAACCTTGAAATCATGATGATAAGTGAAAGAAGCCAGAATAAAAAGCCATACATTGTATGATTCCATTTACATGAAATATCCAGAATAGGCAATGCATATAGATGGAAAGTGGATGAGCCACTTCCAGGGGCTGGGGGAAGACTGACCGCTTAAAGGTGCAGGGATTCTTCTGGGGGTGATAAAAAATGTTCTGGAATTAGACAGGATAATGCTTGAGCAACTTTGTGTATATGTTAAAAACCACTGAATTCTACACTTTAAAAGGGTGAATGCTATGATATACAAGTTATATCTCTCTAAAAAAAAGCAAGGTAGAGGTATAGATGAAACAAGTTTGGCAATATATTGATAACTGTTGGTGCTAAGTGAGGGATGAGGGGGTGTATTTGCTGTTGTTTAGTCGCTAAGTTGTGTCTTACTCTTTTTTTTGACCCCACGGACTGTAGCCCGCCCCACACCCCGTCCCCTCAGGCTCCTCTGTCCATGGGATTTCCCAGGCAAGAATACTTGAATGCGTTGCCATTTCCTTCTCCAGGGGAATCATCCTGACCCAGGGATTGAACCCAATTTCCTGCAGTGCAGGCGGATTCTTTACCGCTGCGCCATGAAGGAAGCCCCCACATGTCACATTATTCTTTCTTAAAAAAACCCAAAAACAAAAAACCCTTTCCACATCACCCATCTTCCTCCTTGCAGTCAGGCAATTTTCTGTCACAAAGAAGATAGAAACCAAGGGCTAACTTAGCTTGTGGTCACCAAACCTTAACATTTGCTCACAGCCGTTCCTCATTCATTCATTTCTGAGTCTGACAAATGCTTTGCACAAACATCCTGCTAGGAGGTGGGGATACAGCAATTAACAGAAGAGGAGTAGCTTTCACCCTCTGGACATCCCCGTTAGGAAGGAAAGCCAGACATGTAAGGAGGTATACCAAATAAGCAAGAAGCAGGAAGAAGAACCAGGGCAGACCTAAACTAGATGGGAATCAGGGAAGATTTCTTGGATGAAGTAATGTTTAACACAAAAAATTGAGGGCAGAAGTTCAGTAGGTACCTATGTTTGGTTTAAGCTTTAGTATATTTGGTTGGAGATATTGTGCAACCAAGGGAGGCAAGAGGTAATGTGTCTATGGAAGGGAGTTGGCCTGATCTGATGGTTCTTCAGCCAACTGACAATTTCTCTTGAGCTGTTCATCCCTCTGGGGCCTGATGAGATCTAAACAGAGCCTTAACAATGATTTCTGGATTTCTCTAGAGGCTGGCAAGAATTTATGAATGAACTGTGACTTCTTTCTCGCAGTCTCCCATTACAGCTAAGAACCAGAGCTAATTCCAGCCTTCAGACTCCATTTTCTTTCGTATCCAATGTTTTTCCAGCAGAATATCACGGGGCTAAATTACTCACTCTAGTCACAAAACGATTTGTATTTGTACCTGCAAATTTATGCGTTGTTTTAATTTACGTAAGATTTCTGTACGTAATTCTCAGCTTTTAAGGATGACTTAGACATCCTGTTTTTCTACTCTCAGGTGAGAATATCATGGCCCAAGGATACGTCATGGTTGAAGGAAAAATAAAAGTGCTACCAAAAGAGAAAAAAAAAAATCCCCCCCCAAATTGGAAACAAAAACAAACTACTGAAGAGTTTTAAACAGGAGGATTGGCAGGATCAGATTTGCATTTTAAAATAATCTCTGGCCAGGAAGCAGAAAGTGGACAAGGAGGCAGCTGAAGAAAGCTTGTTCAGAGGGCTTGAGAGTTAGGGAGCGAGGAGCTGAACGGGGCTGCCAAGGAGGCTGAGAAGGAGAAGCCAAAGAGAGCCTGGCATCTTAGGAAACTGACTGATCGATCGATCAGACAACCAACCAAACAGACAAAAATCCAACTCAGAGAAGAATGCTGTGGAGAGGCAAAATAAAAGCAGTTTTGGCAGGGAGAGGAGAGGTAGTGATTGGAGCTGGGAAAATGTCAATGGTTCCAGGTACACTGACCTATCACTGCTTGACTGTGATTTGCTCTTTCTTGCCTCTAGAGTGTCTCCTTGCTCTTCAGGGGACCCCCTTACTTGGGACCTTCTTATGGCTAATTTTTATTCATCCTTCTCAAGGGCCAGCTTACCTGTCACTTCCTCGGGGAAGCCTTCCATGAACCTGTAAGTTTGGGGTAGGGTATGTTCCTGTGGGGGCTTCCCAGGTGGTCCAAGTGGTAAAGAACACTCCCGCCAATGCAGGAGACACAAGAAACCTGGTTTTGATCCCTGGGTCAGGAAGATCCCCTGGAGGAGGAAAGGGCAACCCACTGCAGTATTCTTGCCTGAAGAATCCCATGGACAGATGAGCCTGGTCTCTGGTGGGCTACGGTCCATAGGATCACACAGAGTCAGACACGACTGAAGTGCCTTAGCATACATGAATGCAGGCGTGTTCCTCTGGACTCTGAGAGCTGCTGTATTTCTTCTATTAGGGCCCTTTTAAACTGTAGGGCAACTGCTTTTTTTTAAGATTTTTTTTTTAACCTGAACCATTTCTTAGAAATCTTTATTGAATTTGTTACAATATTGCTTCTGTTGTTTATGTTCTGGTTTTCTGGCTGAGAGGTATGTGGGATTTTTAACTCCCCAACTAGGGAGTGAACCTGAACTCCCTGCATTGGAAGGCAAAGTCTGAACCACTGGACCACCAGGGAAGTCCCAGGTAATTGCTTTTTAATTTTCCTCTATCCTCTAACAAACCATATGCTCCTGAGAGCAGAGCTGAGATTTATACACTGCTCACCTCCTACGCTTAACATGGTGCCTGACACATGGGAGGGACTCAAGAAATACTTGTCTGCGAGAGCTAAGGAGCTTCCTCCGAATCAACACGGACCTGATGCTTTCAGAACAGAGGAGAAGTAAAGTATGATAATAATAACCAAGATAGTTCCTTCTCTTACTTTGAAAATTATTAAGGAAATAGGTCTACCTTAATGTATAAAGACAGAGTTCTAAACTTTTTTCAGCAAAAAAAAGTTTTTTGGCTCTTTTTAGCAAATTTGGAAAACACAGCAGTGGCCACGGGACTAGAAAAGGACAGTTTTCACTGTCCCAAAGAAGGGCAATGCCAAAGAATGTTCAAACCATCACACAAATGCACTCATTTCACACGCTAGCAAGGTGATGCTCAGTCCTTCAAGCTAGGCTTCAATAGTATGTGAACCAAGAACTTCCAGACATACAAGCTGGATTCAGGAAAGGCAGAGGAACCACAGATCAAATTGTCAACATCCGTTGGATCAAAGAAAAGCAAGGGAATTCTAGAAAAACATCTACTTCTGCTTCATTGACTATGTTAAAGCCTTTGACTGTGTGGTTCATAACAAACTGCTAAAGAAAACTCTTATAGAGATGGAAATACCAGACCACCTTACCTGCCTCCTGATAACTCTGTATGCAGGTAAGGAAGCAAAAGTTAGAACTGGATATGGAACAACAAACTGGCTCCAAATTGGGAAAGGAGTACATCAAGGCTGTATACTGTCACCCTGCTTATTTAACTTATATGCAGAATATATCATGTGAAATGCTGGGCTGGATGAAGCTCAAGTTGGAATTAAGGTTGCCAGGAGAAATATCAATAACCTCAGATACATAGATGACACCACCGTTATGGCAGAAAGCAAAGAAGAACTAAAGAGATTCTTGATGAAGGTAAAAGAGGACAGTGAAAAAGCTGACTTAAAACTCAACATTCAAAAAATGAATATCATGGCATCCAGTCTCATCACTCCATGACAAATAGATGGGGAAAATATGGAAACAGTGACGGGCTTTATTTTCTTGCGCTCCAAAACATTGCAGATGGTGACTGCAGTCATGAAATTAAAAGACGCTTGCTCCTTGGAAGAAAAGCTATGACCAACCTAGAGTCATTACTTTGCCAACAAAGATCCACAGAGTCAAAGCTATGATTTTTCCAGTATGGATATGAGAGTTGGACCATAAAGAAAGCTGAGCACCAAAGAATTGATGCTTTTGAACTGTGGTGTTGGAGAAGACTCTTGAGAGTCCATTGGACTGCAAGGTGATCAAATCAATCAATCCTAAAGAAAATCAGTCCTGAATATTCACTGGAAGGACTGATACTAAAGTTGAAGCTCCAATCCTTTGAAAATCTGATGCGAAGAGCCTACTCCCTTGAAAAGACCCTGATGCTGGGAAAGACTGAGGGCAAGAGAAGGGACAGAGGCTGAGATGGTTGGATGGCATCATCGACTCAATGGATATGAGTTTGAGCAAAGTCTGGGAGATAGTGAAGGACAGGGAAGCCTGGCGAGCTGCAGTCCAAGGGGTCACAAAGAGTCGGACACGACTGAGCAACTGAACAACAACAATTTTAGACCAAGTTTTTCTTGATATTTTCATTCTATCTCAAACAAAAGGTCTTTGGGGTTGTAAACTTCTTCGGACTCTTGGGGTATAAGCTCAACTCTGGTGCACATATCTCTTTATCTAATTCATTTATTTTTCAGTTGGTTTTACTTTGTGTTTCCTGGGAGCCCAGTACTGCTGGGTGCTGTGGGAGACCCAGTGTCTGTTTGTTGAGAGCTCGGGAAACTGTCTGCTGAAGACGGGACTGGGCAGGACTGGAATCACCGTAAAGAGATTCACATAATCCCACCCTCGCAGAATATATTCTGAGCCTTCAAAATATTCTCACATTCTCAAAGACATCGAGAAGGCCCTCCTCAGGAAAAGGAGAGGCTATACTTTGGCTTAAAAATGGATCTTTCCTCTTCCTGAAAGTTTTGTATTGCCTGAACTGGGTCATTTCCCTTATAGGATGTCACTCTGGCAAGAAGCACAGTCTGTGAGCTTCTTCCTACAAGTCTATCAGCTTCAGGTTGCAATTTTTTGGTTTATTCATTTTTGCCACACCTCACAGTTTGGGGGTTCCCTGACCAGGGACTGAACCTCCCCTACCTGCAGAGGAAGCACCAGAGTCCTAACCACTGAACCACCAAGGATGTCCTTACAGGTGGCAATTTAAATGAGCCAGGCAGGTGGGAGAAGAGGCAATAAAGCTGAAACTCAACATCAGAGGAAAAGATGGAAAGAGTATTGTAAACACTTTATATGGTTTTTATTGATCTAAGTGTATGATATTGAGCTTACCCTACACTTAGCTCAATAATACTTAGAGTGTAGCTCAGTTGGTAAAGAATCCAGCTGCAATGCAGGAGACTGGAGACTGCCTGCAATGCAGGAGATCTAGGTTCGATCCCTGGGTTGGGAAGATCCCCTGGAGAAGGAAATAGCAACCAACTTCAATATTCTTGCCTGGAAAATTCCATGGACGGAGGAGTCTAGTGGGCTACAGTCCATGGAGTTGCAAAAGTTGGACATGAATTAGCAAATATAATTTAAAATATTTTCTTACTTTATCTGCTTGTATTTAAAACTCACACACTATCCCAATTTTTCTTATTAAGCAATCGATCTTAAGAATGGCTTCTCTGACACTTTGATTGGCATAATATCTAAAGAGAACGGGTCTGCATAAACCCTTAGAAAACTGTAGATGAGGAAGCACTTTATATTTTCTTTAAGACCATTTCAACTGCTTCTTTCTCTTGCTCTTGATAGTGAGAGGAGATCTGGGTAACAGACTTTGAAAAAAAATTAACCAAACAACCACATATCTACAACTGTTTTCCCCTTCCTGGGTGGAAATGAACAGGTGTCTACAGTAGAGTACCACAGAGGGGCTGACCCAAGCCTTGGCAATCAGAGAAGGCCTCCCTGAAAAAGAGTTTCACACTGCTGCAAAATTTCCAGGGCCCATAACTGATTTCCCAACCTTGGGGTCTGGCGGAGTGTCAGAGAATCCCCAGGGAATCTGACTTTGAAGGCCAGTGGGACTTGATTACAGAACTTGCACAGAACTGGGGAAACAGACTCTTGGAGGGCACAAACAAAACTTTGCGTGCACCTGGACCCAGGAGAAAGGAGCAGTGACCTCACAAGAGACTGAGCCAGATGTGCCTGTGAGTGACCAGGAGTCCCCAGCAAAGGCAGGGGTTGACAGTGGTCTACCATGGGGCCAGGGACACTGAATACAACAGCCCTGGGACAAGTCCTTTTGAAGAAGGTGGCCATTACCGCCATTACTCCAGGCCACACGACAGGGAGTGAACACAGCCCCACCCATCAACAGAAAATTGGATTAAAGATTCACTGAGCACGGCTCTACCTATCGGAGGAACACCCAGATTCCCCCATAGCCAGTCCCTCCCATCAGGAAGCTGCCACAAGCCTCTTATCCTTATCCATCAGAGGGCAGACAGAATGGAAACCACAATTACAGAAAACTAACCAAACTGATCAACTGGATCACAGCCTTGTCTTACTCAGTGCAACTATGAGCCATGCCGAGTAGGGCCATCCAAGACAGACAGGTCATGGTGGACAGTTCTGACAACACATGGTCCACTGGAGAAGGGAATGGCAAACCACATCAGTACTCTTGCCTTGAGAATCCCATGAACAGTATGAAAAGCAAAAAGATAGGACACTGAAAGATGAACTCTCCAGGTCGGTAGGTGCCCAATATGCTACTGGAGAAGTGTGTGGAGAAACAGTGCCAGGAAGAATGAAGAGGCTGAGCCAAAGCGAAAACAAAGTCCAGTTGTGGATGTGACTGGTGATGGAAGTAAGTCTGATGCTGTAAAGAACAATATTTGATAGAAACCTGGAATGTTAGGTCCATGAATCAAGGTAAATTAGAAGTGGTCAAACAGGAGATGGCAAGAGTGAACATTGACATTTTAGGAATCAGGGAACTAAAATGGACCGGAATGGGCGAATTTAATTTAGATAACCATTATATCTACTACTGTGGGCAAGAATCCCTTAGAAGAAATGAAGTAGCCCTCACAGTCAATAAAAGAGTCAGAAATGCAGTACTTGAGTGCACTCTCAAAAACGACAGAATGACCTCTGTTCATTTCCAAGGCAAACTATTCAATATCACAGTAATCCAAGTCTATGCTCCCTCCACTATAGCTGAAGAAGCTGAAGTTGAATGGCTCTATGAAGATCTATAGACCTTCTAGAACTAACACACCAAAATAATATCCTTTTCATCATAGGGGACTGGAATGCAAAAGTAGGAAGTCAAGAGATACCTGGAGTAACAAGTAAGTTTGGCCTTGGAGTACAAAATGAAGCAGGGAAAAGACTAACAGAACTTTGCCAAGAGAACACACTGGTCATAGCAAACACCCTCTTCCAACAACACAAGAGAAAACTCTAAACATGGACATCACCAGATAGTCAACACCGAAATCAGATTGATTATATTCTTTGCAGCCTAAGATGGAGAAGCTCTATACAGTCAAAAAAAACAAGACCAGGAGCTGACTGTGGCTCAGATCATGAACTCCTTATTGCCAAATTCAGACTTAAATTGAAGAACGTAGGGAAAACCACTAGACCACTCAAGTATGACTGAAATACAATCCCTTAAGATTCTGCAGTGGAAGTGACAAATAGATTAAAGGGATCAGATCTGATACACAGACTGCCTGAAGAACTATGTATGGCAGTTTGTAACATTGTATAGAAGGTGGTGGTCAAAACCATCCCCAAGAAGAAGAAATGCAAAAGGCAAAGTGGTTGTCTGAGGAGGCCTTACAAATAGCTGAGAAAACAAGAGAAGTGAAAGGCAAAGGAGAAAAGGAAAGATAAATCCAACTGAATGCAGAGTACCAAAGAACAGCAAGGAGAGATAAGAAAGCCTTCCTCAGTGATCAATGCAAAGAAATAGAGGAAAACAACAGAATGGGAAAGACTAGAGATCTCTTCAAGAAAATTAGGATACCAAGGGAATATTTCATGCAAACATGGGCACAATAAAGGATGAAAATGGTATGGAACTAACAGAAGCAGAAGATATTAAGAAGAGGTGGTAAGAATACACAGAAGAGCTATAAGAACTAAATAAAAAAGATCTTCATGACCCAGATAACCCACCCAGATAGTGTGATCACTCACCTAGAGCCAGACATCCTGAAGTGCAAAGTCAAATGGGCCTTAGGAAGCATCACTACGAGCAAAGCTAGAGGAGGTGATGGAATTCCAGCTGAGCTCTTTCAAATCCAAAAAGATGATGCTGTGGAAGTGCTGCACTCAATATGCCAGCACATTTGGAAAACTCAGCAGTGGCCACAGGACTGGAAAAGGCCAATTTTCATTCTAATCCCAAAGAAAGGCAATGGCAAAGAATGTTCAAACTACTGCACAATTGCACTCATCTCACATGCCAGCAAAGTAATGCTCAAAATTCTCCAAGCTAGTCTTCAATAGTACATGAACTGAGAACTTCCAGATGTTCACGCTGCATTAAGAAAAGCCAGAGGAACCAGAGATCAAATTGCCAACATCTTTTGGATCATAGAAAAAGCAAGAGAATTCCAGAAAAACATCTGCTTCATTGACTACGTTAAAGCCTTTGACTGTGTGGATCACAACAAACTGGAAAATTCTGAAAGAGGTGGGAATACCAGACCACCTTACCTGCCTCCTGAGAAATCTGTATGCAGGTCAAGAAGGAATAGTTAGAACTGGACATGGAACAATGGAGTGATTCCAAATTGGGAAAGGAAAACATCAAGGCTGTATATATCACCTTGCTTATTTAATGTATATGCAGAGTAATGCATGCAAAATGCTGGGCTGGATGAAGCACAAGGTGGAATCAAGATTGCAGGGAGAAATACCAATAACCTCATATATGCAGATGACACCACCCTTATGGCAGAAAGTGAAGAGGAACTAAAGAGCCTCTTGATGAAGGTAAAAGAGGAGAGTGAAAAAGTTGGCTTAAAGCTCAACATTCAAAGAACTAAGATCATGGCATTCAGTCCCATCACTTCATGGCAAATAGATGGGGAAACAATGGGAATAGTGAGAGACTTTATTTTCTTGGGCTCCAAAATCACTGTGATGGTGAACCCAGCCATGAAATTAAAAGACACTTGCTCCTTGGAAGAAAAATATGACAAACCTAGATAGCATATTAAAAAGCAGAGACATTACTTTGTCAACAAAGGTCTGTCTAGTCAAGGCTATGGTTTTTCCAGTAGTCATGTATGGATGTGAGAGTTAGACTATAAAGAAGTCTGAGTGTTGAAGAATTGATGCTTTTGAACTGTGGTGCTGGAGAGGACTCTTGAGAGTCCCTTGGACAGCAAGGAGATCAAACCAGTCCATCCTAAAGGAGATCAGTCCTGAATATTCATTGGAAGAACTGAGGCTGACGCTGAAACTCCAATACTTTGGCCACCTGATGTGAAGAACTGACTCATTGGAAAAGACCCTGATGCTGGGCAAGATTGAGGGCAGGAGGAGAATGGGATGACAGAGGATGAGATGGTTGGATGGCATCACTGACTCGATGGACATGGGTTTGAGCAAGCTCTGGAAGTTGGTGATGGACAGGGGGTCTGGCATGCTCCAGTCCATGCGGTTGCAAAGTGTTGGACGTGACTGAGCGACTCACCTGAGCTGAACTGAGACAGAGAGATCCATGACAGATAAGTAAGATCTGGAACTAATATTTATGGGAGACATAACTGAGGGGAGGGTGGGGTTGGATGGGGGTATGGAGAGATGAAAGCTTTGGAGCTGATAGGAGCATACTGCCCTCGACAATTGGTGTGAAGATCACCATGGCTGGAGCTAAGCAAAGTGAAAGAGAAGGAGGATGAAGATACAGAGGTCGGTGGAATCAAACAATGCAGGTCCCCTAGGCCATGTAAAGGAATTTTGGAATTTATCCCTAGACACAGTGGGAAGTCATCCACATTCTCTGAGCAATTGAGTGGCATGATCATATGTGTTTTAACAAAAGAATTGAGGGATCCTATATACAGATGAGTAGAGGTGAGGAAATGCCAGCTCTTTGCAGTAGCTCAGGAGATAATTGCAGCTTGGACCATGATGTTGGCAATGGAGAGGGATCAAAGTGTAAGGATTCTAAAAGGACTTTGGAGGCACAGAAGACAAAAACTGGTGGATGATTCTTTGTAGTGGGTCCAAGAGAGATGGGCAGAGGAGGTTTCATAGTTTTGGGGCATGAAAAACTGAGGGGGTGGCAACGCTCAGGGGATAGAGACTTGGGGGTGTGATTGGGAAAGCACATGAATTAGGTGTGCAGCTGCTAAAGGGGAGAGGCTTGTGAGCAAACATCAAGAAAGAGCTCTGAGCTGGAGATCTGAGACAGTGGCTGCAAAAATGGTGTGTGAGGTAGGTTGTTTCAGTCGTGTCGGGCTTCCCTGGAAGCTGAGACTGTGAAGATCTGCCTGTAGTGCAGGAGACCCGGGTTCAATCTGGGGTCAGGAAGATCCCCTGAGAAAGGAATGGCAACCCAGTCCATTATTCTTGTCTGGAGAATCCCATGCACAGAGGTCCTGGTGAACTATGGTCCATGGGGTCGCAAAGAGCCGGACATGACCAAGTGACTAGCACTAACTATGTACACTAAAGATGGGTTTACTTACTGATAAGAGGTGGTTTTAAAAAAAGAGAGGGAGACCAGGACTTCTCTAGGGGTCCAGTGGTTAAGAATTTGCCTTGCAATGCAGGGGACACAGGTTCAATTCCTGGTTGGAGAGCTAGATCCCACATGCCTCAGAGCAAGTAAGCCTGCATGTTGCAACTACAGAGCCAGGGCACCCTGGAGCCTGCACGCTGCAACTAGAGAGTCCTTGTGCCTCAACGAAAGATCCTGTGTCCCACAACGAAGACCCGAGGCAGCCAAATAAATAAAAAAATATTTTAAAAAAGGAGGACCTACATTACAAGAGTAGATCTCAAGTTAGGTATTCTTGCCATGAAAAAAAAATTTAAATAATAAATAAAAAGAGAAGAATACTTGAGTTTCAAAGGACTCCAGCACTGGGTAGAGTGGGAAGAGCCAGTCAGTGATGCTGAGAGAGCAGGGAGGAAATTAGGGTGGTTGTTACATCATCTAAGTCAGGGAGGAGAGTGATTCAGGAAGTGGGGGGATATTTTAGTATCAGAACTGCTGACATGTCAGTTGAGAAGAGGTCTATAAAGCATCCAGTGGATTTATCAAAATAGAAGATCTTGGTGACATTAGCAAAGGTTTAACCAAAGTAATGAAGCTTAAGCCACACTGGAGTGGCTTATAATCCCAGTCACATAGTACACTCTGTGTTAGATACTGGCCTATAGGTGTCACACGTACTAAAAATTAATCTTCCTTTAGTTATCACAGCAACCTAAGGAGGTAGGTACTCTTCTTATACCATTCTACAGATGAGGACATGAAGACACAGGGACGCCATGTGATTTGCCCAAGGTCATATGACAGAAGTGGAATCTAGGCTCAGGCAGCCTGCCTCAAAAAATCCATTCTCCAGCGGCTTCCCTGTCCTGTCTCCTAAGTGTGTAAATGGGCCTAGAGACAGTGTAGACAATTCTTTGGTGGGATAGCATGACCGACTCAATGGACATGAACTGGGGCAAACTCCAGGAGATGGTGAGGGACGGGGGGCCTGGCATGCTGCAATCCATGGGGTCGCCAAGAACTGGACACAGCTTGGCAGCTAAACAACAACAACAGACAACTCTTTGGGGAAACTGGGCTGCAAGTAGGGAGGTAGTACAGTTCAGTCCAGTCCAGTTCAGTTCAGTCACTCAGTCGTGTCCGACTCTTTGTGACCCCATGGACTGCAACACACCAGGCTTCCCTGTCCATCACCAACTCCCGGAGTTTACCCAAACTCATGTCCATTGAGTCGATGATGCCATCCAACCATCTCATCCTCTGTCATCCCCTTCTCCTCCTGCCTTCAATCTTTCCCAGCATCAGGGTCTTTTCAAATAAGTCAGTTCTTTGCATCAGGTGGCCAAAGTATTGGAGTTTTAGCGTCAACATCAGTCCTTCCAATGATAGTGCGGTGAAAGTGAAAGTGAAGTCGCTCAGTGGTGTATGGCTCTTTGCGACCCCATGGACTGTAGCCCACCAGGCTCCTCCGTCCATGGGATTCTCCAGGCAAGAATACTGGAGTGGGCTGCCATTTCCTTCTCCAGGGGATCTTCCCAACCCAGGGATCAAACCCGGATTTCCCCCATTGCAGGCAGACTCTTTAACCTCTGAGCCACCGATAGTGCGGTAGCTAGGTATAAAAGGGGTTGGGCCAAGAATAATAATTATTTCTTTTTTAGGGTGGAGACAAGGACAGGAATCTGTTCAAGCACTGATGGGAAGGCTCTGGTAGTGAGGCTGGAGTTATAGGAGAAAGAAGTGATGGAGGAAGGGTAGAGAGCTGGGAGGGGATGCAGCCAGAGTACAGAGGGAGGGGCTACCAGTTAGAAGCTGTGGAAACGCTTCCCCCACGGGCACAGGAGACACAGGAAAGGGAGGGTACAGAAAGGATGTTTGCAGGAAGAACTCAAGAGTTCCTGTTCAAAGTTTTTTACTTTCCGTGTGAAATTAAAGACCGGGCCATCTGCCTAGAGAGGAAAGGGCAGAGTGAGAGGGAGGTGGAGGGGGATGGGCAGAGCAGGCTGGAGAAATACAAAGGAAACTTGCCAACAGCATCAAAGGCATGAGCAGCGTCCAAATGGTGATTCTGGAAGACGGCAGGGAAAAGAAGTCGTGTTGGTTTGGATGGAGGGTAGGGATGTTGAGGAGTGTGGGAAGGGTCATGACCACATATAAAATGGTCTTGATGAGGGGCCTGCTTAATACATATGGAGAATTCTGGCTCTTCATGTGTGTGTCTGAGAACCAGCTGTTGGGGGTAAGAAAAGATGAAACTCAGAATAACAAACACTAAACACTGGGAACTGAGATGGATAATACACAGAAGCCTGTTCTGTCCAGGTACTGATCTAAAACTCTGATGCTACCAGGACCCACATGGACATTGGAGGAGCCCTGTGCAAGCCACACTCTCACATAGCAAATCCTCAATGGTCTACAAAGACTTCTCCTTAGAGGATAAGAAAACAGTAACTACCACTACACGAGGTGTTCATAAAAAACAAATAGATGAGGATAATGGGAAAGCAATGACGCTTTCAATTCTCAGGGGAAAAGCAGAGCTTGGGAAATAACTTAGTATATGAAACATAAGAAATTTTCAGAACACTCTTTGGCCTTCTTAATAGAAGGAGACATAAAACCCATGAGGTGGGCCCAAAATTCTTAACAAGAGCAGAGAATAAAATGAAAATAAGGATGGTGGGGAAAAGAGAAAGAGACAGAAATGAGAACTTTCCACTGAGACTCAGACACTCAGGACTTTAGTCAACTGGGAGGAAGGAAAGATACTATCATTTCTTGAATGACCAGTGTGCTCACTCATTTCTAACGAGAGAGAACATGCAGGCAATGTCTCCTATTTTAAATGTGATAAAAATGAAGCTATGAGATGGTAAGTAATTTGCTCAAAGCTCCTAAGAAGAGGGGATCTGAACAAGGACTGTCTGATTTCAAGGATGCGGACCTCCACCTCGCAGAGTAGCATGACAGGTTAATGAGGGAAAATACATGCAGAAAGGGGCTGAGGGGCTCCCTAAGGACTGAGTGTCCTCGGTGTAAACACAGAACAACAACAATGGGGGCCAGACGGACTGCCAGTCGCGTGGCAGGCACTTCGTACCCAGTGGCCTTAATGACTAGACACGGCTGCTTCTGATGCACTGCTGCAGAATGGAAGGAAAACTGAAAACCCACTTAGTTCGTTCACCCATAGAGTCACTCTTCACACAGTAACGGAGAGTGGAGAGTAAGGTTCAAGCAGAGACTCTGCAGCCACACCCCAGTGCCTGTACTGGACAGTTGACCCCTCAACAACATGGGTTTGAACTTCGATGGTTCCTTTGTTTATTTAGACATGGATTTTTTTTTTTTCCTGGCTGTGCTGGGTATCTGCTGCGGTTCTTGGGCATCCCCAGTTGCCGGGTGCAGACTTTGTTGCCTCGGGGCACGTGGCATCTTAGTGCCCCAGCTGGGAACGTGCACCCCCTATACTGGAAGGCAGATTCTTAGCCACTGGACAATCAGAAAAACCCCCAGGTTTTCTTTTCAATGCTCACAACGGTACCTGAGATTGGTATATAATCTGAAATTGGGTGAATCTACAGATGTGGAATCTCAGGTACAAAGGAATTGCAGGTAGAGGAGAACCACGTATATGGAGCTGACTGTACAATTACTCTCAGATCTACCATTGCAGAGAGGGTTGGCACCCCTCATCCACCCTGTTCAAGGGTCAACAGCAGGTCTGGCAACAACAAAAAACAGTCTCTTTTCCTTGGGTAAGCCATATCGTCTCTCTCAAGGGTTTCCTAATCTGTAAAACGAGCCAGATAGTGCTTATCTCAAAGGGTTATTTGGGGAAATAATATGATAATACTTTAAATTGCTTGGCACAGCAATCAAAATAATGGCATTCATTACATTTCCTGATAATTACAGCTGCATTAGAAACCAAAGGGACTTTTGGTGCTGTGTCCTGCATAAGGGGAAAGGCATGATCTTATTTATTAGGGGGAATTCTCAGTGAGGTGCAGAGAAATGCATGGAGGAGTGATGGTGGAGGTGAGGTGTGAAGAGAGGGAGTTAAGAGGCCACCATCAATGGTCAGGGGATGTCTCTGTCCCAGACTCCTGGGTAAGTGGAAAGACAGGTGGAGATGGGCATGGGAAGGGTCTGGGATGACTTCAGATGCTAAGCCTGGGTTAGACTGAGATGGGGGCTGGGAAATGGAGTCACTGAGTGTGGCTCACTCCATGAGGGAAAGCTCCAATACCCTCTCACTTTCTCAACTCTCAAGATCCAAATCTAGAAAGACTGCAGATTCAGATGGGGAGGGAGACTTGTGAGAACGAGCAGCAAGCTATAATCAGAGCTGAGCAGACAGGGAGGCTGGCCAGGAGCCTTGGACGTATAGCTTCAACTCAACCACACAGAGGACTGTCAGGGAGATCTGCTTTATAAGCAGCGCATGACAAGAAGAATGGTTTCTTATATTTTGGCACGAGGCTCTGGAATGTCCAGTTCTAACCCTGGTATGCTTCAAAAGATTTCATATCCTGAGCCTTTTGCTGCTGTGTCACTGGTATGTCGTATCTGAGACAGTCTGGGAAGAAGCAAAAGCCAGTACCTTCTGTGATAACAATTAAAATTCTTGGATTTATATAATGTGATATGATGTGAGGGGCATTGTTGAGCTCTTGGCACAGCTATGAATGCCTAAGGCAGAACACCAGAGGAAAAAGTCGACTCTGAGAGCGTTCTCAGAACATATCTGGAAGAGTCTGCTGGTTAATGCAGATACGTGTCCAAACAAGCACTGGTTTGCTCAGGAAAGATGCATAGCTGGCAAGTCTCCCTTGGCATGCAGAGCGTGAGTAATGCTTCATTTTAATGAGGGATCTTGGGGGTCTATAATAAAGACTATGTGGTATTTCCCACGTGTCTCTTTGGAACGTGGACTGATTGTACCCGCGGTGGAAGAAAAACCATCAGAAAGTATGCAGTTCCTAAAACCTCTGGGGTGCTACAAGATTCACATAATTTAATGGCATCTAAATGAATTCACAGAAATACACTCAGCATTCCCCAGAGTAAAAATCTTTTCTTACCATAGGTAAGTAAATATGAGCACAAAGTAATGAGACTGTTGGTGGGGGATGGGAGATGGGAAGGGTATTTGATTTTTAAACTAAAGCTATAGGCAGTTCCAGATGAACTGTAAACACTGTAACATCTCTGGAATAACTCTTAGCTTTCCTATCATGACTCTTCTGAAAGATAAGATGACCTGGATGGGTGGGATCGGGGCGGGTGGGAGGGAGGTCAAAGCAGGAGGGGAATGTATGTATTACATACAGCTGATTCACTTCATTATACAGCAGAGACTAATACAACATTGTAAAGTAATTATACTCCAATTAAAAAAAAGTCATCTGAACATCAAGTTCCTATGTATAAAGCACATAATCTTCATTTTTAAGACATTATTTCAGAGTCACACTTTAACCTGCGAGTCCGGATCATTTGAACTTTTTCTTTCAGAGAAAGCCAATACTTAATGTTTTGGTTGGAAACAAAACCAACCAACAAAGTGACTAGGAAAACAAACGCTCCCCAGTCCTGAACAGTGAGTGGTCAATGAAGGGGTCCATGGAGCATGACCACATGTTTGTTCTAGGGTCTACTGTCTGGATGTCCCCTTAGATCCAGTCATAGGGTGCGCATGACTTCCCAACAGCAAAGCCCCTTTTGGTTCAGATTTGGAGCCTTATTCAGGCAAAGTATGTGAAGTACTGTACTGACCTTTATTTAATATTTCTGGACTGGCTGGAGCAAAATGCTTCACGAGGACTGGACCTCCCAAAGTGCTCCAGGATTCTGGTGGGATTAAGTACAGTTCTGGGGTGTTTGAAAGGACATGACTCAGTCCCAAAAGTTTACAGGAGGGGATAGTGACCCAGAACTCAGGACAACAGAGTCCCAAGAGACGGAAGTGCTAGGGGCAGAGACCTCTTTGGCATAGGCTAATATATTAACGAGGACTTGGAATTATACAGAGAAATAAGAAATTCTCTATGTTAAATAATTTTGAAATGTTAACACATGGTTAGAACTGAAATTAAAGTGAAATAAACTCATCAGGCAAAAAGTCTTATATCAGATAAATGTTGCCACCTCCCACTTGGGATTTATTCATGCCCAGTAGACCAAGTGGAGATTTCCTGTCATTTATTTACCCCAGTTTTTCAAAGCAAAGCTATTAAATGCATGCTCAAGGTGACAGTCAGGCTTTAAACTGAATCAGGAAAATGTACATTTTCACTTGTTTCACTTAGAGGGTGGAAGTCACTCCTGGAAGAGGTCATTCCTTCTGTCCTCATTTGCATTTGTTGCAACTCCATCACGCCCAACAAAAGCATCAACAACAACAACAGCAAATCAAGTAAAAAAAGCAATAAAACTGATGTTCAAGAAAAACATTTAGTTTGAAAAAGAGTTGAAAAATGCAGCCTTGGAAGAAGCGCTGCTTACATGGGATTGTTCAACAAATTCCTGTTGTGTGAGGTTTGGCATATACTTTCTAAAAATATAAGCATCTGGGGAAATGAGACAAAGCCCAGGTCCTGGACCAAATGAGGCACACAGTGTGAATCTGTTAGTGATTATATCCATAATGAAATATGTGCCCAAATTTAGCAGCACAAAATCTAATACAATACGAAAGCCCAGCAGGCACCATCCTTACCATAATATATAGCCAAAAGAGAAGGTACATATGGCGGCCAGTCCGCTGCTCCTGCTGGGATACGCATGGTGTGATGTCCTCATCTCGATTAATATAAAGGGCAACACCGTTGTGTGCTGAAAAAGAACAGAGAGCAGGTGACACAGGTTCTTATCATCACCCCTCAGCAGCTGTTTTGCCATCACTAGGAGAAAGGGTAGTGTCATTTCCAAGCAAAAGTGCCTCAGCAGAGACCAGTATATGGTCTAAGTGGTAGAATGGACATGAACACATGTAGTCCATCAATTGCTCCCCTGTTTTTTCTTCTGTATCATAGTTTTTAAAACTGTATTTTCTTTATTCTCATTACAGAAAATTATAGAAAGATGTAAAGGGAACAAATTAGAATATAATAAAGGAATAAAAACAACCACTGTTAATATTTTACTATACATCCTCCTGCCTCTCAACTTTTTGTTCATATTATTTATACACAGTTAAGCTCATATTGTGCCGGCCATTTTATTTGGAATGACAGCATGAGAATTTTTGATTTTCAATTTTAGAAATTCTTTTAGAATATAAACCCTGACCAGAGCTGCTGAAAACTCCGTTTTATGGATGTATCAACATTTATCTATCTATCCATCTATTTATTTTTGACCTTACAACATGGCTTGCAGGATCTTAGTTTTCTGACAAGGGATGGAACCCAGGCCCCAGGAGTGAAAGCGCTGAGTCCTAACCATTGGATCACCAGGGAATTCCCTATACCAACACTTATTTAACTGACTTTTATTCTTGGTCATTAAGGAGTATAAGGTTTTTCAATTTTTACTTGAATAATTTTAATTTAAATAATTTTAAAGATATTCATTTTAAATTAATATCTTCTGTAGAAATCCTTGTTAAATTACTTTTCAACTGATGTATTGATGATTTACAATATGTTATATTGGTGTCAGGTGTACAACACAGTGATTTAAATTATTTTCTTACAGTCAAAGGTTATGATTTTAAGGCTGTTGATACATAATGCCAAATTATGTGTGAACCAGCAGCAGGTTAGAAAAGGAGGCCAAATTAGCTTGCAGAAAGGATGCTCTGGCTTGTACCAGCAGTGCATGGATTTAGATACGACGTTGGACTAGACACTCCAAAGAAGTTGTGTGGAATATTTCCACTTGTTTTTTGAAGCCAGCAGCCACTCTTGATTCTCAGTACAGTGGGCCAGGATAGGGATAAAACTTACCCCCTCCGTATGGTAAGAAGAAAGGAAGGTCAAGTACTCCTGACATTGAAATTTGGTGGAAAGATACAAGGGAAAAAGAGCTTCTTAGGTAAAACTGACTCAGGATATAAATTTACCTTCCATCACTGGAGAGTTTTCCAAGAGTAAGAAGATGGTGGAACCGAGAACTGAACCACCAGCAACTGTGAATTCTATTAAGGATACTCCTTAATGGTCATGAGAGAGTACTTGTTCTGCTCTTGCTGTATAGTTTGCATGTTCCAGGAAAAGGCATGAAACTGTATGTTATGATTTTCAAACTCTAATAAGTACTGTCACAAAATGGAATCAGGTGACAGGTAGACGGGCAGGAAAAGACACGGTAGGGATAGTGAAGGGAACATCTTTGGAGTAACTTACTGTTTATATTCATAGAAAAAACAGGATATTGTAAGAAATGATAAGACACTGGCAATTCTTTGCTTTAAACTTTCTCTTCTACATAATTATTTCGACTGCCAATACATGGCAATTAGACTATGGTATGTCTATAATGTCAGGTGGGTGACTCCATAGTTGGGTAGCTTTATATTTCCTTATCCTTTGCTTCTCTGTTATTGTTTTAAATAATTAGTATGATTAGCTCTAAAGGGAACCACACAAAATGTACACATGTGTTAATACAGAGATGGTATGTATTTTAAAGACTTATTTCATTGTTGTTGTTTTTTTTCCCTACTATAATTTAGTCACCTCAGATAATGTTGGCCTGGAATTTCACCAACAATTTGAGACGCCAAAAATAGTTCTGCAATAGTGACTTCATGTAAAAAGTCATATATATAGTTAGCAATAAGGCTAAGACTTCTCAGATCCCACATAGAAGAAAAATCCCTGCAAATCAAATATTTGTGCATCAAATATTTGTGATGCACAAGTATCTGTGAATCAAATATTCAGTGCAAATCACCACTGAAGATAGTGGTGACTCTAATAGCCTGT
Organism: Cervus canadensis; assembly: GCF_019320065.1. Classification (NCBI taxonomy): domain Eukaryota; kingdom Metazoa; phylum Chordata; class Mammalia; order Artiodactyla; family Cervidae; genus Cervus; species Cervus canadensis. The sequence goes on along the minus strand of NC_057418.1, from coordinate 15,896,052 downwards.
GTTGGTTATAAAATGATATTATTTTTGACTTTTTAATATTAAGATATATCTAAGCTCTACTTCTTACTCCATTGTACCACACCGAGTAAAAATTCACTCATTTTTCTATAAATTTGTATAAGTTCCAACAACTAATCTGAATATCTTTACCCAGTTAACATTATTTTACCAACCCTATTTGCTGATCATCAGATGTCAAACCTGGAAAGGTTAGGATGTCCTTTGGTGATGCCAGGCAATAAAAAAAAAATCTCTTTGAAAAACGAAAATCTCTCCAGGTCACTTCATTTCTGGCATCATCACCACTAAAAAGGAGCTATCTGTTCCATCAGCGAGGACAAAAGATCTTTCTGTGGCTAGCTGGGCCCATGCCAGCTTTGACCAGGGGCAAATTCTATATGAGAGTAGGAACAGCTTATTATGTAGAATTTTCAGGCACTAAAGAATGTATGTCCTCTTTTCTAAAATTTTATAATGCAAATTATGTTTACTGATAAACATTACATATTAACAAAAGTAAAAATAGTGCAAAATATTTACAGCAAATATAAATGTTTCTCTGCATGTAGCTAAAGTCTTATGACTAAAAAAAAGATTTAAAAAAATCTATGAAAGGCCTTGTTGAATCTCTAAGTTACCTTTGGCAGCTAATTGTGACTCAAAATCTGTAGCAGCAAGAGGGGCAATGACTTCAGAACTAGGGGTACAAGAAATTCAGTTCTAATCCACTCCCAGGCAATACTGTTTCAATGACTTAAGAACTGGGAAAGAAATATTCAGCTCCATTTAAGACCAAAGCTGCGCAAGAGTGGTAAGCTTCCATTTTGTTCACTGTGGTATTTGGAGCACTTAAAAAAGAGCCTAGCGCACAGGAGGGGCTCAATAAATATTTGTGGAGATCATTTAATCTTTGAAACAACATCCTAAGTGGGAGTTACTAACTTTTTTCTGTAGATGGGATTAACAAAGACTCGGAAAAAGTAACTGTCTTGTTAAAAATTATTTATTTATTTGTTGCTTTTGGTTGTGCTGGGTCTTCCTTGCTGTGTGCAGGCTTTATTGAGTTGCAGCGAGCAGGAGCTACGCTCTAGTTATGGTGCGTGGGCTTCTTAACTGCAGTAGCTTCTCCTGTCGCAGAGTACCGACTCTAGAGTGTGTGGGCTTCAGTAGTGGTGGGCCACCAGTTCACTGGCCATCCCCAATCCCCCACCTCCCGGCATATGGAATCTTCCTGAACCAGGATCAAACCTGTGTCCCCTGCATTGGCAGGTGAATTCTTAAGTGCTAGACCACCAGAGGAATCCAAAGGCAATAACTGTCGGGCCCTACTAAGTAAGTCTACCGAGTGTTCAAGACTAGTTCTGTCTCCAAATTTCATGCTGTTTCATATATTAGAATTATGTCTTTAAAAGATATCAGAGATAAATCATGTTTGACTCAATAAGCTTCTGGCAGTACATGATTTAAGTTTACTTATGTTGTCTCTCAACAAACCAGAACTATTTTTTTGGTTAAGCTTCAAAATAAACAAAAAGATTTTCACTGTGAAAAAACACATTTTACTAAATGAGTTCTTTCCTGTGACATTTAGGCACCAGAACAGTATCATGGAGGAAGGACACAAATACAAAGTGCCTACAAAAGTCAAAAGTCCTAATTCAGAGCTGTCGCAGGCTATGTGAGTTTTTAAATAACTTTTTTAGTCAATTCACTGTTTTTTTCTTAAATAAATACATTTAAAGGAAAACTTATGAGGCTTATAAACTCTCCTAAATGGAATATGTTAATAGAAGATAACCACAAAAACAAATACAATGGAAACTAATTGATCTTGATAAATATTCAACAGATGGTTTGCTAGTTTGATTCGGAAGCCTGCTCTATGTGTGTTAAGTAGGGGTGTTAGAATTAGAGGGGCCTTAAAGACACGCACATAGAGCTAGACACAACTGAGTGACTTAGTATGCATGTACAAAGACAGGCTAGAATGAAATAGAGACCCTTCTAAATGAAATCAGAAGGATTGAAAGATAATTGAGAGAGAACTACCTTTCCACCAGGTAATTCTATACTATTTAATGCCAGGGCCCCGTGCCCCTAAGTTATCTCAAATACCATCTGAGCCACACACCTATGCTCTGGAACAGATTATCTATAAATTGTACCTGTACCTTCTAAGTGCTGAATTATTTGATTTATGAACAGGTGTGCTTTTGCCAGAAAAAATGGAGAGACAGATGAGTAGGAAGTTTAGGTATGGATGGAGGAACTTAATGGTATTTAACAAATTTAAAAAATGGATTTATACTACACAAGAAGGGTCTGGACTTGCTATGGGAAAAATACATTCATTATTTGTGATGGCATTTGGTAATCTATAAACTAAAGGGAAGTTTTATAATAAACTTTCTTGCAGAATAAATAGAAGGATTAAAATATATGCTGTGTGATGGTACAAAAGTAGAGCATATGAATTAGGAGACTGCTCAAGATTAAAGTTCTAGCATCTGTGGTTATAGTCAGGATGTGTAATACATAAAATATTAAATGAAATTTGAAGACTTTCACCTTCCATTTCTTTGGTCTTTCTCTTGCTTTCCAAAATATATACATATTTAAAGTGAACAATTAAAAAATATTTATTTATTTGGCTGCTCTGGGTCTTAGCTGCAGCATACGGGATCCAGTTCCCTGATCAGGGTTCCAATCCAGTGCCCCCCTGCATGGGGACCACAGAGTCTTAGCCCACTAGACTACCAAGGAAGTCTCCAAAATATTTTTTTAAATAGAAAGGTACTGCTTCCATACCATATAACATGGATTAAAAATCATTTCAATGGACACTGGGAGTACATTTATCTTTTCAAATAACTAGGACATAGAAACAACTTAAATGTCCATTGATGGAGGAATGGATAAAGAAAATGTGGTACGTATATATTATATATACTATGGAATATTGTGCTATGCTTTGCTTAGTCACTCAGTCGTGTCCAACTCTTTCTGACCCCATGGACTTAGCCTGCCAGGCTCCTCTGTCCCTGGGGATTCTCCAGGCAAGACTACTGGAGTGGGGAGCCATTCCCTTCTCCAGGGGATCTTCCAACCCAGGGATTGAACCCAGTTCTCCTGCACTGCAGGTGGATTCTTTACCAGCTAAGCCACCAGGGAAGCCCAAGAATACTGGAGTGGATAACCTATCCCTTCTTCAGGGGAACTTCCTGACCCAGAAATTGAACTGGGGTGTTCTGCATTGCAGGCGGATTCTTTACCAGCTGAGCTACCAGGAAAGTCCATCGCTTAAATATTAGGTCTTAAAAAAAAATGGTACAAATGAACCTATTTACAAAACAGAAATAGAGTCACAGATATAGAAAAAAAAAAACAAACTTATGGTTACCAAAGGGGAAGGGTGAACAGGGATAAACTGGGAGATTGGGATTGACATATACACACTGCTGTGTATAAGACAATTGAGCGACGTGTATAAAACAAATAACTAATAAGACCCTACTGTGTGGCACAGGGAACTCTACACAATACTCTGTAATGACCTACATGGGAACAGAATCTAAAAAACCGTGGATATATGTATATGTATTGACATAACTGACTCACTTTGTTGTATACTGGCACAGGTCTGGAAAAGGTCTGTTTTCATTCCAACCCCAAAGAAAGGCAGTGCCAAAGAATGCTCAAACTACCACACAGCTGCACTCATCTCACAAGCTAGCAAAGTAATGCTCAAAATTCTCCAAGCCAGGGTTCAACAGTACGTGAACCGTGAACTTCCAGATGTTCAAGCTGGATTGAGAAAAGGCAGAGGAACCAGAGATCAAATTGCCAACATTCGCTGGATCATCGAAAAAGCAAGAGAGTTCCAGGAAAACATCTAATTCTGCTTTATTGACTATGCCAAAGCCTTTGACTGTGCGGATCACAATAAACTGTGGAAAATTCTGAAAGAGATGGGAATACCAGACCACCTTACCTGCCTCTTGAGAAATCTGAATGCAGGTCAAGAAGGAACAGTTAGAACTGGACATGGAAAAAACAGACTGGTTCCAAATCGGGAAAGGAGTATATCAAGGCTGTATATTGTCACCTTGCTTATTTAACTTATATGCAGAGTACATCATGGGAAATGCTGGGCTGCATGAAGCACAAGTTGGAATCAAGATTGATGGGAGATATATCAATAACCTCAGATAGGCAGATGACACTACCCTTATGGCAGAAAGCAAAGAAGAACTAAACAGCCTCTTGATGAAAGTGAAAGAGGAGAGTGAAAAAGTTGGCTTGAAGCTCAACATTCAGAAAACTAAGATCATGGCATCTGGTCCCATCACTTCATGGCAACAGATGAGGAAACAATGAAAACAGTGAGAGACTTTCTTATTTGGGACTTCAAAATCACTGCAGTTGGTGACTGCAGCCATGAAATTAAAAGATACTTGCTTCTTGGAAGAAAAGCTATGACCAACCTAGACAGCATATTAAAAAGCAGAGACATTACTTTGTCAACAAAGGTCCGTCTAGTTAAGGCTATGGTTTGTCCAGTAGTCATATATGGATGTGAGAATTGGACTACAAAGAAAGCTGAGCACCCAAGAATTGATGCTTTTGAACTGTGGTGTTGGTGAAGACTCTTGAGAGTCCCTTGGACTGCAAGGAGATCCAACCAGTACATCCGAAAGGAAGTCAGTCCTGAATATTCATTGGAAGGACTGATGCTGAAGCTGAAACTCCAATCCTTTGGCCACCTGATGGGAAGAACTGACTCACTGGAAAAGACCGTGATGCTGGAAAAGATTGATGGCAGGAGGGAAAGGGGATGACAGAGGATGAGATGGTTGGATGGCATCACTGACTCTATGGACATGAGTTTGAGTAAGCTCTGGGAGTTGGTGATGGACAAGGAAGCCTGGTGTGCTGCAGTCCATGGGGTTGCAAAGAGTTGGACATGACTGAATGACTGAACTGATGATGATGCAGAAACCAACACAACATTGTAAATCAACTACATGTCAATATAAGTTTTAAAAAAGACAAAAAAAATAAAAAGGTTTTCTTTCTTGGAAGCCAAAACAGCTTTTGAACACGAGGTGTGCCAGACTATCCCCTGCCTACCTGGATAATGAGAGAGCTGGCCATCCTCTGTCCACTGATTTGCATCAGTAGGGCACAGGCAGACCTCTGGGGATGTTCTCAAGGTAATGGATACATTAAATTGCCATCTGAGCTAGCTAAAAATGAGACTGCTGGGCATAGCTCCTGGGGATGTCTGGCTTGCTGGATTCCAGTGGAGTAGTGCTCACGGTGGTCCCTGCTTAAGTAGACCACATTTCTTGCCTTCATCACTGTCAGGATAGGTTTTCTTATATTCTATGATAAATTTTGATCATAAAAAAAATTGAAGGATGGTGCGTGCACATGCGAGTGTATGTGTATGTGTGTGGGTGTATTTGGAGCACCTGCATTCTTGTGGGTACTTGGCTGCAGGCAGGGTGAGAGATGTGACCAGACTTGCCTGGGACCATGGGGTGAGGGACAGTCCTTATGATATCCTAGCAATTGGTTGCTTTGGCTATTCAGTCACTCTCTCCTGTCTGACTCTGTGACTCCATGGACTGTACCCTGCCCGGCTCTTCTGTCTATGGAATATTCCAAGGCAAGAATACTGGAGTGGGTTGCTATTTCCTACTCCAGGGGATCTTCCCCATCCAGTAATTGAACCTGCATCTCTTGTGTCTCCTGTATTGGCAGACGGATTGTTTACCACTGAACCATCAGGGAAGCCCTCATAAATTATAAATAAAAACAATATAGAAAACAGCTCTAGGATACAGAAAGGCATACACTCCATATTTTAACATGAATATTTTGTTCCTTTGCTCTGCCATCCCTGAACCAGAGCTGGGATTAAAAGTAGAAATTTCTGTGCTGTCATAAAGCAACAAGGAATTTCCAAGTTTGAAGTTAAAGCCCATTGTGTTAGTAAAACATGATCTAAAACGATAGGAAGGGTGATATGAGAAAGACTGGCCAAAAAAAAAAAAAAAAAAAATCAGAAAACACTGACAGATTCTAACCTTTGCAAAGCTTCTGGGCTCTCCAAATAAGGCAAACGTTTGATGAATGCAGAGAAAAGCAGCGCTGGGTGGGGCATGCGCAGAACTGGGGTGGGGCTGCCCCTGGAGCAACCATAAATTCAGAGTCAGTGGATGTCACACCGGGCCGCTTGGAAACAAAGCTGAGGCAGGCTCTAAAAAACCTGAATTTTAAACTCTGAAAACCCAACCAAATGCTTTCTCCTGCCACCAAAACCTGTCATTATTAACTTTATTAATTGGTCAGCTCAAAATGTGCCACCTTCCCTCACTCTCTTCACAATGGGGATATTTTGGTGTTTTTTTTTTAATCCTCAGTAGTTTCCAGTCTCTAGGAGTCAAATGGAACTTCCTTGTGCCAGGGGCCTCCCTCTCCTGAGAGCTGAGGTGCTGGCTTTAATGTGGTCACGCCAGTACAATATGACACAGAATCTCCCCAGAAACACCAGAGCCTTTGAAATTGTGCCTTTTCTGTGTGGAGCTAGATACCTGTCACCACTGGCTCTCAAACTGTCCGAGATACACTTACACAGGCTTCTCAGAATGAGGTTAGACATGTGACCCAGGGTCAGAAACGTAGATTCAGATGGAACCAATATTTAAGTGTCAGTATGTTCCAGGCACTTCTAAAATGCTTTATGGACTCAATACTAAATTTGGGACTCATCCAGTTCTAACATTAGCCCCAGCAGCTCTTAGGATATGGTTTTAATAATTAGGGCAAATAAACAAAACAGAGTCATGCATTGAACCAAGACATGCGTATCTTTGCAATTAAGAGCAAATGATGCATCACAGAAACAATTAACACGGGGACAGTGGTACCATTTTACCAGGCCATGATTTCTGCATTTAAAAAGCACTTTTAATATGACTCGAGGGAAGTTAGTATCTCCTGCTGAGTCTTGCTAGTGAAGGTATCCACAAGGAGCCGAGGCTCTGTGGCATTATTGGGAAGCTCCAGAGTGGTGCCTTCTGTTCAGCCCAGCAGCCTGTGGGCCACTAAAAGGAATTTTGTGAATGTGGTTCCAGAAATAACCCACGTTGTATCTTAAAAGGTAAGAGTGACTTGAAAGTGACCCCAGAGTCACTCGTTCCATGAACATTTCACAATTAGTACCTGTGGTTCGGACAGAAGAGCACAGTGAGGATGACTGGTCTGAGACGATCAAGTGATTACAACATCATGCACTACACGCAGATGTGCACATTCAGGACGGTGCAATGATTGGGGTGACCTGGTCTGCTGGGGTGGGTCGAGGGAAAGCTTCACACACCAGGAGACATTTCAATTGGGTGACACTCCAATACTTTGGCCACCTCATGCGAAGAGTTGACTCATTGGAAAAGACCCTGATGCTGGGAGGGATTGGGGGCAGGAGGAGAAGGGGATGACAGAGGATGAGATGTCTGGATGTCATCACTGACTCGATGGACATGAGTTTGAGTAAACTCCGGGAGTTGGTGATGGACAGGGAGGCCTGGCGTGCTGCGGTTCATGGGGTTGCAAAGAGTCCCATGGACACGACTGAGCGACTGAACTGAACTGAGGGCTTCACAAGTAGAAGAAAGGGCACAGGTAGAAGTTCATTTACTAACCCAAGAAGAAGAAATGATGTAAAGGCACTGTACAGACCACTAAGGAACCATCACCGTGTCACAGGACACAAAAGAGCATGAAGAATGACGTCTGGACAGCTGAGGTGGGCAGAAGCCAAATCATGCAGTATTTTTATATGGACTCTGTTTTGTAAGAAGCAGAGGAAGCTCTGCTTAAACTCCTCAATACAGTTGAAAGTACACAGACGTAGGAGAAGCATATTTGGGTATTGATAGTAGAAAGGGCAATATACTTTGGCCACCTGATCCAAAAAGCTGACTCATTGGAAAAGACCCTGATGCTGGGAAAGATTTGAAGGCAAAAGGAGAAGGGGGTGGCAGTGAATGAGATGGTCAGATGGCATCACCAACTCAATGGACATGCATTTGAGCAAACTCTGGGAGATATTGAAGGACAGGGGAGCCTGGCAGGGTCTCAAAGAGTTGGACATGACTCAGCGACTGAACAGTAATAAAGTAGAAAGGGTGAGCTGGAGGCAGGATGGAGGACAGACTGGACAGAGGAGAGATTTGTCTACAGACACAGTCCTTTCTCCTGCCTTCCCTTTGTCCTGCCCGCTCTTTCCTCAAGGCAGGAACCTGACTCTCTCCATGACTTTCTTCTAGGTCTTCCTCAGCCTCCTCTCTCCTCTACCTCTCTAGAGCCTCCTCACCTACAATTTCCCCCTCTTTACTTCTCTTTTCTCTTTTACTTTAATAATTACTGTACTACTGGAAAACAGTACAGGGGAAAGACTAAAAAAGAAATCTGGTCTTAATTTTATTATTATTTTATTGGAGTGAAATTGTTTTATAAAGTTGTGTTAGTTTCTAACGTGCGTTGAAAAATTCTGGCAAACATATATGATAGGTTAAACAAGCCAATGACTTCATTCATCTGTCTTACGTTGCTTCCCCATCATTCATTATGTGCAGAAACACTGCATATACAGTAATAAGAATGTTTACCATTTCCTAAGCTTCTAATATAAACTCAATTTTATACACTAAACATTTCCAGTCAGCATTATATTTAATTCTTAGAGCAACTCTAATGAAACAGATATTTTCATGTCCATTTTATAAATGAAGAAGTGGAGGAACAGAGGGATGAACTTGTCAGAGGTTACGCAGAAGTAGGCAATGGTGTAGCCAGCCTTAGACCTCGGATCTGTGAGTGTGAAAGTCTCTCAGTCATGTCTGACTCTTCGTGACCTCTTGGACTGTAGCCTGCCAGGCTCCTCTGTCCATGGAATTCTCCAGGCAAGAATACTGGCATGGGTAGCCGTTCCCTTCTCCAGGGTATCTTCCCAACTCAGGGATTGAACCCACGTCTCTTGCATTGCAGGTGGATTCTTTACCAGCTGAGATACCAGGGAAGGTAGTAGACCTCAGATCTACTAGACTCCAAACCTGTGTTTTCTTCCTGAGTGACACACACTGCTCCCCAAACTAGCCTGTTTGTTCATTCACTCAATAAAAGCTTATTGTACTCCCGCCACGTGCAACTCACGATTTCATGTATTTAAATATATTCCATGATAGAGCAGACAAAGATCATTGCCCCAGTGGATGGCTGTTCTCGGGAATGCATTTCAATTTTGTTGTTGTTCAGTTGCTAAGCTGTGTCTGATTTTTGTGATCTCATGGACCGTATCACACCAGGCATTTCAATTAGGCAAATACAAATGTGGAGTCTCTCAGCTCAGAAAAGACCAAAGTCATTAGGACTGCATAAGTATTATATGAGATTCTGTAGTAAAAGTGACTTATACAGTACATGCAAAAATAACTGAGAGGGATTTGGGGAGATATCTCACTTAAGACAAATTGCTAAATGATATTGTCTAATATCTACTGCATGTCAGTCCTCTACCTGGATTCAGTACAGTTGCTCAGTCGTGTCCAACTCTTTGCAACCCCATGGACTGCAGCACATTAGGCTTCCCTGTCCATCACCAACTCCCAGAGTTTGCTCAAACTCATGTCCGAAGTCATTTATATCTTACAGTGATCCTCTCGGGCATATGTTTACATCAATTCTGTTTTACAAAAATCAAGGCACAGGGAAGTTGATGAAGTTGCTCTGGGTTTACCAACTGGAAGGTGGTGGGTTTGGGCTTAGACTTGGGCAGTTTGGCTTTCAGACTTATTCTTGAACTGTGATGCTCTACTGCCTGTGAAGCCCTTGGGAAAACCTGAGAATTGAGGATGGTCAGTGGAAAAATGGAGACAAGGAAGTGATGCTCTTGGTCTCATGACTGTGCCTGGGAGGAGAAGCCTGGCCCTTCCCTCACCCACCCATTAACCTCAAGGGGCTTCAAGGGCTAAAGGATGAGGGGCCTCTACACCAAGGTTAAAAGGGAGACTATCATAACAGACTTCCCATTCATGTTTGGGGGTAAATCTCACGGGTACCAAGAGCCTCAGGTAGGCAGAGAGACAGGAATAAGAATAACTGCAGTCCACTGACATAGGCAGGCACTGAGATGCTACCGGTGGCTGTTTTTGGTCTTTTCTTTGGCCTCAGTTCAGTTCAGTTCAGTTGCTCAGTTGTGTCCGACTCTTTGTGACCCCATGAACCGCAGCATGCCAGGCCTCCCTGTCCATCACCAACTCCTGGAGCTTACCCAAACTCATGCCCATCGAGTCGGTGATGCCAACCAACCATCTCATCCTCTGTCATCCCCTTCTCTTCCTGCCCTCAATCTTTCCCAGCATCAGGGTCTTTTCAAATGAGTCAGCTCTTTGCATCAGGTAGCCAAGGTAGTGGAGTTTCAGCTTCAATATCAGTCTTTCCAATGAACACCCAGGACTGATCTCCTTTAGGATGGACTGGTTGGATAAATGTATTTGGAAAGCATTTTAGTGGCTGGGTTGAAGAGGAATGGAAGGAAGAGTAATGGGAGACATATTAGAGGTAGAAGGAAAGGGAAAGGAGATTTAATCAGGTGTTCCCGTCATCAGGAAAATTTCCAGCACTCTTAAAGCTCATGACACATTGTCAAGTTCAGGGAGCAGGTAGAGAAAAATGAAACTCATTGTGAGGAGCACTCTGAAATTAAAAAGAAGGGGCAAAATAGGAAAGTAGGACTTTAATGTCATTCACATGCTTCTCTAAAATTATTTTGAGCTCCAGAGAAATATGCATCCAAGTCCATCAGCATCCTCTACTATTAGGGTTTTATTCTACTATTAGGGTTTGATTCCCTTCTCTGAAACCTTCACACTCTCTTCAGAACAAAGTCCAAGTTTCTTACCACTGCCTTCAGAGACACATCCCATCTACTGGACTCAGCGGCCTTTTCTAGACTAGTCTCACACATTTTGTACTGGCAACTTTACTGTCCCACCAAAAGACCTTCCATGGCCAGGCCTTTGCTCATGTTCTCTTCTCTGATTATAATCCTCTGATATTTGGGAGCTTCTCCTTAGTCCACACTGAAGGCATGGTCATTTTCTGCTTATCAGAGAATCAGCCCTCACAGATCTCTGCTGCTTCACAGTTAGGTCGGGCAGTGGCACTAGTTCTGGTCAATAGGCTATTATTAACGAGAGTGATGTGGACACTTCTAGGTTGATGCTGGTGTGAAGATTCTGAGTATCAATAGGCCACAGGATGCTACAGTCAACACGAAGGAAAGGGAGCACCGTGAGGCATGGGGAGCTTCTTTAGGGAGAAGGGACAAGCTTTACTGACCACTGTAGACTTAGCCCCCTCCTCCGTACAGGCAATTTAACAGTGTCTCAACAAACCTTTGTTCAAGGACCATGAAAATATGACTTTCCCCTAGGAATGCCCTGTTTTCCATTAGTTTTAATATTAAAAAGACCTGGCAATTTAAGATGAATAAAAAATAAATTCCTAGATGCCGTACATAAGTGAATTAAAAATACCTTCATCTTGAAGGGACAAAAAATAAAGTTTTCTATTACAGAGAAGAATGGGACTACTTTGCCCCAAATCATATTCATCTGGGACTAAATCGCCTAACTAAAGCTAAAGCTGAATAGTCACAAAATACAGAGAGGCATTAATTTTTTGAAGTGAGAAAATAGTAACACATTTCCATCAACTTTGGTAATTTCCCCGCTTTCCTCCATTGCAATGCATAAGCAGATTTCAACCATCCCAAAGAAGCTTCTTCACCAAGTCTTCAAATACAATGATTTCAAATGGTTTTCATTTAGCCTTGTTTATGATAAAATAAATGTTATTCTGATTGATTGGCAAATGTCTACCAGCAGCAATAGGAGCAATTATGTTTGACATGAAGACGTTATAAAATCTATAACCCAAACCTTTAAAGCCTGATTTGAAATGTCAAATTTGACTTATGAGAACCAGTTATAATCCAGCTTCACGCAAAAAGCATTAAGTTAATGCTGGAGCAAAGTACTGTGGCCAAGTGTGCGCTGGCATAATTAATCAGGGATGTTTCAGAAAAGAATCATCTCCAAGAGGTTATTGATTTACTGTCATGACACGTTTTTCTTACGGCTGCGCTGGTGCTCTGGAGCCGGGATGCACTGGCATGCATTTTTCAGTGACTAAGCCTTGATCTGTCCTCCTGGAATCCTGCCATCCTCACTGACATCTGCAAACACTCACATTTGACAGCCTCATGCCTGAGCCTGGTGGCTTCCAAGTTGATTAGGATTAGTTCAGAGGGGTTTTGGACTAGACTGAGTGTAATCGAAAGCAGAGAGCCGTGATTCTCCAGAGGGTGACGTGCACCCTGCCAATGGCATCATGTTAATAGAGACTCTGCATATGCATGCACACACACACGCAAACACACACATATGCACACACCATAAGGCATATGCAAACCCATCCATGAATACACACATGCATATACCCACACATACCTGCACGCACGCACATACACACACACCCCCATATGAATACACGTGCAAATGCACAGACACAACAACATACTTAAGGAATGGGGAAGATTTCAGTTTTAATCTTTAAATTTATCTCTATTTAAAATATATATATATTTATTTATTTGGTTGCACCAGGCCTCAGTTGCAGCATGTGGGATCTAGTTTCCTGACCAAGGATCAAACCTGAGCCCCCTGCATTGGGAGCATGGAGTCTTAGCCACTGGACCACCAGGGAAGTCTGGAAATTTGTTTCTATGACCTATTAAACTAAATTCAAGCTTTTGCAGAAGCACTATTTAACAAGTAGCTGTGACTTAGCTCTTTTTCACAATCATTCCATGACATAAGGTAATACTGTCAGAGGAGACTTTACAGCATCAAGTATTTAAACATTCTCCCAAAGATTACAAGGGAAAGTCAAGGGAGAAAGAGGCAATTTAGCTCAGAGCACAAAACAGTTTTCTCTGTAGCCTCCTAATTTGACTTTGCAACAGAAAAGGACACACTTTCTACTCAAAGCAATGCTGGTTGTTACAGACTTGTGGGTGGTCAGACAGTAGGTACTAGCGGGGAGGGAGGCCTCTAGGAAATGGATAACATCTCTGTTACCCTGGGCGCACAGTACATCAAGTTCACTGCTCCTTCTAGGCCTTTGTTCAAGCAGTCATGCCCGGCACATTCTCGTCTTGCTCAGGCTGTACTGATGATTAAGTAGCCAGCACGGAATCCAGACTCGAGTGGATGCACAGGCCCTGCTTGCTGTGGAGAGATGGAGAGAAGGCAGGACCAGGAAGCCAATCACCAGTACAGGGCTACATAACTTTGAGCCGACTGGGGTCCCTCTGGACCCCAGGCTCTTCATCTGTAAGAGCCTGTGGCAGTTGAGAGCAGGGATCCTGCGCAGGTCAGGTTCCCTGTGGAGCAGACTCTTGAGATGGGAACTGGTGTGCAGAGGTTTATTTGGGAGTTTCCGAGGGTCAGTGCCTATAGGCGGAAAAGAAGGGCAATAGGCAGAGGGTGAAGTATGCTCGTGACGCTCAATGAGGGTCTTGACTGACTCCACCAGGAGATCTGAAGCTGGGTTGGCCTTCAGTGCTGTCCCAAACTGGGGTAAACAGGCCAGGTCTTTACCCCAAGCATGGACTAGTGATGGGATGTGGCTGTCTGGGGAAGAGGGCCTGACCATTAGCAAGACGGCTCAGTTCAGGTGGGAGTGGCTCCCTGAGAGAACCTCCAGTGAGGGGCTGAAGGGACAGGACCTCCAGCTGCTGGGGAAGTAAGTCCTTTGGTTCCCCAAAAGCGACACACCCAGGATATCACAGCACCAGGAGAGCACACCCATAGTCATCACGCAGCCAGGTCCAACCTCTGCGTGTGATACTCATCAAGGGAACACAGCAATATATCAATACACTGATGGGTGGTTTTCTGTGCTCTGCTGGGTCTGGCTCTTTGTGACCCCATGGGCTGCAGTCTGCCAGGTTTCTCTGTCCATGGGATTTTCCAAGCAAGAATACTGGAGTGGGTTGCCACTTCTTTCTCCAAGGAAGAGTCCCGTCCCAGGGATCGAACCCACGTCTCTTGCATCTCCTGCATTGACAGGTGGATTCTTCACTACTGCACCACCTGTTTGACGGCTCACAATTCACTCCAAGACTATGACTCCCCTGACATCATATGACTGACTGATTTAGGAGACAAGAAACTGGTCCGTCTACAGTAAATTCCTCACTATTGCCTAGCTTGGGATCTATAAAGGCAGCTACCATAATTTTACACATGGTCATGCATGAGTAACAAGCCTCCTTGACATATATCTGGGTTTCTTATTAACCGAGGCATGGCTGGCACTTAATGCTCTTTAAAACTTGCCATCCATCTGTAGCTATACAACAACTTATTCCGCTGAGTAAGGCTGAATCAGGCACATGCTAGACCATGTAGCTTTGGTCCCTGTGAATCTGAGGCTCCAGGAACAATGCCAGTCATACAGATGTTGTAAAGCTCTAATTCCCCTGTGAGACAGTGTGTTTGGGAAGGGCTGCTGGAGGAAGAAGAATCTTCATGCTCCGTATCTAGATCACACAAAAGATCTTCAGTTTTATTTTTCCTTGTGGCCTTAGGTCCTGTTAGTTGCACCCACCGACCAATATTTTAAATGATTTTATCTGCCAAGATATATATATTCAAGTCCTAATCCTCTCCCATTTTTATATAATTAATCAAAGATGTATTTTTTGGCCAGCTTCAGATCAGTATGAGATCAATGGTATTGCCTACCCAGTGCTCACAGTTCAGCCAAATCAAAGAAACCTGAAGTGTTCATTAGCCTCTCCAGACTAATTAAGGGGAGAGGAACATTTTTGCAAGCTTACACACAGCTTGCGGACTCTTCCCCACGCCTACTTTTGTGGACCCTGTTAAGAGTCAGGTCCCCATTCTGCAAATATCTTAGGTAAATAGAAAAATCCCCAGTGTCTGCAGTGGTGAGTGGAATTTACAACTCTTCACCCAGAGCCTTCCTCATTAGTGGGGAGTGGACTTTTAAGAGCTATTCATCACTTTTTGTCCACAGGTCAATTCCTTGTTCCAGCCAACGTATCTTCCTGACCCAATATTCCTCTCACTTTGATAGCCATAAATCTCAGCTTTATGGGAGCTACTAAAGAAGGAAGCTGGATGAGGTCAGAGCTCACTCGGAGCCTTGAGAATCTTTTCGGTCTCAAGAACTGAAGAGGATGAAGGGAGAACGGATGAGAGAAAGACTGTTCAAAAGGTATCAAATGAGGACCGTTATGCGTTGTGTGAACTGGATATGACAGCCAGTTCCCAGAATACTGGGGCTAGGAATAAAGCGGAGTGAGGAATATAAAAAGCTGTGTGCTGAACTGTATGAGGAGAAGCAGCTTCTGGGTTATGAAAGTGGAGCGGACTGAAAGTATAAATCGATTCAGTACATGCTCTGGTAAATTTATGAGTATGATCAATGAAAAATGGATTACTAGGAAAGGCTAGGGTGCGTTAAGAATATCAGGTGTCTTTACAGTTGAAGACAAATAAGTCCTTCTCCAATATGGCCTCAGGGGACCCTGTCCTCTGGCCTTAACTGACCTGGGGTCTGACCCTTGATGCGGATTGCTTCCATCCAGGGAAACAAGATGGCCCCCAGTGTTTGAGCAAAGATGTTGGAATCCATTAGAATCTTGAGCAAGAAATGTTTTACAAACGTAGGTGAGGGACAGGGAAGGGAAGGGTCGGGGCTGCGTTTATGAGTCATGTGCATATTCTTTTCCTTTTAATTTTTATTTAATTTATTTTTGGCTGCGTTGGGTCTTTGTTGCTGCACAGGGGCTTTCTTTAGTTGAGGTGAGCAGGGGCCACTCTCCAGCTGTGGTGTGTGGGCTTCTCACTGTGGGGGCTTCTTTTGCTGGGGAGCATGGGCTCCAGGATGTGGGCTCAGAAGCTGTGGTACATGGGCTTAGCTGCTCTGCTGCTTGTGGGATCTTCCCAACCCAGGGATCGAACCTGTGTCCCTGAACTGGCAGGTGGATTCTTAAACACTGGACCGCCAGGGCAGTCCATGCCCGTGGTCTGTGAGATCAACTCCTTTGGTTCTAATTGCGCTGGCTCTTGATCATATTATTGTCTTCGATCAGTTCTTGTGATCATCTCTGGTGATTTCCCTTTTAACGCCTGCCATGAATGGGCCAGGGCTTCCCTGACAGCTCAGTTGGTAAAGAATCCACCTGCCATGCAAGTGAACCCAGTTCCATTCTGGGGTCAGGAAGATCTGCTGTAGAAGGGATAGGCTAGTCACTCCAGTATTCTTGGGCTTCCCTTGTGATTCAGCTGGGAAAGAATCCACCTGCAATGTGGGAGACCTGGGCTTGATCCCTGGGTTGGGAAGATACCCTGGAGACAGGAAAGGCTACCCACTCCAGTATTCTGGCCTGGAGAATTCCATGGACTGTATAGTTCAAGGGGTTGCAAAGAGTCGGACACGACTGAGTGACTTAGGATAGGATGAATGGACCATGTCTTATCTTTAATTCCCTTGAATTTCTCAACCATGGAGCATTACAGATAAACAGGATTCTGAATCAGAGCAATGAAATGTCACTGGATGATATCTGGATGCCCCTGGTGCAGCTTTAAGGGCTAGAAATGAAGCCAACGAAGTACAGACCGTAAGAAGCTCTGACTTAACAGAAGCCTTGTGGGGACAGCCGGAAAGGAACATGCACACAGGGTTTTCGCATAGTAGGTGCCGAAGCCATTTTTGTGGAATGAGGGAATGGGTAAAGGATTCTGCAGAAATCCTGTGGATGCTGAAGGCATGACCTGGTTACTTTCTGTCATTGAAAGTTTACAGGGAGGATGCAGGGGTCTTTCCGTAAGGGTCTCTCTCACAAAAGCGGTCTCCTCTGAGGTATCCTGTGTCCAGCACTTGCCAAACTTAAATTGCATCCATGTTAAAGAGGAAAAAAGGCTTTAGCACATTCCTTTGGGGGAATGGAAACAATTTATTTTGTTTGTTTCTAATGGAGAGGGTTTGCTCCAGAATCTTACTGTGAGGTCTGAGAATCTGGGTTGAGGAACGCCAGGCAGCCAGAGGCAGGGGGGAGAGAGAGAGAAAGAGTCCCCCAGACCTTATCAGGTGATTGAAACAGCTGGGCTAGCCAATTATAAAGGCAACCCATAAAATAGAGCTCCTGGATCTAGGTTAGGAATACACCTTTAGCTAAGTATTAGATAAACTGGTGTTCTTTCACAATTCTTTATTTTAGTTTTCCTTAAAAATACTTGTTGTGTTTTAAAATTAAAACCTTCCTCTGTTGCTTAGCACAAGCAACTACAGTATCTTTTTGGGGGAGGGGGTGGTGGTGAGGATGGTTTCTGTTTGCTTTCCCCCCTTGATATTCAGAAAATGAAATTGTCAGGCTTCCAGTTCACCCTCCTCGGGAGCAAGAAAGTGGACGGCATGAAAGTGACCTGGATGATAACAAGTCAGGAGCTTTTGGAGAGATTCTCAGATTTCCCAACATCAACTGGATGATGAGAAACATAAACACAATTTCTCATCTGCTGGTGTTCCCTGAAAGCTTATTTTATAATAGAATTTATTTCCAAAGGGTGGACTTAGTCTCCTAACAAGAGTAGAGCATTGTCATTGCCAAGCTGCAAGTGTCAGAACACAGCCTCAAGGTTAACATGGGTGGCATAAATAACAAGGACAACACATCCTCCTCAGAGTTCCCAAGCCTGTAATAAGACCGCTGGCGTGTTCAGTGATATATGGGCTCTTTTTATTTTCAGCAGAGAGCAGTACGCTTTGGGTCTTCGAGATGCTGTTTGATTGCTTTGCAGAAACCAATCAATAACACACAGGTAAAGTTTTCTGCAAGGCACATAAATCCTAGCATGGGGAGACCAGCTGTTGTGAGGGTCTGGATTGGTGCCAGTTTCCAACTGGGGAGTCTCAAGGAAATGATCCTGAATCTGGGGCTTTGTTTGGATTTCAATGGAACATAATCGGGCGACATCTGGTCCCCCACCTTGTGCTGGCTTGGCCACACTCCCTCCACTGTGGCTCTGGGCACCTCCTGCAGGGCTTCCTGTGAGTGCCAAGCACCAGTGCCCTGCCCGTCACCAGCTGCCAATCAGTTTTTCACAGTGGGGGAGAGAAAAAGAACCTGGGGCCTCGAAAACGCCTGCTGAGAACGACTCATAAAAATGATCTTAAAATGCAATTTGGGTCCCACTGCCCCACAAGTTACTGGACATGAGACAAAAGAGAATTACAGAATTAACTTTGGGGTTGGAAAAGCGAGCAGAAGGGACTGAGGATAAGCATAAGAAATTAGCATGTGGCTACAAGGTGATGGAAAGAGAAAGAAGGGGTGAAAGACCTAATGCATAAGGGTTAATAATAAGCAAATTCATGGAAATGCATGTACCCTTACTAATAAGCAGTTTCATTCAAAAGAAAACCATTTTCACATATTAAATTAGCAAATCTTTCTTTTAAAATAAGAATACCTAATGTTGCAAGAAGGAGGTGAATAACACACACTCATGAACGCTGGACAAAGAACACATTGCAAATACTGTTTTGAAAGCAAACTGACCTTGTTATCAAGGGCTCCAAACCCTTTCCCAAAGACCGTAATTGAGCTTCTAAGATCTATGCCAAAGAAATAATAATTACCCTGAATAAAACAAATAAACACACCCTTCCGTGGCTTAGTAAAAAAAGATATTTTCCCAAACACTACTTACAATAGTAAAATAATTAAAATATATTTTAATGATCTAAAATGAGGGAACGGTTTTTAAACTAAGCTATAGCCACTCAATGGAATATTATGTAGCCATTAAAACACATTAAGAAAAACACTTAAGGTATCATATTTAGACATCAAAGAAAATCAAAGACTACCTATACTATCAAACATAGTTTTAGAAAATCTTGTTTGTAAAACAGTCTAAAAAGAACACATTGCAATGTTAATGGGGACTTCCTTTGAAGAACCAAGAGTCATCTTCTTTCTTGTTTCTACGTTTTTCCATTTTTTCAAATGTTCTAATTTTTCAAATGTTCTTTCAAATGTTCTTTCTTGTTTCTACATTTTTCTATTTTTTCAAATGTTCTCTAATTTATATATTTTACTTTACTATTAAAGATAACTTCATTTAAATGTTGAAAAGGATACATTAAAGAGAATGTGACATATGTACAGGAAAATATTAGAATATAGCATTAAAAAAAAGAATTACAAGGAAACAAGGCATGGTTTATAGTATAAGCTGCGAAGATGAACAGGAGAAAGGACAAATGGGCAAGTTCCAGATACCAGATATAAAACACAGTGAGGAGGAAGGAGAAACTTAAGTGAGTGATAAGAAAGGAAGAAAACCTGGCAAAAGACCAGGTCACAGAAAAGGCGAAGGAAAAGGTATCAGATAAAAGCTGTAGAGGTGAATGGTAGAACCCTTTTGCTTGACTAGAGGACCATTTAAAAATGCTTGCTCACCATAAGTAACACTGACTTTACAAACAGAAAAGTCAAAGATGGTTGGGCCAAGTGAAGGAGAGGTACTAAGCTGATTTTCCTTGTACACAGTCATGGCCAAGAGTCATGGTGTCTTAGGTTTTCAAGTTTTCAAGTAAGTCTGCTGGGGTCGAAGTATCCTAACAAATATTCCTGGGGATTAATATCCCCCTGTTTATCTCTGGTGTTAATTTTATGTATAATATTTCAGGATGGCTAAGCAGATTTGTTTGAGGAGGAATGTAAAGGGGACAATAGTAGAAAGGATTGCAGTAACAATGCACATTGGAAACTTCTGAAAAACAGACCACGATGTTTAGGCAGAAAAGTGTAAATTGCATGACTCTCATTTGTGGTCCCCCTAATGATTTTCTGTCCCTGGACTGGCCCCCTGGGACATTGGACAGGACAGCATAATTCTACGATCTTCCACTTGCTAGACTGTAAACCTTAAAAAAAAATTAGTCCTCAGTTTTTAGTTTGTTTGATGTATATTGGCTGCCTCTATCTTTTTCTAATTCTGCATAAAATCCCTTCCTTCATTCTAGAAATCCTTAAGAATCCTATTTCTTAAAACCCACATATGATCAAGTAGTACATTAATGTGATTCTTGGCAACAGTTTCCTCCATTTGAAAGCCATGGATTCCCAGAATTTCCTTATTTTCTCTACCCCTGCTCCCCTTTTTATGTTGTAGCTTGGAAATATGGTGAGATAAGACAGCACAGTTCTTGTTTTCCAGTGCTACCATAAACTTTAGGCAGGGCTGTTGAGTATGTTAGACTTTCTGCCACAGTGAGTAATTCTTCCAACCTGTTACTGGTGGATGGAGCCTTCCATTTCCTAGAGAAAAAAGTGCCTTGCCAATGATGTCACCCTGTTTTAACAACATAAAGTATTTAATATTTCCTATGCTACTTGGATTATATAAACCCATTTCCCTTCCCCTGGTACAGTTTAAATTTGCAAGTAGATTTAACATAGAGATGTTTTTGCTAAGCCATAGTATAAAAACACTTCCTTCTGCAAATTCTTAGACTGCCTTTGGTTATTTATTTCACTGACATATCCATGGCTGAGCACAGCAACTGCTGAAAGCCTTTTAGCAGCAGCATCTAGAACCTGTCATCCAATTCTCTTTTCAACAGCAGGGTGAATTAGGTACTCTTACTCTCTCTCATAACTCACATGTTTTCTGAAAGATAATCATTGAGAGCAATTTACCATAAACTAACCATTTGCTTTTCCCAGAGCCCAAGGATTACCAGACAACTTAAATTTGCGCACTAACATCAAGGAGAGAAAATAACTTCAAGAAGTTCCTCAAATTATTGTGAGATTACAGACTTAGAGAGTGAATTTATGGTTCCTGGGGGCAAGGATGGGGGCAGGTGATAGTAAGGGAGTTTGGGATGGACACATACACACTGCTATATTTAAAACGGATAACCAACAAGGATCTACTGTATAGCACATGGAACTCTGCTCAATGTTATTTGGCAGCCTGGGTGCGAGGGGAGTTTGAGGGGAAAAAGGATACATGTATATGTACGGCTGCTCACTGGAAACTATCACATCGTTAATCGGCTATACCCCAATACAAAATAAAAAGTAAAAAAAAAAATCATTGTGAGGTTAGAGCTGTTTGCTTAGCTCATTGCTCTCTTGGAGATCTTCTGAATTAGATTTCTTTTCTTTTCAGAAGGTTATGATGATTCTAAGTTAATGGAGTTTTCTTTAACTTCCCATTTTTGTGAACTCAACCCACTGTGGGATTAGTTTGGTGGTGATTCTATTTCTCCAGCTGTGTTGAAAAACCTGAGACTCAAGCATTAAAAAAATTTTTTTATATGAAGCAAAGTTAAGGGTTACAATTTGCCTATGTTATTTCATTAGCTTTATTCCCTGCCTCCCACCCCCATTAATTCCGACATTTAACCAAAACTGCTTTTCAGGGGGAAACTTGTCTGCTTAGGTCAAGGCCGCCAGGAGTCACAGTAGACACCCTAGAATCCAGCCTTGCATGAGCTGCAAGATGCCAACTTGAAGAGTAACCCATGCTTTCCTTCATCTTTCTCTGTTTCTCTGCACATGATCCTCCCGGTCTGGATATAGTTAAGATTCTCAGGTCATCTCCAGGGGACTCTCATTTTTAATTTTTCTTCCCTGCCCCTTCAACTAAAGAGAAGTTAAAGAGAAAGGCATGCTTTTTGTTTGTGTGTTAACTTTAATGAGCAAAAGGAAGAATGAGGCCAATGGTGGACTTCCTTATGCAAAGTATACCAGTTAGTGAATTAGACGCTTTTGCAAGTGTGGGATGAAAAGTGTAGTGGTTAAGGGAAGTGCTCTCAAGTGAGACCAGGGTGAAATTCTAGCTTTTCACTCACTAGCTTTGTGACCTTGGGGCAGACAGTTAACTTATTTAAACCTCAGTTCACACATCTCTAAAATGGGGTTAAAGAGAATAACTAAATGGTGTTGTGCAGGAGTAAATCTGACAATGTATATATAAGGTACTGTACCTGGCATATTATAAGCACTCAATTAATGTTTGTGTTCAGTTCAGTTCAGTCGCTCAGTCGTGTCCGACTCTTTGCGACCCCATGAACCACAGCATGCCAGGCCTCCCTGTCCATCATCAACTCCCGGAATTTACCCAAACTCACGTCCACTGAGTCAGTGATGCCATCCAACCATCTCATCCTCTGTCATCCCCTTCTCCTCCTGACCTCAATCGTTCCCAGCATCACAGTCTTTTCAAATGAGTCAGCTCTTTACATCAGGTGGCCAAAGTATTGGAGTTTCAGCTTCAACATCAGTCCTTCCAATGAACACCCAGGACTGATCTCCTTTAGGATGGACTGGTTGGATCTCCTTGCAGTCCAAGGGACTCTCAAGAGTCTTCTCCAACACCACAGCTCAAAAGCATCAATTCTTCTGCATTCAGCTTTCTTCGTGTTATTGTTATTTAATTGTTCTTGCTATAGTCCTTCCTTGACTATATTCTCCCTTGTGATCACAGTATCCCAAAGGTTTCAGAGTGAACTTGGAATAAAGTGAACTTAACTTGCCCATCCAGATAATCTGTGGCCCTGGATGAATGAATGAACAAATGAATGGTTAAGTTTACTGGTCCCCAAAGATAAGCAGAGGACAGAAGTAAATTCCAACTATTTAATAAACACTGAGTACAATTAAGTATATTGAACTGAAGTATCAGGTGGGGAGAGCTGTCTTTAAGAAGTAGAAGACTCTGTCTCCATTTATTCCCTTCTTCAATATAATTTTGGCCCATATTTATTCTACAGAAATTGTTCAGTTGGCCTCCAGGGCACTATATCCAAACTTTACAGAAGTGAAACTTGCTGAAAAGCAGCCAATCCAAAATTAAATTCATCACCAGTCATTTTGCCATGTCATTGCTCTTCTAGAGTTCCCTGTCCATTATACAAACAACAGTGCAAAAAAGACACTGTGTTCATTCCCAACTTTGGCCATGAGCATGTTAGACAAGAGGAATCTTTACGATGTTCAGGTTCACATGGGTTTAGAGCTTGGAAAAGAATCCTTATTAGCTAGGTGGCAGGTGAAGTTACTGTGTAGACAAGCTCACTTAAGAGAAAGGTATGTATTAAGACCAGAAGAGGGCCTGAGAACAAGTCTGGAAGAACTCCATGCTTAAAGCTGGATGGCACAAGATGAGTCTGCAATGCCTAGTAGAGGAAGGAGCCAGAGAGAGAAAAGGAAAGCCAGAAAAGGTATCATGGAAGCCAAGGGAAGGAAAATAAGAGGATGGAACAGTCAGTTCCATTCAATTCCTCTGAGAAGGCAAAATAGGACCAAAAATGTCCACCAATGTCCTGGAAAATGGATCAGCAGAGACATTAGTAAAGCCGGTGTCAGCAGTTGGTGGGGACAGAAGACAAAAGTGCAGTAGATCCTGAAAACTCATATCATCCAATCTAAGCTCTTGGTTCTAGAATTTAAGATCCTTTCCTTCATTGCTCCTCAAATTGTTTTCTTTTCAACTAAACTTTATATTGATTTATTTTTTAAAGTAAGAAACTCACTTTATTTTAAAAAATTTTTAATTTGAGGATAATTGCTTTACAACATTCTGTTGGTTTTCGCCCTACAACAACACAAATCAGCCATAATTATATATATATATTATACATAACCTCCCTCTTGAGTCTCCCTCCCATCCCCCCATTCTACTCCTTTAGGTCATCACAGGGCGCTAGACTGGGCTCCCTAAGAAAACTATTAACTGGAAAAGACACTTGTAACCCAATGTTCACTTTATTTTTTTTAAAAAATTTATTTATTTTTCTGACTGAGCTGTGGGGCAAGCAGGATCTTATTTCCCCGACCAGGGATCAAACCTGTGCCCCCTGCAGTGGAAGCACAGAGTCTTAACCACTGGACCACTAGGGAAGTTCCAAGTTATTTTCAATTTAACCTTTCATTTATAATTTCCAAAGTGTTTCTTTGCCTCAGCTATGCCATTCCCTCTGCAGGTTTCCTTTTTCATTCTGTTTACACGTCCATCTTTGATTCTCTCTGCCAATTACGTCTATGAAATACCTTCATTAGCTAAGAGAGGCTGCAGGGTAAGAAGCATTTGAGA
Organism: Cervus canadensis; assembly: GCF_019320065.1. Lineage (NCBI taxonomy): Eukaryota > Metazoa > Chordata > Mammalia > Artiodactyla > Cervidae > Cervus > Cervus canadensis. Next base: position 15,871,768 of record NC_057418.1, on the reverse strand, counting down.
GAAGCAAAAGTCTTTAAACAAAAGTTTAATGAGTTTTGCAAAAGGGTGTGTGTGAAAATGGAATGTTTGATGTTAACAATGTCAAAGAAGAAAACTTTGATGGGGTGACAGGTAATTCAGCATTGCTGAGTCAGCACGAACATTAAGGCTATTGATGACTTGAGTTATAATTTGCCGGTGGTTGTTCATGATTCATGAAGAGGCTGCATGAACACAAACTCATCTGAATTTATTCAGTGTGTTCAATACGCTCCCATTTTGTGACAGATTAAACAAAGGGGAAGACTTTTGTCCTTATTTTCCTGGTGAGGAAACTGAGGGATTCTCTAGTAATTATATAGAAATGGTTCAGTCTAGTGGGAAACATCTGCCCTTTGACCTTGGAGAAACATAGATTCAAATATTGTTGATATCAGGGATTAAGCTGGAGGACCTTGGACATCTACCTGGCTTTTCTGATTTGTTAAATGGGAACAGCACAACACTGTCATGAAGATTAGATTATAATAAACCCATAGCTGGCCATAAACAGGCATTCAACAGTTACTCGTTTTCTTTTCCTTCCCTCCTTAATTTTCAATAGAAAAACCACCACCAGTAGCACACGGTTATGCTTAATCTTGAGGGCTGGCAGAAAGTGATGATCGGTAAGAGGAACTCAGCCTCTCACCAAAATGTATGCTTTCGGAACTAAGTCTCCATCTTTCAGAAACATCACTGGACACAAGTGAAAATTAGAAGTCATGAAGAGGTCATCCTGGCCTATTGGACTGTCTGAGTTTGTGGAGTCAAGGCAGAGGGTGCAGATGTGAGGAGAAGGCCTGAGGCGTATTTCTGTGTCCTCCTGGCCCCTAGCACAGTTCAGAACCTACCAGATACACTAAAAAACAGAGGGTGGTGTGTTCGCTAGTTAAACCAGCAGATTAAAAAAACATCCTGGCTGAAAAAAGATCTCAATTTAGTTTTGACACAAACTCTGCGTGACTTAGGGGCAAATTACATAAAACACTGCAAACTTTTATTTCTTTGCTGAGCCATTTAGAGCCAAAATGTTGTGAGAACCAAAACAAAACAAAAAACCCAACCCGAAAGAAACCAAAGCAAACCAAACTAAACCAAATACAAACAAACAAACAAAAACCAAAAAAGCAAGCATAAAACTTTCTGTCAAAATATAAATGCGTAACTATAACATTTCAACACACACACACATGCACGGATTCAGTATGCATTTCCACCAAAAACTCCAAAGATTCACAAGTGTTGCATCTGTACTAATTTCAGAAGTTAATTTGCTTTTTAAGAAACATTTCCTTAAATCTTTGTGAAGGTCAGTGAATGAAGCTTATTAAAAATATTTCTAATTTAAAAATTGGAAATATTCAAACTCTAATAGTAAACAGCCCATTTCAAAGTTCATTTTATTTTAGCAATTCAGGTGTTACTGACTCCAGGAAAGGATGGATGGGACCCCAGGAGCTTGGAGCGCTCCCTAAAAGCCATCAGGCATGGATCAAGGCAGTGAGTTACCAGATGTCTTTGATACTGACACAGTGACTTCAGCAAAAATGACCTGGGGGCTGTGAAAAGATTCTTTCCAAAATAGCCATTCACAAGAAAGTCATAGGACATCTTATATATTTAGTTTTTATGACTCCAGATGCATGCTTTAGAAGCAAATGAGACCAAAGGTTGAAGATGTTTCCAAAGCCAGTTATATGATGTAGGATTTCCAATCTCCTCCCACCATCACTGTCCTAAATGAGGAAAGGGAAGTGGGCATCACCTTAATTTTCCCATCCACACTGATGTTTTTACAAGAGGTTGCTGTCATAGGAAGATAACTATGTCCCAGCTGATTAAAAAAAAAAAAAAAAAAGACAACTGGGAACATAATTTTCTTTGTTTCTTATGATATTTTAATATATAGAGAGAATTAAGAAAAGAAAGAAATAATCTGCTCTGGACAGTTGATGAACTGGGAATTCCAAATAGAGCAGACCTGGGATTAGGGAAATATCATATTGATAATACATTTCTTATTTCAGCAGGCCCCCCCTCCCTTTTTATTTTCTCTCTCAGCTATAAGCTCCATTTTTGTCCATTTGGCATCCATGGAAGATTTTGTCTGGATTTAAAGTAAATCCACAAGTAAAAAAAAATTTGAATACCACTGGGCAAGAAAAATGTCTAAACCTATTAAAATTAAACTAACTGATGGCAAATGAAAATCCAAAGTTCAAGTTTAAAAAGTCGGTGGCACGTATATTCAATAAAAATAGCCCCAGACATCAACATATGATGGGACCCACATAAAGGTGAAGGCCTATGGGAGAGGGAGAGAAGGCACTGGCTAGGGATAACTATTGGAGTATCAGTCATACCCATTTTCTATTTAAAAAATTCTAATTTCGTAGGTTTTTATCATAGGGCCTATATCCCTACTACTGGTTTTCATGGCTTTCCTCTGCACATTACATAGGCATAAACAACACTGGGGCTTCTCAGGTGCTGCTAGTGGTAAAGAACCCACTTGCCAACGCAGGTAGATGTAAGAGACGCAGGTTTGATCCCTGGGTCAGAAAGATCCCCTGGAGGAGAGCATGGCAACCCACTCCAGTACTCTTGCCTGGAGAATCCCACAGACAGAGGAGCCTGGTGGGCTACAGTCCATGGGGTCGCAAAGAATCAGACATGACTGAAGCAACTTAGCACACACAAACAATACTGCCTACAACTGGGAAGTTCAGCTCTATTTATTTTTGCAGTACTATTCCTACGTCCTAAATTCATAATTGCTTTTTAATTGCTATTTTCTTTAACTTTCTCAGTTGTTTATTTGATTTATAAAACTACATATTTTTCTTAAGCACCTAAGCCATCATTTACAAAAAAAGACACTCTAAGCTGGTCGGTACTGAAAAAATGCAACATCATCATTTTAGTCATCTCAGCAGAATAAGAAAACATGTTCTCCCTAACCTTTCAACAGAGTTAACGATTCATAGCCAAATAAGAGTATCTCAAAATCTAGGAAGAATGAAACAACAGGGCTAACAGAATCACAGAATCTTTGTGAAGGATTAGCATATATCATCCCAACTAGAAAAATAATTAGGGAAGTTGATGAAAAGCCGTGTGTCCTATTAGCATTCTTTGAAATTCCCAAGAAAAGCGTGAACTTTCTCCCCAGAAAAAAGCCACAAACACACACACACAGTTTTCACAAGCTATTTATGACTTCCAATCCACCTATGGACATTACTGGTAACCACATGCTATGGACTGAATTAAGTTCTCCCAAAATTCCCATGTTGAAACCCCAACCCCCACTGTGACTACTTGAAGACAGGATCTTTAAAAGAAGTAACTGAGGTTAAATGAGATCATAAGGGTGGAGCCCTAAACCAATAGGACTAGTGTCCTTGTAAGCAGAAGAGACACCAGGGGTGTGATCACAAAAGAGAAAAAGCTACGTGAGGTCACAGTGAGAAGGCAGCCATGAAGAGGCCTCAGGAGAAACCAACCCTGTCAACACCTTGATTGGACTTCCAGCCTCTAGGACTGTGAGTAATAAGTTTCTGGTGTTTTAAACTATCCAGTCCATGGTATTTTGTTATGGCAGCCCTAGCACATTAATAGACCCCATGACCAGATATGAAGGAAAATGTGGTTTGATCAGTGTTCTAACTACAGGCCACTGCGGTTTAATGCTGGGACTATTCTGTATCAGGCAGCAATTTAAGGAGGTATTCTACGTCACAGTGGCTGATGCTCCTACTGATAGTTCACCTAAGATCACATAATCAGAGACTTCTAGAATGGGAAGGACCTACTTTTTAAGTGTCTTACAAGCTATCACAACTCTAGTAGCACCTTCCTGAGAAAACAAAACAGAAACTACTTCATCAGGGTTAAAATTGTACATATGCAAGTCAGCGACTTAAATTGGACAAAATAAAAAAAAGCACAAGCAGAATCAACCCATAACTAGTCCATGAACTCCTGAGTCAATATCTCAGAAAAAGAATAATTCTCAAGAATTTTCAGCTTCAGTGTGTGTTTCCAGATGGAACAAGATGTCCAGGTCATTGTCTCCTGACAGGGTCTAACTGGTAAATGTGTCTCGGGAAGATTCTCATTGAGATAAGTGAAGGTGCTTTAAATTTGGATTTTCCTATGTATGACATCTCTGGAAAGTCCACCTGGGCCAAAATCCCCACCAAAGGATGGGCCACTTTAAACGCCCATCCCCTGCTTCATGCAAACTACAGAAGCTGCAGGACAGCAGAGAATAAGGCATGTTAAATACTTCCTCCTCCAAGTAATACTGCAGAGTGGCTTTCCTTCCACTTCCCCATTTTCTCCTGCTGCTTATTATTATTTTTGTTTATTGCCACTTACACCAACTCACTCACATAAGGCAGGAACCCACTATTTTCAAAGGGCATTTTCTCCCTGCATGGAAGGGAAGAAGCCTTTGAAGAGGAAACAGGGTCAGTGGGAGCTGAGTTCAAAGCACCCCCAATGGCTAAGAAGCAAGAGAAGACTTCAATCAGGGAGAAGGCCAGTCTTTGATGAAGTTGAAAATTCAAAAGAAATTCTTCTGCTGATCTAATGGGGAGAGTCTTCCAACTTGAGCTGCAGGCCGAGGAGGTGGCATCGTTACTAACCCATGAGATTCAGTGTAAACAAACCATGACCAGGAACTTCAGCCTAGGGGCTTCAGTATTGCTTCGGTGGAAGTTTTTGTTTAGTCTAAAGAATATAAAAATGATTTGAAATGCTTTCTTGAATGATACTTTTTGAAAGTCTTTGAAAATGATTTGCTCTCCCTGTTGGAAATGTTCAGATTTTCCATACAAATATTGAGGATGTCAGAGAATGAGTACACTGTAAATGATATATTTATGGTGTACATACATTTACACTGTAAATGTGTCATTGATTATCAGCTTATGGATAAATATTTTGCTTGGGGATCATCTGTTCATATACATAGTGTGAAATACTTGATGAGTTCCTGATGGCAGACGTATAGAACTTCTAACCTCCCTACACGGCTATGCTAAAGATCTGCTAATTGGAGAATTTGTCCCAACACCCCAACCCGACATTTGGAAAGCATATTCTCATGGAATAACAATGGCACAAATAAAATGTAGGTTATTGTAGTTTGGTTAGTGTGCTACTTGGCCCACTCTGAGTAAAATGGCCCTTACCTGGAGGTAAGCCCAGGAATCTAACTCCCTTGTTTCTGTAAGGAAATCCTACTGAATTCTTAGTTCCAGCCAAAAGAAACCAATTTTTGGAACATGACCTTTTCAGAATACTTAAGGAATGTCTATGGTACTTATCAGAAGTGGCAGACAGATTCAAAGATGTCTCTTCATGTCTACGCCCTTGTTGGAAGGTAGGCACTGATTTGCCTTAACCTACAGTATCTGGTACAGGTGATGATTGATCACTTCTATGATTTGTTTACATAAGACTGTGAGTTCTGTTTTGCTAGCAGGCTACTTCTCTTGCTGGCTTTGATGAGCCACAGAGCTATGCTGGGGAGGCCCACATGACAAGACCTAAGGGAGCATCCTCGGGCCAACAGCCAGCTAGAAACTGAGGCTCTGAGTCTAGCAGCCCGTGAATAACTGAATCCTGCCAAGAGCCATGCTCTTTGTAAGAGCTTGTTCCCCACTAAGTCCCCACTAAGCCCCCAGCCCTGGCTGATGATCTGCATCTTGTGAGAAGCCTTTCAGCAAAACACCCAGCTAAACCATGTGTGGACTGCTGACCTTCAAAAACTGTGAGATGATAACCGAGTGCCCTTTTAGGTTGCTAAGTTTGTAGTACTTTGCTATTGAGCAATAGAAAAAAAAACTAAGAAACCAAGTGTAGATTCATCTAACTATTCTGACCTTCCCATCCAAGTTCAGACTAGCCCACCACCATTTCAACTGGACCTTCAATGTTGTTTTAAAATAATTTTATTTACCTTCTTAACTTCCTAGCATATTAAGGGTTTTATTACAAAATTTCTCTATGTTTGTTGAAACTCCCAAATTTCTGTTTATTCAATTATCCAACATTTCTTGGGTTCCCGTCCTGTAAGTTGTCCCTAAAAGATGCAGTAAGAGAAAGATGAAGTGAATGGTCTGGCAGAAGAGATGGTATTCTCATAAAAAATATGGTTTCCAAACAGAAATAAGTGATATAGAAAAGGGATAAATAAGGTGGCATGAAAGTTCCAAAGAGGAGAAAGTTCTGTCAGGGGGAGGGGGTGGGGAAACAGAGTTTGATTAACCTTGAGAGATGGACAGCAGAAATGGAAAGAAGATACATAGGCATGACTCAGATATACTGGCTGTTTGATTCTAGATAACAGTGCAAATACCACAGTAAACTGAGTCACGTGCAGTTTTTGGTTTCCCAGTGCAAATTAAAGCTATGTTTACACTGTACTGTAGCCTATTAAGGGTGCAACAGCATTATGTCTAAAAATGTACACACCTTAATTAAAAAATACTTCACTGCTAAAAATGCTATCACCTCAGCCTTCAATGAGTCATAAAAGTAACATCAAAGATCACTGATGGCAGATTACCAAAAAAATACAATAATAATGAAAAAGTCTGAAATATTGTGCAAGTTACAAACACAGTAATAAAGAAAAAGCCTGAAATATGACACAGAGACATGAAGTGAGCAAGTGTTGTTAGGAAAATGGAGCCAACAGACTTGTTCAATTTTTCACAAACCTTCAATTTGCAAAAAAAAAAAAAAGCATAGTATCTGCACAGGGCAATAAAGCAAAATGCAATAAAACAAGGTCTGTTTGTAATGAGGTTTATTTCAGAAACAATAGTTTGCTTGATTTAAAGGAAACAAAAAGAAGGGCAAGATGTCTTTCTTATCCAGAGTGTCTATGTGGTGCTGAAAGGAAGAAGAGTGGAAAGAACTGCAAAAGGCCAGGGGCCAGATTGGGATGAAACAAATGGCTAGAAAAGTCCCATCTTTAAATTGCAGGGCCATCTGAGGTCAGAGGAGTCATCTGGATGCACAGAACCAGTAAAAACTGGATTAGAAGGAAGCCAGAGAACACGTTCATTTATTCAACAAATATCGCACCTCGAATGTGCACCCTAGTCCTACTCTCACAAAACTTGCAGACCAGCTGCCTCAGCAGACCTAGCTGAGGACCTATCCTGAACCTACCTCAGGTCACAATCGACTCTAGTTTGCGAACCAATAACATAAGACAGGTCAGCTCTCAAGAAATTCTGGAGGCTTCCATGGAACATTTAAGACAGTATATGTATTAGATTCCTAGGGCTTCTACAAAGAGTACCATAAACTGGATAATTTAAAACAACCGAAGTTTATTTCCTCATAGTCCTAGAGGCTAGAAATCTGAAATGAAAGTGTCCGCAGGGATGCAGTGCTACTAAAGGCTCTGGGGGGATCTTCCCTTGCTTCTTCCACATCTTAAAGTTGCTGGTATTCCTTGGCTTGTGGCCACATCACTCCAATCTCCACCTCCACGGGCCTGCGGCCACCTCCTCTTCTGTGTTCGGTCTAACTTCCCACTGCCTTTCTCACACAAGGACTCTCATGATCCAGCATAAGCTTCTATCTTCAGATCCTTACCTAATAACATCACTTTGCCATAAAAGTTAACAATCATTCTTTTGCCATAATAGGTGGTATTCACAGGTTCTGGAGATTAAGATGTAGACATGTTATTATTATTATTATTTGGTCAAAAATGTTTGCATTTCAACCTAAACTACTCATGGAACTCTTCTGAGATGTACAACTTCCCTAATGTTTGCTGTTCTAGTTAGCCCACACTCAAATCAGAGTAATTAGCAGGAAAGCACTGAAAACAGACAAACCACGTGGTTCTTTCAGGGACAGAGAGGAAGGGAGGAAGACTATAAAGAGCTGCTTCCTATTGGAGAGCTAGCCTGGATGGGAAAGAAGACACAGACAATCACATTCATGCAGAAGAGCAACTGAACCCCCGGGCTTGAGCTCAGGGCACACACAGAGCTGGGCCCAAAAGAGGACTGGCCGGGGGCTCAACCAGAGGGATGCTGATGTGACGTGCCTTGTCCTGGATGTCACAGGGCTTTCGGAGAAGTCCCACCATGCCTGCCATGCTCACAGTTTCCTTTTCCTAAGGGATTTATTATGCAGAGCTTGCCACGCTGTATATCCCATGACTCTCCCTTCCTGGTCAAAAGCAGCTAGATGAAGAACCAGTGGTTGATCCCAAGCCAGCCTTCTGCAGAGAGTCCATTGACCCTTATGGTGACTCGCTTGCTGTGATGTATACCCAATGGAGGTGCATCACATGGGATCATGACTGCTGACCCATTTGTCTTTTAGAGGCTTTAAATGGGAGACACTGAGAGCATCAAGAAACAGTAGGATGGGCTGAAGCCAGAGACACAGGAGGAAGGCAAGAAGCAGAAGCCATAAGAGAGTAGAAGCTCTGTGTAAACAGAAGTGATGGAATGGGAAGGTCACTGGTAGGAGCAGCAGAAACCACAGCTGGTCAGGGAATAGGAAGTCCAACCCGGCAGAGACAGGAGCAGAGATGGAAGAGCTGAGTATTGAACTTGGGAAGCTATCAGAGTTGCTGTCGAGTTTCTAGAACCACCTGCAGATGAAGGAGCTACTGTCCAATCCTGGCCTTAACAGTGACCCATATTTGCTTCTCTGGGAGGCTGCCCACCTGGTTTTATGTCTTCCCTCACTTCTCCATGTAGCCTCCTACTACATCTCTGTGAACTTCAGCAAAAGAACTTGAAACCCAGCCTGCATGTCCCACTGGCGTCAACAAATACTTAATAACTAATTATTTCGTCAGGGTGATACTGACAGTGCACTGAGGAAATAGCTTCAAACCAACCCTTGTCCCCAAGAAGAGACGTGAGTCAAAGGACATTTTCATGCCTAGCAGTGGCTTTAGGCTTTCATTCAGTTGTAGGCATTAACATCCAGTGTGAAAACACTTATAAAAATGGCAATGTATTTGTAAATGACAATTAAATTACTTTGTGGTACACTTGCCCTAATTTTAAAAATATGCATTACTATACAATTAAGGGCTTAATTTTCAATTAACACTAACAGCCCCTCTTACAAACCAAAATTAAATTAAGTGGGGATTGGTCATTTCCCTTCCCTGTAAAGAATGAACCTGCTTTAAATGCTGAAAATGAATATTAGATGATAGATTGCCCTGTTTCATATATTTTGCAAATTTAAGTTTTTCAATGGTGGCATCCTTTTAGCTCTATTACGCTCTTGACATTTGTTGAGCTGAAGAATCTCTGTGGAACTCTAAATTTTTTTAAATTAATTTATTTAGTTTTGGCTGTGCGGGGTCTTCACTGCTTTCATTGCTGTGTGGGCTCTTCTTTAGTTGTGGCGAGCAGGGGCTACTCTCTAGTTGCGGTGCGAGGGCTTCTCCCTGCAGGGGCTTCTCTTGTTGCATGGGCTCAGTAGTTGTGGCTCCTGGGCTCTAGGGCACAGGGATCAAACCCATGTCCCCTCCATGGGCAGGTGGGTTCTTTACTACTGGGCCACCAGGGAAGTCCTGGAACTTTAAATACATATTGTTGTTGATGTCTTACCCTGGGAGATTCTGATTAATGAGGAATCCAACTAACCGATGGGAATTGTAGGAAGTGGGGGTGGGTTACACGTACTTTTTGCCTTGATTCAAGTTCAATCGACTGAACGCACGTAGCTTGACCCCTAGCCTGGTGACGAGCGGGCCATATACATCAGCAAGGTTGACATCGCTGGGTGGGAGAGGCCCGCCCCTTTGGTTTTCATCAGGGATCCCTTTGTTTGCGGTGGTTACTCAGAAAAGCCTTCTCTGAGGGTGATGGGAGTATGGCTGTCCTCCCACTGCTCCCCTCAAAACCCTTCAGGCCTGACAAGCAACTGAGATAGGGTTTGAGAGGAATACGCTTTAGCCTGGGATGTGTAACTACATCCTAAATTCCAGAGTGCTGGAGACATCAAACCGTGACTTGAAGAATACGTGAGGAAGCATGCTCTTACATGTGCCACTGTGATGCACTATATGCAAACAGGTGGCCCTAGCCCAACTTTCATGAAGACACTCATAGCATATGACTAAAACACCTTCCCTTGGCTTTTCTTACATGTGTATACGGGTCAGTTGGTAAAGAATCTCCTGCCATGCAGGAGATCCAGGTTTGATCCCTGGGTAGGGAAGATCCCCTGAAGAAGGAAATGGCTACCCATTCCAATACTCTTGCCTCGGAAATCCTATGGACAGAGGAGCCTGGTGAGCTACTGTCCATGGGGTCACAAAGAATTAGACACGACTAAGTGACTAAACCACCACCACTGGCAGCATATTTTTTCCCCTGTAGAAATAACACAATTATTAGCTCCATAGATTATATTATTTTTAGGGCTCATAAAAACTCCATTGACTCTTAATAGTTATAAGAGAGTCCCAGGAAACCATGAAGGTGCACTGTCCTCTGAGCCAAGCACTGGTGTTCATCACAGCTTTATGTGCCAGAGAAAGAACCCAGAGAAGGGTGCTAGCAACTTCACCTGCTTTCAGGGGTATAAGAAGCCAAAGAAGAGTCTTTTAGACGGTGGTCAGTGGGGTTCTCATGTTTTTGCAAGGAAAAGTCAGAGGGACATAGACCAAGAACTTTTGAATCAGACCCACCTAAGTTCAAATTTAAATCCTACCATCTATTAGCAGTCTGATCTCAGTAGTCAATGAACACAGCAGCAGGCAGTGATGGGTAATGTTTACAGATTCCAGGGAGAGACTGCCTAGATTTGAATCCTGGCTCAAGTTTCTTAACCTCCCTCCACTTCAGTTTCTTCATCTATGAGATGGAAATACTCACAACGAAGAATAAATCTACCCAAAGAGAGGTCTGGTCTTTGCTCTCAGCTACTAAGAGGTGCTCTCTAGACCCCTGGGGTATCCTACCTCTCAGGGAGTGTCTTTGCCTGGGAGCTTTGGCCACCAGCCAATCTAAGAATGTGATTTTATGATGATGGCTTTGGCTCAGTTCAGTTCAGTTCAGTCGCTCAGTCGTGTCCGACTCTTTGCGACCCCATGAATCGCAGCATGCCAGGCCTCCCTGTTCATCACCAACTCCCGGAGTTTACTCAAACTCATGCCCATCGAGTCGGTGATGCCATCCAGCCATCTCATCCTCTGTCGTCCCCTTCTTCTCCTTCCCCCAAGCCCTCCCAGAATCAGGGTCTTTTCCAATGAATCAACTCTTCACATGAGGTGGCCAAAGTACTGGAGTTTCAGCTTCAGCATCAGTCCTTCCAATGAACACCCAGGACTGATCTCCTTTAGGCTTTGGCTCACATGGCAGCAATTCTGTCCCGGGGAAGGACTGGAGACTGAAGGTCAGCCATGCAGGCAGCGTGTGATTTAAGCCCCAGTAAAACTCTGGACACCGAAGGCTCCGGGGAGCTTCCCTGGTTGGCTGTCCATTGTGCACAGGGTCACACACCCTCACCAGGAGGAATGAATGCTGTTCAACTGGAAACCACTTGTGGATCTGTCCTGGTCTCTGTTCCCGTGGTCTACCTATTCCCATGGCTGATTTTTATCCCTATCTTATTCCTGTGATAAATCATAAGGATGAGCACAGCATCATTCAGTGAGTTCTGTGAGTCCTTCTAGTGGATTTTTGAACCTGAGAATGATTTTGAGGACCCCTGAACTTGCAACTTATGCCAGGAGTGAGGCTAGTCTGGTGTAATCTTGTAGTTGGCTAACTCTCACATGGGCTGACACTTCTGCATTCCCTCCTTTGCATGAGTTTTGACATGCAAAACACGTAGGACAATACATGAAAGTGTAAGTAAGTGAAAGTATTAGTCACTAAGTTGTGTTCGACTCTTGCAACCCTATGGACTGTAGCCTGCCAAGCTCCTCTGTCCATGGGAATTCTCCAGGCAAGAATACTGGAGTGGGTTGCCATTTCCTCCTCCAGGGGATCTTCCAGACCCAGGGATTTAACCCACGTCTCCTGTATCTCCTGCACTGGCAGGCAGAATCTTTACCACTGATAAGTTGCTCTGTAAATGCTGGCTATTATTTTATAAACTTTACACACATTTACAAATCATTTTTAAAATGAACACATGCTATAAGCCTGTTTCTGTGTTGAATGGCTCAAATGGATCATCTCATTTATTACCCAACTAACTCTATGAGGAAACTGAATGACACTTACCTAAGTTAATTCAGTGAGCAGAAGCCAGGACTTAAACCCAGACCTTTGTGCCTTGAGCACAGACCCAGATTTCATGAAAGTCTACCCTACTGGCTGATAGGCTAAACTGCCCCATAAGATACCTCTGTTGAGGGTATTCACAGACTGCATTGCTAGGATTACAGATGATGTTTGCAAGTCCCCAAGCAGACTGATCGAGTGGGACCCATAGCCATCAAGTTCCCACAGTTTGTCCTTCCTGCATAGAAACACACAAATAGTTCTGCAGGAAAAATCTGGAAGAAGAGCCACACTTTTGAAATTGTTTCATTGGCCAACAGCAGAGAATAGCACCCTCATCCCAAACTTGTTATTTCTTTTCCAAGCAATTATCATTTTGTTACAGTGTATCAAATTCCATTATAGTATCAATAAAATGAAAGAAGCAATAAATTTAGTGTAGAAGCCTCGGGGGAAAATCTAATCACTATGAAATTCTACACACTTAAAATCTCTGGAAGCCGTGTTCTCTTTCCCACTCCTTTTTTTAAAAACTACTTTTGTATAACTAGATGCCATTTCAGTACACTTTGCTGCTGCATATATCCAAATGTTGTCTAGAAAAAGAACTGACAACAAACACTGCAGCTTCTCTCCTTTCATGGGTCATACGGATGATACATTCACTATTTCACCTCTTCTTGGCAACTAGAACCCTGCCTCTTTCGCATTTCCAGTCTTGTCCATTTCAACTTCCTTTTTCTTCAGTTTCTTAAAAATTTGACTTTGTTTTTCTTGCTTTCCAAGGTACACTCTGTGCTTATGAAAATGTACTATTAATAGCAATGTTTCAAATTGGGATAATTCCTCAAATTGCATGTTGCCAGGTTGCTGTGGGACCCAGTTTTTTTTATTAGGTTCACTTGGTTCATCTTTTGGGTGCCTACTCACCTTGAAAAGTTTTAAAGTGCTCTTAAAAACCCAGGGTAATCCTCCTACGATTTAACTGGTATGGGGTGGGAAAGGACCAATATACCTAACTGTCCCCAAGTTCTCACTGAAGATAATTATTCAATCCTCTGTTTCATTCTGTTTATATAGGTATTTGGTAAAAAAAAAATTCAGACCTAGGATAATGGCAATACTTATACTAAAATAAGCTTAATACCTTTCCATCCACCTTAAATGCCATTCAAGGCTATGTGATAAATGCCATTGTGAGCTTCGAATGATATAACGTGTATCAGAGAAAAGTCCTTTGCCAACTGTCCTTTATAAATGTAGGAGATTATTATAACATTAACTTGGGTAATGAGGCCCGGCTATTCAATATTTTGACAAATAAACTGAAAGCTTTGTTCATTAACTGGATTTTGAGAGGTGTGAACCTCAACTAAATTGATAATGCTTGCTGATCCTTAATGCTGCTAATTTAGTCATAACAATGTTACAGACTGTGTCTTCTTTCAAGGTTGAACTATTTGGCAGATTAATGGCTGAGCATATTTCCTCTATAGTATTTATTTAAATATAATTACTTCTCGGAGAATGAACCTAAGTTTAAGAAAAGGCTTTAGTGGGAACACATGCTATGAGCTTGTGAACCCAAAGCAAATTTATGTATTTGTCAAAAAAAAAGAATTAATCTGATCATGTAAAATATCATAAAAGTACTTGAGGAGATGTCCAGGACGCCCAAGCTGTTCACATTTCCCAGCCTGCACAGGAAGTACATTTTCACAATTAAACCGACTCTCCAAGTCAGGACCCCTTGGTGCACAGCGTTTGGTTTGCGGACTTCAGACTGAACTGTTGAGGGTGAAAGCCTTCCTTCCCTTGTGTCTTCTGCCCCTAGAGCATGGTGCTTTCTTAGCAGTAATGTTGTGAGTACATACTCACGTGACATGAGCCTGCAAATGCAAGCTACTCAGTCTGCTGTGAATTCATGGAGCCCTTGTAATAATTCTATGGTCCCCAAGGGGGCCACATGCTGCAAACTGGGAAATTTTCTGCAAGAAAAGTCCTCGACATCTTACTTGGCAATTGGGGAGGAATGGCTCCTGACCTGTGGCTGCCCCCACCCCCAGAGCCTTGCCATTCCCCCCACTCGGACCCGAGTGTCACAGATGAAGCTATTCAGAGACCCCCCCATGCCTATCCCATCTCCTGGGAACTGAACTCTCCTCCTTTCTGTCTGACTCATGTTCCTTTCCTCAGGGAAACACCCCGTTAGTTATAGACAGTTACTCTTCCTTCTGTGTTGCCACAACATTGAAATATAATTCTATCATTTCATCTCAAAACACTATAGGTCCCTGCTGCCAGACCTGTTTCCCGTAACAGCCCGTGAGCTGTCTGAGGTCGGGTGCCATGTTTTATTCATGTCTGCATCACCACTGTGTGTATGCTCAGTTGCTCAGTCTTGTCCGACTCTTTGTGACCTTATGGACTGTAGCCTGCCAGGCTTCTCTGTCCATGGGATTTTCCTGATGAGAGTACTGGAGTGGGTTGCCATCTCTCCAGGAGATCTTCCCGACCTAGGGACAGAACCCATGCGCCTTGCGTCTCTTGCGTTGCAGGCAGAGTCTTTACTGCTGAGCTACTGGGGAAGCTGACCGAGAAAGTAAACAGCCTTCAAGTGCCAGCTGTCACGGCACGAGAGGATCTGCCTGGAGCACTGGGGTGTGGAGGATTGTGATGCCAAATCCTGGCTCGGCAGGAGGAGTGCTATGATTGATTAGCTATGTCTGCGCTGAGAGCAGGAGGGGAGAGCTAAGAGCTTTCCCATAGAGGCGCGACCGCGATAATGTCTGTGGCACGCATGGAGACTGCTTTCCGGTTCAAACTCAGTAGATATCTAGTCACAGATAAACCTGGCAAGAACAGATGACAACTACTTGTTTATCCCTCTCTTAACCTCAACTCTCTGCAGGAAATCTCCATTTATTGACTCTTCCCCGCCCCCACACCTTCCACCAGCAATTTCTCTTCCTACTTCACCCTCAGTGATAGTATGGCACTGAAAGTGAAAGTTGCTCTGTCATGTCCAACTCTTTGCGACCCCATAGACTATGCAGTCCATGGAATTCTCCAGGCCAGAACACTGGAGTGGGTAGCCTTTCCCTTCTCCAGGGGATTTTCCCAACCCAGGGATCGAACCCGGGTCTCCCACATTGCAGGCGGATTCTTTACCAGCTGAGCCACAAGGGAAGCCCAAGAATACTAGAGTGGGTAGCCTATCCCTTCTGCAGTGGATCTTCCCAACCCAGGAATCGATCCAGGGTGTCCTGCATTGCAGGCGGATTCTTTACCAACTAAGCTAATACTTCTGAACCATAGCCAGGTGGAAATAAGAAAATTACTTCCCTTCTTCAACAAGCTATAGGAAGTCTCCGTCCTTCACTGTCCTGCATCAATACTTTAATAATACCTATGTCATCAAGTAAAATGTACAGGTTGATCTGGGGTGACTTAACATCAGACACCTTGAAAGATGAGACTTCACCTGGTCAAAAGATTCCTGGCATTTTGGAATCTAGGATACTTTATCTGGTTATTTATAACCAGTAGGTTATAAATAGGTAGGTCATTCAAAGAGAGAGAAGACTAAGGCACCAAGCAAGTATATAATTATTGGGATGTACCCTGTCAATTCCAAAAGTGCATGAGCTTTCTTTCTTTCTTTTTGAAATGCCTATCAGTGCTGTTTGCACAATTTCACTTGGCATTCCGAGAACATCACTCCTGATGACCCATTCTGGAATGATTTGGCTTTTATTACCTTCTTGAATTGCTTTAGATAAACCATGAGTGTCCAAGCTAGAATTCCAGTTCTGCAGTCAGTAAGGCTTTAGCATCTACGTATGTGACTGTGAATGTTCCCACACAATCAACTGATTGTTTATCACAAAGACTGAGAAGAAGCTGGAATGAAGATTTCTGTAAACGGAAGGGAATAAATTTATACAAGCCCCACGGGGTAATGAAAACACCAACTAGTCTGGTCTCAGGGACCAACTCTATCTGCCAACAAACTCTATGTAGATCTAGGATGGAAATAACCTTGGCAGAACCCCAGACCTCCAGTGGGTCACCCATCCAGGGCATCAGATTGGAGTCAGGCTCAGTAACGCTTCACCTTCCACAGACCACACACAACCCTGTGGAGGGATGGGAGACAGATTCCCCTCGGAGTTTCCATGAGGTTGTTGGGGGCACAAATTCGCAGCCATCGTGTGGGATATTCCTCTTGCTAGGGGCCTAAGATGTTCCACTTCTAGGAAACAGAAGTGTTCTGTCTCCAGTTAATGGGGGGCTATGCTTATCTTTCACGGATTTTTCCAACTGAAAACAAGCAAGCAACTGGTTTAGATTTATCTTCTGAGACGTGGACACACAATGACTGCGCAGACAGTGCTGGGAGTCCTCTGCTCCATCCGTCCATGGCATGGGGGGGGGTGGGTCACGAAATCTGGCGGTGTGGCTGAGCAACAGCGACCTATGATTTGGAGTCAATATAAAACCAGATAGAAATTCTGACCCTACCAGTCAGTAGCTGTGAGAATAACAGCACGTGATTGTATCTCTTTTTCCCTTTATCAACTTTTGCATCTGAAAAATGGGCATAATGCTGTTTTTCTCATAGGACTGCAAAATTAAACAAAGTTACCTATGTAACTTGCCACATAGTGGAGATTCAAAATAGCTAATGCATATGTGGAATCTAGAAAATATATGATCTTATTTGCAAAGCAGAAAACAGAGACACAGACATAGAGAACAAATATATGGATAACAGAGGGGAAAGGGGGAGTGGGAGGAATTGGGTTATTGGAATTGGAATATCAGTGACACATATACACTATTGATACTATGTATAATATAGATAATAATGAGAATATAATGTAGAGCACAGAAAACCCTACTTAATGCACCGTGGTGACATAAGCAGGAAGGAAGTCCAAAAGGAAGGGATATATGTATCTGTACAGCTGATTCATTTTGTTGTATAGTTGAGACTAACACAGCACTGCAAAGCAACTATACTCCAATAATAATAATAATAATTTAAAAACAAAAAGAAAAACCAAAACAGCATAGCCATTGTCTTATTACCGTTATTGCTACAGATGTATCACCATGTCTTTGATGTGAGCTTGGTTATGATATACATGTGATTTTGGTGCTACTTTCTCATGTTACATCCCAACCCTGCCACTCAGACAAAAGTTTGTTTTCCCTTACAGTGACTAGAATCCCTTTTTGTTATTTCTGAGACATGGCTGCTTTCTCATGCCAGAAGCCTTGTTTCTCCTGGATGGGGCTCACTTCTTCTCACGCTGCTATTACACCTACTTGTTCTAAACTCTCCCCTCTACTTTCCTTCTTGGGCTTCCCTGGTGCCTCAGTGATAAAGAACCTGTCTGCCAAGGCAGGAAACTCAGGCTTGAGCCCTGGGTTGGGAAGATGCCCTGGAGAAGGAAATGGCAACCCACTTTAGTACTCTTGCCTGGGAAATACCATGGATAGAGGAACCTGGCGGGCTATAGTCCCTGCGGTCACAAAGAGTCGGACATGACTAGTGACTAATGACACTTTCCTTTTTACCCTTGATGAGGAGATTCACTGATGTGAATAAAAACCTGACTGTGTGACTTTGAGATATTGCTTAAATGATCTGTGCTTTAATTCTCTCATTTATAAGATAGGGAGGAGAGCAGAACCTACCTCGTAAGATTGTTTTGAGGAATTTGTTTGCAAATTCCTTAGAATAGGGCCTGAAACACAGTAAGCGCACTGAAAATATTTGTTACACAAAAACACAAGGAAACGAAATAGAAAGTGGAAATCCTGATAGGAGGTGTAACTGCAGGGCTGCATGGGAATAAGCTCTCTCTACCTGGCTCCTCTCTTTCTGTTTGTCTTTTAACACCCCCATCCCAGAAGTGGGAAGATGGGGACAGCCAAATTTGAGTTTGGACTTGAAGCAAGTTTGACTTGAGTCAGGGGGTACAGGCTGCGAGGTAAACGGTGCCACATAGCCCTCATCTGGCTCAGTCTCACTCGTGAGGACTGGGCTTCATGGGGGATTTGCATTAATTCACAGTTGAGACAGTCAAGAATCTGCCTGCAGTGCAGGAGACCCAGGTTTGATCCCTGGATCGGAAGGACCCCCTGGAGAAGGGAATGGCAATCCACTCCAGTATCCTTGCCTGGAGAATCTCACAGACAGAGGAGCCTGGTGGGCGATAGTCCATGAGGTCACAAAAGAGTTGGACATGACTGAGCAACTAAGCAGGAAGGAAAAATAAAGGACCTAAAGCAGGGTTTCTGAGGACGCCTGTCTCTTTCAGCAGCTCTCTTGAACCTGCTAAACATGACTTTACCTTGTGCCTAGCACAGGCAACTGCAGAGTTTGTGGGGTTCTTGTCTTTGCTTTCTTTCAGATCATTTTTCTCATGGCCTGTGAGGATGGACAGAAGTTCTCTGGGTGGCCTTGCCAACATCAGGTCAATCAATGTATGTATAGGGAAATCTAGAGATCTAAGGGATGTTGCCATGAAGAGCAAACAGAACATAAAACATTTCCACCCAAAGAATAACTAGATCCTCACGGAAGTTCTTTCAATCAGACACTCAGAATGTGGTCTCTGGACCAATGTGGCTGTTGGTATGGATCCACAGAGATGTAAGCACCAACAAAAACAAGCGCCATGCTAGGGAGAAAGGCATGTTCTCCTATGGTTTCCTTTCTGCTCGAGACACAATTATAAGAAAATAATTCTAGAAACAACAGGAACTATCCTGTAACTACAAGGCACCAACTTTAAAGGCCAACATAGCAAGGGCGGCAGTTCAGAAACTTAGAAGGAAACGAGGTCCTTGATGACATCATTGAGCAACTGAAATAACCTCAGAAACACTCCTTCTTTGACCTCTTTATGTGAAAAAATAAATTCCTAATTTTTCAAGTCATTGGTCATGTTTTCCGTTACTTGAGGTGAAAAGTTTTCTGATTAATTTACTTCTTGACATTTTTTTCCTGCTTTTCTCACGAATCTAGACTTATCCCTTTTTTCTTTCCTCACAATTCTAAACCCTAGCTTTCCTGCTAGGGAAAAGGAGTTCAGTCAGAGGAGAGATTCTTTTTCCAGAGCTAAAGGTAACCTTACCTTGTCTCTCGTTATAGATGAAGGAATCAAGGGAGGGAGAAGTTCAAAGGTTTTGCCAGAACATATAGCGACTGGGTGTCGATACCTAGTTCTTCTGATTCCTAATCCTGGAGTTGTAACTCCCTGAGAATTCTGATATATGGGAAATAACTCTGAGTGAAATACATTGAGGGATCATATAATTTTTTATTTTATAGGCCCAGTCACTAGCACAGCGACTAAACACCAGTTCTTACAAAGGTTTTTTAAATAAATAAACGGCAGCCCCAACTATATCGTAAGCTCCATGAGATGACTTCTCCATAATTGGCTCCTCAGGAACCAGGATGGTGCATGGCACACAGCAGATGCTCAATAAAATATTTGAGGAGATGAATGAAATTGCTAATAAATGTGATGCCGTCTTTAAGGAGTGAGGCAGGACTTCCCTGGTGGTTCAGTAGTAAAGAATCCGCCTGCCAAACAGGGGACATGAGTTTGATCCCTGGTCTGGGAAGATCCCACATGCCCTGGAGCGACTAAGCCCATGCACCACAACGACTCAGCCTGGGAACTGCAATTGCGGAGCCCACGTGCCGCAACTACTGAAGCTGTATGCTCTAGAGCCTGTACTCCGCAACAAGAGAAACCACTGCAATGAGAAGGTCATGCACGGCAATGAAGCCCCAGCACAGCCAGAAATAAATAACGTAAAATAAAAACAGAGTGAGGGGGTAACTGGTCAAAGGCACTGAAATTCAAAGCATTAGATACTTAATACCAGGAACGGGGCAGTACACACAGAAAGTTAAACTCTTGCACTCAGGAGCTAGTGGGCGGGGTTTAGATTTCAGCATGGTCATTAACTAGCAGAAGAACAGTCATGGACAAGTTACTTCACCTGTCTGAGCCCCAATTTCCTTACAGGCAGACGCAGAAATAGGAACAGTACCTCTTTCATGTTATTTATTTATTTTTTCCTGAGGATAAAATGGAATCATGTAGACTTGAAAGATGTAGCACGGTGCCTGGTATGTAGAAAAACATTATACATTCACTATTATTATTGTCTATGCTTTTGGTGCAAATAACATTTCTTAAAGAGGTTTGAGAAAGGAATACAGTTTAGTACAGACAAAACAGCACCATCCCTTGACTTGATGCAAATAGGTTATAATGACAGGGTGCTATTTTGGTGTAGGTAGCTCATTTTATTTACAGTTTGAAGAGGGAGAAAGCTAAGCAGATGGCCTGGTGACACAAAGGGCTGCAGCCGACTGTTGCTGGAGCTTGTAGAAATGGAACCCCATGGCTGCCAGCTTGGACGAACTTCAAACAAGTCCCACAAAAAGCGTAACTCACCCACGAGGGGGTAGGAACTTGGTGTGAGGCTCTCAAAAGTGCAAAGAACACGATCATTACGCTCGTGGCAGCTTGACTCAGCGCTGGGGTCTGGCCCGAGACCGGATGGGAAGCTGGTGTCAGAAAACCACAGTCAGACAGCCAGTGCACCCCGTGGAGGGACTCCAGGGATGGAAGTCTTTGAAAACCCCTGACTCCAGAATAACGACAAATTACCAACAGATGGCGTGAGTCACGGAAGCGGAGTCCTAGTGGAGCATCTGCAAGCTCACGGCCAAGGTCCTGCCCTCCTGGGCTGAACGGGCAGACGCGGGTCCCGGCCCAGATGGCCACGAAGGTCACCGGGAGGGACACCAGCCGTCGGGAGGGAGCTGGTTCAGCCTGCAAGGCCCACAGAAGCTTACCAGGGTCAAACACACCCAAATATCCTGGCCAGGTAAGCCTGACAGTTTGGGGGGGACTTACTGGTTCAAGAAAAGAAAAATGTATCAGGGGAGGAAGGAAGGAAGATGGAGAGTCTGGGGAGGCATTTAGCAGGAAAAAAAAGCTCCTGGTCATCATTCTGGGAGCTTATGGGAGACACTTTGTTTCTCATACACAGGTTTAGCTTCCAATCAGAATCGTCCTATGGATATGTCTATTTCCTGCTTAATTTCCCTGTCATTATTTTATAAAATAAAACCAAGTGCAAAACCCTATGCAAAAGTATCCAAGTAAATCAGGAGTATTTTTCTCTTTCCAACAACATAGAAACACATAACGTGTGCCCAGACACAGACATGCAATGATGAAAAGAAAATACGAAATTCTATTTTAAAAAACTCTTGCATGGACTAAAGTCCTCATGGAATTCCATCTGAAGACAAAGCCCGTCTTCTGGGGTTCCACCTTGTACATGTTCTACTCCTTTACCTTGTCTGTGACCATTCCCTAACCCACTTCTGCTACTTGAATTTCAGCTCCTCTAAAGTCAGCATCAAACACCACCTACCTAACGTTTAGTGGGTCCTCAATTAGTGACTGATGAGTGAATGGACAAATGCATGCACACAGCGCAATGGAGTAATCATTAACTTATTTCCCCAGGAACGGCAGTGCTGTTTTTAAAATTTTTAACTGGAGGATAAATGCTTTACAATGTTGTGACAGTTTCTGCCATACATCAACATGAATCAGCCAGAGGTTTATAAGTTATGTAAGTTATATATCCCACCCCGCTAGGTGGTCATAGAGCACCGGCTTTGGGCTCCCAGCATCATATAGCAAATTCCCACTAGCTATCCATACATATACATATGTTAATGTATACGTTTCAATGCTACACTTTCAAATCACCCCACCCTCTCCTTTCCCCACTGTGTTCAAAAGTCTGTGTCTCCTTTGCTGCCCTGCAAATAGAATCATCAGTGTCATCTTTCTAGACTCCATATATTACGCATTAATAATTACAGAAGTCTTTCTCTTTCTGACTCACTTCACTGTATAACAGGCTCCAGGTTCATCCAACTCATTGGAACTGATGCAAATACATTCCTTTTTATAGCTGAGTAATATTCCATTGTGTATATGTACCACAGCTTCTTTATCCATAAATCTGCCCATGGACATCTAGGTTGCTTCCATGTCCTAGCTATTGTAAATAGTGCTGCAGTGAACATTGGGGCACATGTGTCTTTTTCAATGATGGTTTCCTTGGGGTATAAGGGTAGTGCTTTTGAGCTCAGCATGGAATAATCCTTTTCCCATGTTCTCAGCCAATCTGATGGCAACTAATTTCATTTTTATCCCTCAACTATTAAAAGTTTTTGCTGTATGTATCACAGAATACTCACTCCCCGGAGTGAAAGGCCACTTTCCAAATTCACAGTTCAAGTTTTTCTGTTCCACCCTGTTATCACTGGTGTTGGTTTAGGCTCTTGAGTCTAGTTTGGTCTATTCTTCCTTGATTAAAGGATCTTGGTTGGGATTTATCTGAGGAATCCTCACTCACCCCAATCAAAAAAGAACATGTGAAAACCTACCTTAAGAGAAAGGAGGATCCTGAGAGGTGACACTAGTTGGATTAATCCTTTTTTTGCCTTCCTGTTATATTTCGCTAGCAATTAACATTCCCCCTCCCCCACCATATAATGGAGAAGGAAATGGTAAACCACTCCAGTATCCTTGCGTGGAAAACCCCATGGAATGAGGAGCCTGGTGGACTGCAGTCCATGGGATCACAAAGAGTCAGGCATGACTGAACAATTATCAGCCCACCAGTTCAGTTCAGTTCAGTCACTCAGCCGTGTCTGACTCTTTGTGACCCCATGGACTGCAGAACGCCAGGCCTCCCTGTCCATTACCAGCTCCCAGAGTTTGCTCAAACTCATGTCCATTGAGTCGATGATGCCATCCAACCATCTCATCCTCTGTCGTCCCCTCCTCCTCCTGCCTTCAATTGTTCCCAGCATCAGGGTCTTTTCAAATGAGTCAGTTCTTCGCATCAGGTGGCCAAAGTATTGCGGTTTCAGCTTCAGCATCAGTCCTTCCAATGAATATTCAGGACTGACTTCCTTTAGGATTGACTGGTTGGATCACTTTGCAATCCAACGGACTCTCAAGAGTCTTCTCTAACAACACAGTTCAACACAGTTCAATTCTTCTGCGCTCAGCTTTCTTTATAGTCCAATTGTCATAGCCATACATGACTACTGGAAAAACCACAGCTTTGACTAGATGGACATTTGTTGGCATAGTAATGTCTCTGCTTTTTAATATGCTCTCTAGGGTGGTCATAGCTTTTCTTCCAAGGAGCAACAGTCTTTTCATTTCATGGCTGCAGTCACCATCTGCAGTGATTTTGGAGCCCCAAAAAATAAAGTCTGTCACTGTTTCCACTGTTTCCCCATCTATTTGCCAAGAAGTGATGGGACCAGATGCTATGATCTTTGTCTTATGAATGTTGAACTTTAAGCCAACTTTTTCACTCTCCTCTTTCACTTTCATCAAGAGGCTCTTTAGTTCTTCGCTTTCTGCTATAAGGGTGGTGTCATCTGCATATCTGAGGTTATTTCTCCTGGAAACCTTGATTCCAGCTTGTGCTTCATCCAGCATTTTGCATGATGTACTCTGCATGTAAGCTAAATAAGCAGGGTGACAATATACAGCCCTGATGTACTCCTTTTCCAATTTGGAAACAGTCTGTTTTTCCATGTCCAGTTCTAACTTTTGCTTCCTGACCTGCATACAGATTTCTCAGGAGGCAGCAGACGACATGATCCTCTATATAGAAAACCCTAAAGACTCTACCAGAAAACTACTACAGCTAATCAATGAATACAGTAATGTTGCAGGATATAAAATTAACACACAGAAATCCCTTGCATTCCTATACGCTAACAATGAGAAAACAGAAAGAGAAATTAAGGAAACAATACAATTCACCATTGCAACAAAAAGAATAAAATACTTAGGAGTATATCTACCTAAAGAAATGAAAGACCTATATATAGAAAACTATAAAACACTGATGAAAGAAATCAAAGAGGACACAAATAGATGGAGAAATATACTGTGTTCATGGATTGGAAGACTCAATGTTGTGAAAATGGCTATACTACCCAAAGCAATCTACAGATTTCTCAGGAGGCAGATCATTTGGTCTGGTATTCCCATCTCTTGAAAAATTTTCCACAGTTTGTTGTGATTCACACAGTCAAAGGCTTGGGCATAGTCAATAAAGCAGAAGTAGATGTTTTTTTCTGGAACTCTCTTGCTTTTTCAATGATCTATCACCCCCCCCCCCCCACCCCATATAAAGACAAAACCTCCAGGTCAGCACTCAATCAATATTTTCTTCTCTTTTGAGACAAAGTTCCTGAAAGGTCTCAGAGGCTCCAGAGGAAGTAGGAAAATCTCAAGGATTTTCTCTTTTTTGGGGAGAAACTCCCTTAAGAATACCCACCTGATGATCACTAATCACTCTAATCACCTTTGTAAGAAGACCTTTGTCTACACCTGACAAAACAACAGGAGTAGAGCGCATGCAGTTTTCTAAAACAGAACTACTCTTTCTTCTTTTTATGAGTGAGCAGAATGTGTGAAGAGATCATAAAAAGAAATCTTTTACCTTTAAAAAGGCGTATTTCCTAGTGTTTTATTTAAGGTAGGAAAGAAAAACTGTCACCTTCACAGCCCAGGTTTTCCTCTCCTCCCTGTTACCCACGTCCACTAAGGCCCTGGCCACACCAGTCCCACAGGACTGGGCAGAGGTGTGTTCTAGGAGGGCTTTGTTGTTGTCAGAACATCATCCCTGTTGCTTGAGCACCATGGACAGATGCCAGGCAGGCACTGGAGCTGGCCTCCAAGCGCATCCAACTCAAAATGCGGATCGTTAGAAAAAGCCTTTTCCAATGATTTACTGACTTAACAAACCATGGATATGATAAGCAACAGCAGTTACTCACAACTGGTCTGGCAAGGCTGAAGAGGTTCCCCAAGTACCTAAACAGGGTTCACTCCCCTCTTCTTCTGTATTATCTCCTCAATTTACTTATCACTCCTCAATTTCTGGGGCTCTCATTTGAGCAAAATTAATCAACCACAGTCATGTAATCCAAGGCCTTGGATTTGAAATTTAAGAAGCTGTACGTGTTAAAATTTAGGTTTAAAATACAAGATTTGAGAAACAGCTGCAGTGTCCTGCAGAGTCATTGCTATGGTCCAAACCCCAAGGTGTTATACTGAATGGAGTCAGGCAGACAGAGAAAGACAAATACCATGTGGAATCTAGAAATGGGTACAAATGAACTTACCTACAAATCAAGAATAGAGTGACATTTGTGGAAAACAGATTTATGATTACAAGGGGTGGACTGCTGTGCATGCTAAGTCACTACAGTCGTGTCCGACTCCTTTTAACCTCATAGACTGTAGCCCACTAGGCTCCTCTGTCCATGGAATTCTCCAGGCAAGAGTACTTTAGTGGGTTGCCATTTCCTTCCCCAGGGAATCCTCCCCACCCAGGGACTGAACCTGGGTCTCTGGCATTGCAGGCAGACTCTTTACCGACTGAGCCACCAGGGGAGCTGTGGACATGAGGGATCCTTTAAAGGATTTAAAACCTGGAAGTGACACAATCAGGTTGACATTTTAGACTTCCAGAAGCTGATCTTCTAGCCTGAGGGGGAAAGGAAGGACGGGTAGTGGGATGGGGACTCTAGCGAACAGTAAGTTAAGAGAAGTTATGTGAGTTTGGAACCACATTTTTAATTACCTTTAAATAAAATAGACACTAAGTTCATGAAATGTCACGTAGAATCTGATGTAATATCATTTTCTACCTCTGAATGAGGCCCTGTAAATGGGGGCAGGCTGCATATGAATTAGTACCACAATAAGCCAGCAAAGTTCTTCCATGACTATAGTCAAAAGTCATTTTCTTCTGGGAATGCCAATCCCAGAAGCATCCAAATAATGAAACTGTTATAAAAAGATTAAGAAAAAATTAATCAGTGGCATTGGCTTGATCATCTTCTGTGGAGGGTGGTTTGCAGAGATGGTGCTATCTGCTGAAACAAGAATGAAAAGTTGGCAAGGCCATGGTGGCCCAGGCCCTGTGAGCAACCCAATCATTGGCACCATAGCAGTCTCTCTGTGAGACAGGGGTGGTGGGACCGGTGGTCATCTATGTGTTCTGGTGGATTTTAAGGTGCTAACTTGCAAAAGTGAAAGGTATATTACATCACACAATATCTTTTTTCCAACTGCCAACAAGCACCACCTATGTATTTGGGGTAGAACTGCAGAGATGGTGGAAGAGAACTGACACCAGGTTGTGGGAATGCTTTGGTGGGATTCCCAACCTGGGAAACATGACTTGTGGAATGTCTCTTTCGCAGAAAGAGAAAACAAGAGGTGAGGCAAGTGGAACTCAGTTACACCACAAGCAGGTGCCAGTTTGCCAGAGTTAGAACCGGAGTCTCTTCAGACTTGCTCTGTTCTGGAGGCAAAGGTCTTCAAATGTGAGTAGTTAAGTACCAATAGTTTTTAAGCACTTTGTTCAAATTGCAGGAAATAGAGCTGCTGTCTTCACAGCACCTTCTTGCCAAGTCTGAGGGCACTCCTGGAGTTGGGCCTTCACTCCGCTGGAGGTGCTGGGCCCATGGAGGGCCATGTCCAGCTTCCTCTGGCTGAGATCACAGTTCCTCCCCCCTGGTTCCAACCTGGTGTTGGTGTGATCCAACCGCCAGAAATATCTCAGCCTGGTATCCTTTAAAGTAGTGGCCCATGGGGCCACAAAAGCAACTTTTGACTTTCTCCCAGGAATAAGAATTGAACTCTTAAGTTGAGAATGAGTTGGTGTTTTTATACTTGACATGAACACATTTTAAAAAGCTGGCTCCACACCTATACAAAGAGGCAGATGAAAAGTTACCTTTGTTTTTTTTTCCCTGCTCCCCAGACCACACCCATCAATTTGGTGACAATCTTTTCTTTATTGGTTTTGAGTTTCCAACAGTTCCCTGAATCCAGAGCCCTCTGAGTCTCTCATCTGTGTAAGGAAACGAGGTTCAGATCCCCGTGATGGCTGCCCAGATTCTTTAGGGTTCCTTAGCTCTTCTTGCCTTCGTGGTGGCCAATGACTGTTCAATGTTTCCGCCTTCCCACATAATCTGCTGGTTTGGGTGCCAGCAAGACTCCACCCACACCGTGCACTAGAGGGCAGTCATGGTGCCCGCCACACGCACAGTCCCTGCCCAGGGCCACCATCTTATCCATCCTTGGTTGGAGGGACAGACCCTTGTAGCCACATTTTGCACCACTTAACACCACCCATACCTTGGCCTCAACTGATTGGTTCAAGGATGACCACTTCATTCTAGAACAGTCTGCTCTGTAAATAGGCCTAGTGCAAAAAGTCTTGATACAGCCTATTAGATTTTCTCTTGGGGACCTACAGTGGTTATATTAGGTGATGGGGAAAATTAAACGACGGGACCTAAGGATGGGGGGAGGTCTTAGTGGGAGGGGCCACGCCCACACCCACTTTATTTGGAGTATTTCCACTCTCATCAGCTTTAAACGTAAGATGCTACTTGCAGACAAGAAAGGTTTTTACTGCTTAAAAGTGTTAGCAAAATCATAAAGAAGAGAAAAAAATAGAACCAAAGAAGCTTAAGGAAGTTAGAAAAGAGTTATCTAACAGGTGAAAGAGGAGGTGGTAGGTCCTGGGAGAAAGACAGAGTCCCACTAATGTAGACCACCGACTCAAGACCCACGCACTTCTGTTTTTCTGGGACCCCCAGCTCTTCCTGGATGCCCTGGGGCCCATGCATGTGTATATTTACAGTAAACAGCCATGCCCCCCTCCACCACTCCCCCACTATCCAATCCCTTCAGGCAGCTGAGTGCTTGGTTCTGCATCTGAAGGGCTGTTAAAAGAACCCCTAAAAACCCAAGAGGGTGGTCCACAATGAAAAAGATTTTAACTCAAATAGATCACAGCTCTTGGCCTATACTTAAAGGACTTGATCTCCGCATCATTTTTCAGGTATTTTAGGCCCTAAAGTTGGCCTATTTTTTGTTTTTGTTTGTTTTATTTTACTCCTATAATCTCTTAGGTCAAAAAATTTAGAAGTCTCCAGATCCCAGACTGGAGGACGCTGATCAGATACCTCTCAGTGTTGCTTTTTAAAGTTCTCCTCCTGATGCCAGGATGGAATAGGACGGAGGTGAAGGAAGGGCCTGGGGCAGAGGTACAGATACTGCCGTGACAGCTCCTTTCCACTAGTCAGCAAGCTCCATGCGGCAGGGCAGAGCCTGGTTTCCCTCTGTACGCCAAAACCTAGCTCAGCGCCTGGCATATGGCAAGTACTGAATATATATTTACTGACAGGCTGGCTGACTAATACACATTTACTGACAGGCTGATTGACTGACTGACTCCAGGTAAGATTCCTGCTTTCTGGGACAACCCTCATCCCTCTGAGAAGTAAGTCTATATTATCTTTCTTCAAGAGTCTTAATTCAATGGCAGAAATTCAGAGAGTTAATTATTTTTCCATGGGGCACTAGGTTATCTTTGGAAATAGGATGCTTGGTGGCCTGTCCTGATATCCCAGAGTCTCCTCAGAGGGAATGTGAATTAACCACCCCTCTGTAATTCCATTAACTTTTTAATGGTTACCTAAGTTAAGTAGTTTCCACATAATTTTCATAAAATTATGCAAATTCTGAGGCCTAAGCATTTCAAATTCAATGAAAGTTAACTGCCTGTATTTTCATTTCTGAAAACTCACACTGAGATAAAAGTCTTGGGTAAAAATATTCACAGCAGTTGGCAGAATTACGTGAGCAATTATTTAATGCAAAGAAAACGATCTCGAATTAAAAAGTTAATGGAGAATGGAATCGAGAACTGTCATTTTAAGGTAAGCTTGTACAGGTGTGACTTTTTTCACTACACCAGAACACTTTTGTAAGTCAAACAAGTGGATAAATATCAGAATAGAAGTCAAAAACTTATGACTGAGCTCCTGTTACCACCATTCCAAGGGGTCTATTTTCAGACAAGCTACTTTTTCTTAAAGAGAATGTGAACAGAAATTTAAAAAAAAAATTTTTGGGTGGATAAAACCAATTCTTTCCATTCTTTTAACTACAGATACATGCTTTTATTGACTATAAAATAGTTATACAAACAAATATGCCAAAAGAGATAGTAAAGCCACCTCACCTCAGAGTAGATAAACATTTGCTTCCCAAATTGGGACAGAACAAGGAAAAAGCAAGACAAAACTGTCCCACATATTTTGGAGTCTGGAGAGAGGCAGTCAAGAAGATTGATTTTAAGCATTTTACAATGTCCAAGTTGTAAGCAGATACCTGACTTTTACAATATGTATGTGTAAAATTTCCTTCTTTGGCCAAAAGTTTAAAAAAAGTCAAATCATCTCTTTCTGGGCCAATCAGACTAAACGAATCAGTGCGAAGAGTCAGGGGAAAGTTATGTGCAGTTTTAGAGTCATTACTGTTACAGACTTAATGGTTTTAATCTCCCAGTTCTTAAAAAAATAGCAAAGTCAATGGGAATCTCTGCCATATCATTTAAGGAACTTTTGACTCACTGAGGAGGCAGTGGCATTATTTAGTTATTGGCAGGGCAAAAGTGACTTTCATTCAGTCACTTATTCATTCAAGTGCATTTACTGAGTTCCTCTTCTGTGCAGATCATCTAAGGGAAAGAAGTCTGAACCAGATATAGCTGCTGCCTCCTCTCCCCGCCCCCTATGTGGGATGCCTAAGGCAGAAACCTTCAATAGAGACAGAAAGCATCTGAGGCTCTAAAATAGAAGGAGCCTGGAAGCAGAGGCATGAGGGAAGACTGGGCAGTTGGAAGATGGTCGGGTTTGCCAAGAACCTGGTATAAATAAAGGATGGTGCTTGGGATTAAGTCTGAACAAACAGACTGGACCCCAAACAGGAAGGCTCTTCAATGCCATGCTGGGGAGTTCTACCTCCATTAGGTGGGCTGTGGGGAAGTTGTTACAGGGTCTTGAGGCAGAGAATGGTGTAAGAGAGGCAGTTCGAGAAGATTCACCTGGCAAAAACAGTACATAGAACACAGCAGAGGGGAGAAACGCCAATCAAGACAGCATTACTACTCTCAGAGACAGGGACCGAGGACAGCTGAGGATACAAGTGAAGGCAGATCCAGAAAACACAGAAGGAAAACGATGGGACGACGGGGAGGGCAAGGGAGTTAATATTTATAGGGGACACACCACGTGCTACTCTAACACCTAATAACAACACATGACACAGATGAACACGTGTCCTGTTCTTCTTGGCACAGTCTGAGTTTATGCCTTTCTTTCTTTCTCTCTTCATTCTTTCCTACCCTTCCTCCCTCCTTCTTTCTTTCTTCCCTTCCTACCCTTCCTCCCTCTTTTTTTCTCTCTCATGGAATAATTATTAACAATGGCTTCTTTCATTGTCAATATGTTCTGGTTTGGATGATATGTTACACAACCACGTTTCATATACTTTCCCTTCTTGATTCCTCAAAAGAATTCTCCGGTTTACACATGAAGAAGCTGAAGATTTGAGGAGCTGCCCAAAGGCATGGAGCCAAAAAGTGGTAGAGCCTGGATTTGACCTCAGATCTACACAGCCCCCAAACCCTTGAACTTTCTCCAGTGTCACAAGTTTCCTGCCCCCGACTTGTGACAGGCGGCAGAGGGCAGGGCGGGGGGAGGTTGATTAAAACAAACAGGGACATCAGAAAGAGTCAAAGTCAGGTAAAAGATGACGTGTTCTGGTTTGGCTGTGTGGTCCGTTAGGTCTTTAAGGTGCTGGAAGGATATGGAAGCAGTTGGAGGTATTGGCTGAAATCTGGGAACAAAATCACACTCCAGTTACAGATCTGTGAGCTTTCCAAATCAACAGATGCAGGGCCCTGGGATTGCATGACGTCGCCAAGCAGGAGACTGTGGAGGACAAAGGTCACAGCTCAGATGCCTGCAGGGGCCAGGCAGGTAACACGTGTGAGTGAGGCGGCAGTGGCAGAAGGAGGCATTTGTGAGGATTATCTTAATTTCTTCCAGAAAGTATTTGCAATTTTATAGAAATAATACGATCCTTAAAACAGTAGTCCATTTCTTCATTGAAGTTGGCAACTAGAGCAATTTCTAGTACTTTCATTAAAATCACAATTTATTTATAAAAAAAACCAGTAATTTTGTTAACCATAAGACAGAACAGAAAACTATCAATTGTAGTCATTCAATTTTTGTCCACAGTTTTATGCTAGGAGAGGCCTTAAATGAGAAGGTTTTGTTTTAAGTGCAGTTAGTTCTTTATCAGAATCACGAGCTACATGCAAGTATGTTAATTTTTTACCATTTTTACCATCCTAAGTAATATAGAAACCTGTGAGTGGGGGTTGGCAAGAGGGAAGAGGAAGATGGGGAGAGAAGAGGGGTGGGGGTAAAGAGTAGAGTGCATTTCAAAAAGCGATATGCCAAGGTTTTCAATTTACGTACCAGTTCATTTATATTAGAAAAAGAATGATTAATAAGAAGTTACCAGTCTTGTTATTGCTTCATACCCTTAATTCAAAGCTAACAAGCCCTGTAGCCTTCATGGGCCTCACCCGTGGTTCTCAAACTCTTCCTAGCATGAGATTTCCCTGGACTTGTTTACTGAGAGGACTCATTACAACATAGACTGCTGGGCCACCTCTGAGGATTTCCTGATTCAGTAGCTCTGGGATGGGTCATGAGAGTTTGCATCATGACCAGCTGCAAGGGGATGGTGATGCTGCCGGTCCGAGGACCACACTTTGAGAACCTCCGGTCTGCATACCAGTGAATGTGCTAGACAGAGACTGGCTGGCTTCTGCCCTTTTCAGAATTACCGTGGAGCACAAACATGCACTCAGGCTGTGTTTCTCATGGCACTCTGGAAAATGATTCAACGACATGGCTTCAAACAGAGGTCCAACTTTTTGCCTCATTGTCTGTGTTCTGAATCCAACCTAGTTTAATATTTTGGAAAATGTTACCCTTTTCTGTACTGAGCAAAGTAAATATTTTGTCAGTTGTTAAGGATGAGCTGTAGAGTAAGACCTAAAGATGTATCCAAATTCAGCAGGAAGGCTTGGAGCTGGTTCGGAACTTTCTCCAGATTGTGATTTGTAATGTATTTCAGAAGCCAGCAGAAATACCAACCACTCGATCTATTAAGAAAAGGCTGAATGAACCTTTTCACAGCACATTTTTTTTTTTCTTCCACAGCAACTCTCATTATGCTTGGCAAAGAAAGGAGAAGGAAAGACAAATGCTTTTCTGCCCATAGGATTTCATCTGAGTATTGTTCTCATATAAAGAACTTTGTAGCAGAGTTTTAGAATTAGAAGAAATTTTTAACAATCGCTTTGCGAAGGTTGAAATAACTAAAGCCCAGGAAACGTAAATGCCATTTGCCCAAGGATCAGACAGCGGTAGAACTGGAGCTGGAATTAAATTCAAAGGCTCTTGATTCCTGGGCCAGCACTTTTCTTATGACAACATGCCACCTCCATGCAGAAGAGTTGTTAAGAAACTGAT
Organism: Cervus canadensis; assembly: GCF_019320065.1. NCBI lineage: Eukaryota > Metazoa > Chordata > Mammalia > Artiodactyla > Cervidae > Cervus > Cervus canadensis. The sequence continues at coordinate 15,838,918 of NC_057418.1, read as the reverse complement.
TTCAAAAACACAATACTACCAATAATGTGTTTTGCACTGCACTTTCCCTGACAACTCCTAAACCAAGTGGTTACTGATGGCTTCACTTATGGTGAGAGGGCTCGGGGGCAGACAGAGGACACCTTGGAGGGTGCTCTTCTCACCTTCCTGAATAAGAATTTCCAGAAGCATCTACCATTACAGTGCTTCCTTGGTAGCTCAGCTGGTAAAGAATCTGCCTGCAATGCAGGAGACCCTGGTTCAATCCCTAGGTCGGGAAGATCCCCTGGAGAAGGGATAGGCTACCCACTCATTTTCTTGGGCTTCCTTGGTGGCTCAGAAGATAAAGAACCTGCCTGCAATGAGGGAGACCTGGGTTTGATTCCTGGTTTGGGAAGATTCCCTGGAAAAGGGAATAGCTACCCACTCCAGTATTCTTGCCTGGAGAATTCCAAGGACAGAGGAGTCTGGCAGGCTACAGTTCATGGGTTTGCAAAGAGTCGGACATGACTGAGTGACTTTCACTTTCATGGCCTAAGAGGGTAGAAATATAGCCATTAACATGGTGACATTCACATTTTGACAAAGAAATATGTTGGGGGAGGATTACAGAGGGCAAGGGATCTTAGAGATCATCAGGGTCACACATCTCATGTGTAGATGTGAAATCAAAACTCTCAGGACTTGAGGAACTTGCCTGGGTGCTCAGTCTATTAAGCGGCACAGCTACGACTTCCCTGGAGGTCCACTGGTTAAGAGTCCACCTTGCAATGCAGGAGATGCAGGTTCGATCCCTGGTGGGGCAACTAAGATCCCACAGGCTTCCAAGCCACTAAGCCCTCGCGCCACAACTAGAGAATCCATGTGCTGCAATGTCAGACTCCACGGGCTGCAATCAAGACTGGATGTGGCCAAAAAAAAAAAAAAAAGGTACAGCTAATGCCTGACCCCAGATCCCATGCCCTGCATCATGTTGCTATTTCTACTATCAACCTGTCTACTGTGGTATGATGTTTTGATTTAAGTCAGAAAAACATATTCTTCACTGTGAGCCTAGATTCCAAAATACTAAATCTACTCAGGACTAACAAAGGAATATGGTAATTATAATAGCTAACATTTCTACAATGTTATTAGCTATGCCAGGCACTGTTTTGAGAACTTTACATGGATTATTGCATCTAATCAGTCTTGTCATTGAGGAAGTTAGAATACCATAGGGTAAGGAATGGAAATGAAGGATGAAATGAAGTAATGAATGTGAAGCAGTTAGCACAGGACCTATGCTGTTTTCCCAGGACACGTGACTGTCTATTAAACGCAATAATCCGAGGTAGGGATTTAGAACAGCTCTTGGCTCACAGAGCACACTAATACTAGCTGCTATTATCACATTTTCTCCTATTTCTTCATATGGAACAGACCAAAGAAATTGGATCTAGATGAAAGTTATGAGCCACGCAAGACTCAAGCACAGGTAATATCCCTGCGAACCAGTTGCCACCAGTGAAGACCACAGAGACCACAGTATAGCTTGGACCAAAATGCTCCTGAAGGCCAAATACTGAAGCCAGAGACCACAAAAGAACAGAATTAAACAGGTTTGCATTGGGCACTGGTTTCAAAGAGTTCAGAGGGTTTACCGCCCATCTCCTCATCAATCTTAACCGCACTCAAGTTGGAAGGGAAAGTGAACATAGGATGAAAACCTCTTTCATAGGAAGGCAGTTGCAAAGACAAAACGAATCACTCAAAGCTGGTGGGAAGGACCCAGTTTCCTTAATAAGAATGTACTGATCTACCGGTGAAGGATAAGAATATCACCATTCATTACGATGAAACAACACTACTCATTAAAGCACTCATGGCAGGTAAGCTGCCTTGTTAATTGCCCACTTGAGAGTGTCTGACATACCAGGTGCTTGTACACTGGCGAGAAACGGAGGGAAATCCAGACGGAGTCCAACTACTGCTACCTACTTCTCTCCACCCTGGCAACCAGAAAGGATATGCATCTGGCTTTGTTACAGAGGGATAAACGAGGATCAGTGAATGGAAGCTGCATGTAGGCAGATTTTGGCTCAAGATAAAAGAGAGAACTTTAAAAAAACAATCCCGAAAAGCATCCAACAGTGATCATGCTGCCTGCCGAGGAGGTGTGTGCTCTGTGGGTGACTAAGGGGAGGGAGGCCCAGGAGACACTCACAGGGTGTACTGCTATTGGGACCACAATTTCTTTTGTCCTCGTGATCATTATCTTGTCAGCATGTAGATAAGGGCACTGATTAGAGCCGAAAACGTTTCCACCAAGAGAGGCCAAAAAACAGGTGAGTTGTTCTCAGGCCAAATTTGAGTCTGAACCCAGGTTCTGTTTTTTACTATTAATAAATAGTTATGTGGGTTAATATTAAGTGGTTAATTAACCACTTCTGGTTAATTAATTTTGAACAACAATATAGGATCTATATTCAGTGCTTTGCAGTTCACAGAGGTTTCCTCAGAACCAAAAAAGGTGTCCTTTAGGTTGGGGAGTGAAATTTGAGGGAATAAGATTAAAGTAGCAGCTTCTGAAAAGATTTTTAAAAGGCTGAATTCCTCTTTCTACCTGAGAAAAAACCAGAACCGCCATTGGTAAAAGAGTAAACAGAATCAGGGTTCAGAAAGCACTAGTGGTTTAGGAAAACAAGGAAAGACGTGATTTGCAAAATACTGAGAATGAATAAGGGATCCTTCAGAACATCTATTTTTTAGAAATCACTCCCTGGTATAAAGGGAACAGTTTATGCCCTGTTTAGACTCAAGTTTTGGTACGCAGGGGGACTACCTGGCTACTTTAAAACACTGGAGGCAGGTTTAGCAGAAGGCAGAAATTTGCAAAGATTTGCAAAGACATGCGTCAGACACCTCCTTCAAGGGCAGGAAGTTGCGCGGGAGAGATGAACCGTGCATGCGGTGAAGTGACTGAGTCACTTCAGTCATGTCCGAGTCTGTGAGCCTATGGACTGTAGCCTGCCAGGCTCCTCTGTCCATGGAATTCTCCAGGCAAGAATACTGGAGTGGATTGCCATGCCCTCCTCCAGGGGATCTTCCCGACCCATCCCCATAAGAGATCAAACCCACGTCTCTTATGTCTCTTGAATAAGCAAGCAGGTTCTTTACTGTTAGTACCATCTGGGAAGTCCGGAGATGGGTCAAATAAAGCCACATTTCCTAGCTGGAAGAGGACAGTAACATTGGGAAAACATATATTTTATTCTACTTTTGACCATGGAAAGCAATACTGGGATGTAAGAAAACGTAATTTAAGGTGTGTCCTGGATTGGCTGACAGCAGTCATGGATACAATAGAGGATGAGATGGTTGGATGGCATCACCGACTCAATGGACATGAGTTTGAGTAAACCCTGGGAATTGGTGATGGACAGGGAGGCCTGGCATGCTGTGGTCCATGGAGTCGCAAAGAATCAGACACGACTGAGTGACCGAACTGAACTGAACTGAGTCAGTTAGTGCTGACAGCGAAGGCAAGATGATAAGAAAAGGCTCACAGGCTGCAAATTTTAGAGCTCAAGGTATTCTCAGAAGAAGGCAAATAGGTTCAAAGGAGAGTAAGGATGTTCCAAAGAAAAAATTCCACAACTGCATGGAAAGAAAAACATAAAAAGTGAGAAAAGTGAGAACAATACTAAACAGTAAATATGTTACCATCTTCACTCTATATAGAGTTCCTTCAAGTAGCTAAAGTCAGTGAATTCACGAACAAGAAAATGCAATTAGTGAAGACACATGTGAGAAAACGTTCACACTAAAATCACTGTACTTTTGCTGAATGAGTGCTGACAAGGGCGTAGTGAAACTGTGATCTCACACATCACAGGGGGCACTGTAAATCAACACAGCACTTCTAGAAGAAAAGCACTTTGGCAATGTACTGAGCCATAAACATGGTCATACCATGTGGCTAGTAATCCCGCCCTGGAAATCTCTCTCACATTAAAAAAAAATGTGAAAAGCTGTATCTGTAAAGGTGTTTGTTGGAATGGTTTAAAAACATTACAAACTTAGAATGGGCAATGGGTTTTAATTCAACAAATGATAACTAAATACTTCTAAGTAGCTGGGTATAATAAAGTGGAATTTCTTCCCTCTAGAGCCTATGATACAGAGTGAAGCAGGTCAGAAAGAGAAATATAAATATCGTATACTGATCCATACATATGGAATCTAGAACGATGGCACTGAAGAATTTATTTGCAGGGCAGCAATGGAGAAACTGACATAGAGAACAGACTTATGGACACGGAAGGAGAGGAGGAGGGAGAAAGGGAGATATATGGAGAGAGTAACATGGAAACTTACATTACATATGTAAGATAGACAGCCAGTGGGAATTTGCTGTATGTCTCAGGGAACTCAGGCAGGGGCTCTGTGACAATCTAGAGGGGTGGGATGGAGAGGGAGATGGGAGAGAGGTTCCGGAGGGCTGGGTCTTGGGTGTACCTATGGCTGATTCTTATTGATGTATGAGAGAAAACCACAAAATTCTGTAAAGGAAATGTCCTTCAATTAAAAAAGTAAAATGGAAACAAATAAAGAAAAAATATTCACAATCACAACTTAATGCCTGTACTCTTTTCAGTATTCTGAAACCACTGGGAAGAAGGCCATGGAAATACATTTTAAGTGATTAAAATGTGTGTGATATATTAAAGTTGAGAAGTTGTACACCAGCATTATATTTACCACAATGTTTAGGAGGAAAAAAAGCAAATGAAAAAGCCAAGAAGGAAATAAATTAAAATGGTAACAATGATGGAATAATGGGTTTTCTTTTTCTTGACTCTAATGTGGCTATAAAGGACAATTATAAACGAGAAGAGAAACAGAAAAATAAGGTGGTGAGTGACTAAAGATGAAGATTAATGAAAAAAAAGTACTAAGTACAGTCAAGAATTTTTATTTATTTAAAAACTGCTTTTAGTTGTACATCTTTATCAGTTATTAGCACTAATGATTTGTTAGTTCAATAAACTGTTTTATTTTAGTAGAAAAATTATGAGGATTCTAAATCAGGGATTTACGGAATCTTACTCTTCAGAATCTCACATAAATAAAAAGTTACTATGAGGCACAAGCTTACAAAATTCTGCTACCTAAAAAAACGAGAGGCTAAAATTCACTCCAAAGTGAAGAACAGATAAGATTCTGGTGTCCTAACCAAGGTGGGAGAGGTGGATTTCTCCTGGCAAAAGCTCCTGCAGGCAATGTGGCAGACCAAGGAGGAGAAGCCATGTCTAAGGGTGATGGAGGCCCATGGGGGCAGGGGTCTCCCAAGCATTCTCAGTCCCCAAATAACTGCTCTAGTTCCTTGGGCTCTGTTCTTTCCAGGACTTGAACACACTGAATTCAACTAACACTGTGATTCAAGCCCCACGGCATCAGAACTTGTGGGAATTTAAAAAAAAAAAAAAAAAAAAGCTCTGATCTGAGGCTCCAGAAAAATCTTTTTCCATGGCTACTGAAAGTTCTTGGATTTTTTCTTGAACTTGATTCAAGTCGATTTGGATTTGCACCCAGCATTCTACTTCTCACCTCATGGCCCCTGAACCCGTCGGATCCATTCTGCTCTCCTATGACAATAATAATCCAAAAGCTTGCCTTCTCTCCATCACCTGATGCCAGCTGCTCAGGTGAGCGTAGGTGCATTTAATTCATGCCCTGGCCACTGGGTGCCATGAGCTATTGGAATCACATTCCTGTTATCACCCAGGACTTCTCTGCATTTTACCTAATCTAGGTTAGATAAGCAGTTCCCAATTCTTCCTGTTTCCTGAATGCTTCCTGAACCCCACTCCCAGGATCCATTTCCATATCAACCATAGTTCTGGATTGCAGGCAATTGAAATTGACTCTGACCATCATTAACCAAACAACAACAAAAAGCAATTTTTGGAAGATAATCAGGGGCTCACAGGACTAAATGGAATCTGAAGAATTAGGCTCGTAAAGTGCCAAGAACAAGAGGTCTAGATATGCATGTGGTCACAGGAACGAAGTAAGATCTCACTGACAAGCTGGTTCAAGTTCTATGTTAGAAAGAAATTATGAAAAATTAGTGAAAAGTGTAAAAAGATCTTAGTTAAACATGTGTGAAGTGAAGTGAAAGTAGCTTAATTGTGTCCGACTCCTTGTGACTCCTTGGACTATACAGTCCATGGAATTCTCCAGGCCAGAATACTGGAGTGGGTAGCCATTTCCTTCTCCAGGGGATCTTCCCAACCCAGGGATCAAATCCAGGTCTCCCGCATTGCAGGCAGATTCTTTACCAGCTGAGCCACAAGGGAAGCCCAAGAATACTGGAGTCGGTGGCCAATCTCTTCTCCAGCAGATCTTCCCGACCCAGGAATTGAACTGGGGTCTCCTGCATTGCAGGTGGATTCTTTACCAAATGAGCTATCAGGGAAGGCCATAAATATGTGTAGTATGGTATAATGAAAAAGTCCACTGTTGATGAGTAATTGTGATGTTACCACTAATTAGCTGTGTAACACTGCATGAGTTACTTTACATTTCTAGGCCTAATATCATCCTCTGCAAAATAAAGAACCAGGTTAGAGGTGGTTTAAACTATGGCTTCCTTCTAGTTTTCATGATCCTTGAATATATTTCAAGAGAAAGAACTTGTCTGAGCCCCTCCTCTCCTGCTCCCATGCACCTGAGGAGAACCAGTATCAGGGAGGAAGCAGAGACCACTGCTACTAAAACACCAAACAGCCACAGAATCCTTCTCAACACTGCAGACGTCTACTACCCACAGGGTGGAGTCTGCATGGAAGGGAAAATCAATCTGCCATTCCTGGTCTGTAGTATATTATTCTGCTTTCACAGGGTGAGCTAACCCAGAAAAACCAAGATATCCTAAGAACATCAGACAAAGTCTTTGCTCAAAAGAATCTTCAAGACCAGCTCTTGTCCTGCTGCTAAACATCAGTTCGGCTTGTATGATCTCCCTGGTAATCGAGTACAATATGGTATCATCCTGTCAGCCTGAAAGTTTTGTTGTGTACTTCAAACGTTCTTTAGGAGCACTCAGCATGACATTCCTCATTCAATTCCCACAGGACTTGTCTTGTCCTCCGTTCTCCCTGTCCACACACCTGATGACTGTCCATTTTTATTCTGCTGGAATCCTCTAAATGGAACATAATGAAATTGAGGGAAACCCAGAAAAGCCCTGAGTCCAATTCAGTTGGTCTTTTTAAAAAAAAAATTTTTTTGACTGCACCGCCTGGCATGTGAGATCTTAGTTCCCTGACCAGAGATTGAACCCGCGCCCCACCCCCCCACCCCATACTAGAAGTGAGGAGTCTTAACCACTGGACCGCCAGGGAAGTCCCCAGCTGGTCTTAATAATCAAAAGAGTATGGAAACAGCAATGTCAGAACTTTGTATAATTCAATCAGGGGAAGGGAATGGAGAAAGTCTTCTGAAAGAAAACATTAGGGGGAAAAAAAAATGAAACAAGGGTCATGGCAATTTCTTCCCTCCAAATCAAATGTTTCATCTCACCCAACAGGATGTATTAGTTAAGGTTAGATTTGGCTACACATATCATAAAGACTCAACATCTCAGTGCCTCAGAGCAGGGATTAGCAAGCTCCAATCTATCTAATTGTGTAAACTAGAATTTTATTTGAAGACAGCCACTCATCTGTTGGTGTGTTGTCTAAGGCTGCCCTGGCACTCCAGCGGCAAAAGTCAAGCAGCTGTGACAGAGGTTACATGGGCCACAAAACCTAAAACACTTACTATCTGTCCCTTCACAGAAAATGTGTGCCACCCACTGCTTGCCAGCGTCAATTTAGTTCTCTCTCATGAAAAGAAGCCCACAGGCCAGGACAGTAGATTAACAGTGTCTTCAGAGAACAAGCCCACTCATGCGAAGAGATGACTCATTGGAAAAGACCCTGATGCTAGGGAAGATTGATGGCAAAAGGGGAAGAAGGCGGCAGAGGATGAGATGGCTGGATGGCATCATCGACTCAATGGACATGAGTTTGAATAAACTCCAGGAGACGGTGAAGGATAGGGAAGCCTGGCTGCAGTCCATGGGGTTTCAAAGAGTTGGACACGATTTAGCCGCTGAACAACAGAGAATGGAGTCTTTCTACCTTTCTACTCTGACATCCTAACTTACATTGTCAAGTGCACCTCATGACCCAAATGGCTTCTGAGACTCTCATGACCATTTCTAAAGTTCAGGCCAGAAGAAAAAGGACAAGCAGAAGGTCAAGGGAGACCCCCTTCCCCCGGTGAGTCACCCCTTATTAAGAATCCTTCCTGGAAGTTCCATGAAACACTTCTGCTTTCATCTTATTTGTCAGAACCTCACCATGTGTCTTATCTAGCTGTAAAGAGGACTGGGAAATAAAGGTTTTGTGCTTTTTAAAAATTTCTGGTGGCCCTGTGTGCAGCTAAAAATAAGAGTATTATTTTGGAAAAAAGTGAGAGTGGATGCTTGGACCAACAATGTCCCAAGCATGTTGTGAGGCAATGGCCAAGTGTGATGGTCCCTGGTCCCTGCCTTTGAAAAGTCTGAGTCAGCAAGGGAGACAGATAAGCTCATGGACAGTAGTACTTAAGGGAGAGAAACTTACTAGGGAGGTAGATAATGGCATATCATGAAAAGCACAAGGGAAGGTGTTAAGACTTGAGCTGGATGTTGAGGAACTCACTGGAAGGAATTTGTCAGTGAAGAAGCAGGGTCAAGGGCATTCCCACATGAGGGAGCAGCATGTGTAAAGACATGGAGGAGAGAGAATGAGCATGGTGAGCCTGGCTGAGCAAGGGTGTGCCAGGGGCCAAAGAGGTCAGCTGGGGAGATGGGCACACCTCACCCCCAGAGCAGAAGGGACCTGGGCTCCAAGGTGCTGGGTTTCCTCTGGACAGTGATGAGGAGACACCTTAGGTGTATCATTTAGGAGAGTGATATGATCCTTCTGTGTTTCATAAGATCATTTTGGTCATAGTGAGGATAGATCGGGGTGGGGTGAGGAGGTAGGAAGAGGCAGAGGGCTTCCATTTACATATTTTGTAATTATGCTAGAGTATAATCTTGAATTGATGCATGAGAAGATCCATTCACCCAAAAGCTAATTAATAGATATAGTGGCTAAAAATAAGCCTGTATTTCATTGAGTCCTCGCAGTCCTCCTGTAAAGCCCCACCTTACACAGGAGGTACCTGAGGGTCAGAAAGGTTAACTGGCTTATCTGAAATCTTGGCAGATAGTAAGCAGCAGAGTGGGCCCGGCAGTGAGGACCCAAGTTTAGCGCTCTTTTTACTGCATGTTGAGAGCAACAAGCATTCCAGACTCAACCTGTCACCCCTAAATCCAGGCCAGGCAGAGCTATTTGCATATCTTGGCAGTAACATATCTTAGTGGCATTAAATGTATGAAGACATGGAGGCATTTCCCTTCAGTTACTTTATGAGGCAAGATATCAAGAGGATTTTATTAAGTTTTGGCAAATTCTCTTAATAGGAAAAATCAACTGTATATTTTATTATTCTTTGTTCAGTGCTGTAGCAATTATTCAAACACTCATGAAAGAGCTATGTTGCTCTACAGTTCCAACTTTCTATTTGATTATACCCCATCTTTCCTCATTTATGTGGGGAGCTGTAAGCATTCTTAAAAAAGACTTGTTTAAAGTCTTGAATCAACAAAATTAAACAATTATTTTTGTTTTTTAAATCTGTCTTCTCAGAAGGAATTTTCCAGATACTCTTCTCATACCACACTCTGTCAAGACACTAAAAATCTGCATTGGGACAAGTTTCCTTGTTTTTTTCTCCACTAGACAACAAGAGCCTTGAGGTCAGCAACAGGGTATTTATTTATTTGTATGTCTCCAGGCAAGGTAATTGGCACTTGATAGCTCACAATAACTGTTTGTAGATTAATAAAGTGGAGCAATAATGTAATTAAACACATACAATTATATTTAAACTGTATTCTACTACAGTAGAATACTGAGGACCTTAAAAAGATCTATCTTCACTATAATTTTACTGCAAGAAATCAAAAGCTCTAGGCAACACTTCAGGGGTATGGAATTCAGAGGGGATATTTAGGGGGTCTATTTTGCTATTTGTTAAGACTTAGGATCACAGTGCCTTTTAACAAATTGACCTGGAGATGGCTGCTTCCGGGTTCCCTCCCCCAGACCCTCTATCACACCATCCACACGAAGCCTTGGCTTTACAGATTAAGGCTGCTTTTTTGGTTTAAAAGCAAAGTCTTTCTGCTTTCTCGAGTTGCTGTCTTAGGAGACCAGATGTTATGATGGGCATATATGCCTTTAAAATTCACTTTGATTTCTATTCTCTGTCTGCTCTCCATGTTGGTACTCTACAGTAGGGAGCCTCTGCAGTTTTGGTCCAAATGGGAGCTAAATGCAAGGAACCTCTTGTCCTAGATGTGTGAGCTCTTCTTCACTCACACAGAGTACCTTCTTTCCACAAGAGCCATAGGGTCCCACGCTTTCATTTCACAATTGAGTTTTGCAGACTGAATAGGTGTAATGGCAAAGTAATGAGGCATTTTCATCAACAGATCACAATTCATCTTCTGGTCAGCCCTTTGCTCGGCACACGCCTGGAAGCCTTCTTTCAGAACTGTGTCAGACCCCGTTCATCTCCGTACCCTCAACCAGCCTCTAACTTTAGAATGGTTCCTTCCATCCTGACCTTTCTCTCTTTCCTTCCATTTGCTTTCTTAACCTCATGCTAAGTCGCTTAAGCTGTGCCTGACTCTTTGTGACCCTGTGGACTGCAGGCCTCCAGGCTCCTCTATCCATGGGATTCTCCATGGCAAGAGTGGGTTGCCATGCCCTCTTCCAGGTGATCTTACCAACCCAGGGATCAAACCCGTGACTCTTACGTCTCCTGCATTGGCAGATGGCTTCTCTACCACCAGTGCCAACTGGGAAGCCCCAAAGTGCCTCACTGTATAATTTTATCTTTAAAACAGAATTCATAAAGTCTCAGATTTGTTTTTCCCCACCTGGAAGGCAAGAATCACCCTCCAGAGAATGCCAGGAAATACAAAGAACTTCAAAGAGACTAGAATTACATTCACACTTTCTGTGAAAGTAGCCATGATGAGCACTCATTTTTTTTTTCATATATGCCAAATTAGGTTACTTCTTGAGGCATGTTGCCCAGTAAAAGCCAATGAAACTGGTATCCAACTGCAAGCTATTTTTCCTTTCCTTTTCTCAAAAATTGTTAACCTTAGTTTTCCTATTTTCTTCTGCTCTTGAGCCCCCAAGCCTGCACACCTTCAGAACTCAGGGAGGCAGAGGGGAGAGTCTGTGGGGCAGAGTGAGGAGGAAACCCCAAATCCAGCCTTGAGTGGAGCACTGGGGAGCTGAGGGCAGGCTGACCGCCCTCGGTGATGAGGGCCTTCCCATCCTCAGGCAGCAGGTGTGGAGGCTGGGGGATGGCCGGATATAAGAAATGTAACTGCTGAGCTTCTCAGACTGTCCAGGGTTGCTGAGAAGTGACGGTGGTGAGGGGAATGGCCAAAACACTCAGCCAGATAGCTGGTCTTCAAGGACTGGTGGGATCTGAATTACCAGTGCTTCTCAGAAGTGAAGTGAAAGTCGCTCAGTCGTGTCCAACTCTTTGCCACCCCATGGACTATACAGTCCATGGAATTCTCCTGGCCAGAATAGTGGAGTGGGGAGCCTTTCCCTTCTCCAGGGTATCTTCTCAACCCAGGTCTCCTGCATTGCAGGCAGATTCTTTACCAGCTGAGCCACAAGGGAAGTCCAAGAATACTACTGATGCTTCTCACCCAGGGCTCTTTTGCTCTCCAGGGGACATTCAGTGATGTCTGGAGATGTTTTTGGTTATCACACTTGGGGGTGGGAGGGGTCATTGCTAAGCATCTGACACAGCACCCCCTCCCCCACAACCAAGAACTATCTGCCTCAAATATTCAATACTGCTGAGGCTGAGAAACCCTGACCTAGACAAAAGACATTCAGAGGACGTGTCATACTGTAAGAAGGGGGAAAAAAAAGGTAGAGAATTAACTTACTGTTGGAATTTAAAAAAAAATCACTCAGTGTATAAAGTTTACGTAAATTTATATAACATGAATGTAAATTGCTAAGAATGTATTTGACTTGCACATTCCTTAATAATCTATTTTCCTTCAAAAAAAAAAAAAAACCCCACAGAGTATCTGCGAAGTGCGATAAAATGAGGCAAACTTGTAAAAAAGAAATCATTCAGATCACATCTCATCAACCTCCACCTCACCTAACATTTGCAGACGAGGCACTTACAGAGATATTTTTCATTACAAATATTCATTTGCTCTTGGTACAGAGTGTTACTGGCAACCTGCAGTGGACGGCCCCTGGTGCTCCCGGAACTGGGTCTGTCTGCCCTGGTGTTCACGCCTCGGCTTGCTGTGTGGTGGTCTCCTTCACTGGGGATATGCCTCTCCTCCTACAGGGTAAGTCACGTGAGGCCAGGGGCTGATATTCGCCTGTCTATCCCAGGACCCAGCCCAGTGTCTGGTGGGGAGGGTGGGCTGAGGGGCAGCCAAGGAGTGGTCTGGACTCTCAGCTAAGAAAGTGGACTGCCTGGGCTGAAACCCATGCTCCACCACTAACTCACTGTCTGCTTCCGACCCACTTTTGCAAAGACCTTGTCTATAGAAACAGGGCTTCCCAGGTGGGTCAGCTGGTGAAGAATTCGCCTGCAATGCGGGAGATCTGGGTTTGATCCCTGGGTTGGGAAGACACCCTGGAGAAGGAAATGGCTACCCACTTCAGTATTCTGGCCTGGAGCATTCCATGGACTATAAAGTCCATGGGGTCACAAAGAGTTGGACACGACTGAGTGACTTTCATAGAAAGAGGGATACATGGTACCCACCTCATAGGCAGAATTAAATAATTTAATATTTATGTTAAGTATTAAATCATTTAATATTGAAATTTGATGTTTAAGTGCAGAGTGATTAATATTTATTGATGGGTGAAGCAACAAAAACAAAGATAGGGTTAAAAATCTGCCTGCAGGGTGGGTGGGGGAAGGAGTAAATTAGGAGTTTGGGGTTAAAATATACACATTACTATATATAAAAAAGATAACCAACAAGTACCTACTCTATAGAATAGGGAACTATACTCAATATCTTATAATAACTTATAATGGAAGAGGATGTAAAAAAGAATATATATATAAATATATCTGTATTTATTTATATATATATACACATGTGTATGGCTCAGATGGTAAAGAATCTGCCTGCAATGCGGGAGACCTGGGTTCAATTCTCGGGTCAGTAAGATTCCCTGGAGAAGGGAACAGTTACCCTCTCCAGTATTCTTGCCTGGACAATTCCATGGACAGAGGAGGCTGGCGGGCTACAGCGCATGGGGTCACAAGAGAGTCGGACACGAATGAGCGACTAATACTTTCACTTTTCATTGTTCAACTGAATCACTGTGCTGTAGACCTAAAACCAACACACTATTATAAATCAACTACATTTCAATAAAAATTAAAAAAAAAGATGTGCCTACAAACCACTAATGAAGAAGCTGAAGAAAAGCACATAAAACACCATGGCTTTTACTTTCGGGAGCTTTTAAATGTGAGGTTTTTCTTTTTTGTGATGCAACAAACATGGAACACACTTTGTTAATATTTACAGGCAAAGGCAGTGAAAGCCTCAGCAGGATATACATTTTTGACATATTGATTTTATTTCACAATGAATGTTCTATCCAGTTTCTCTGCCACATCTAGTTGTTTTTTTTTTTTCCACTGTATTTATTGCCATAGGGTAATTTCATTTTCTATTGTCTCCTGATAAAAACTGATTTATAGCACTTTGGTAAGTCAGTCTCAGAAAGGGTTTTAACAGTTTTCTGCGGTTGAACACTACCAGTCTTCTTCCTGTATAAATGCTGCTCCTTTCGACAGTCTTACATTCTTCTGTAACATGGGACTCTCTCCAAACACAGGGGATTTAAATCTTAACTGTTTTGAAATTGATATTTTCTGCTCTCCACATCTACTCTTCCTCTGGGTGTCTGATCCCTCACTACTCTTCAGTTTTCCTTGGTTATTTCTTATGTATGTATCTTGCAGAAGCTCCAGAGAGAGGCATGGTTTCTAAGCATCTTTTACATATGCAATCATTCACCAGACACTCAGGAAGCATTTATGGAGCGCCAGTGTATTCCAAGTCCTGCGCTCAGCCTCCTGAGTGCAGCTGGGCCAGATAGGCCAGAACACATAGGCCAGACCCTGTCCTCCTAGAGGGTACATTCTTGAGCATGAAAGGAGACCAAGAGAAAACAAAGAAGCAAATGCAAGAGGTAATTTATGACACAATATAAAGGAAATCAACAGCATAATTGCACTAGTTCTCTATGCCTCCTATAGCAAATTACCATAAACTTGGTGGCTTAAAACAACACAAATTTATTATCTTATAGTTCAGGAGGTCAGAAGTCTGACATGAGTCTCGATGGGCTAAAATCTAGATGTCGTCAGACTGCTGTTCTTCTGAAGGCTCTAGGGGAGAATCTATTTGCTTGCCTTTTCCAGAATCTAGAAGAGGCCCACATTCCTTGGCAGGTGACCCCTTGCTCCATCTTCAGAGTCAGCAGTGGCCAGTTAAGCCTTTCTGAAATCATCTCTCTCTCTGACATTCACTTTTCTGTTTCCCTCTTCCACATTTAAAGGACATTTGCATCTACCTGGATAAACCAAGATAATTTCTTTATCTTAAAAGTCCACCGATTAGCCATCTGCACTCTATTTACTCTCTTTAACTCTCCACTCTAACATATTCATAGGTTTCTGGGACTAGGATATAGCCTTGTTTTGCGGGGGGCGGGGGGGGGCACTAGTCTGCTTAGCATAACCGTATAAGGAGGGACTATAATTTCCATATCCTCTTTTATATCTACATAGAATAGCCGTTTAACAAATTCAACACTTAGTAAATGAATCATAACTATACGTGTTTATTTTTTGTTAAATGAACACAAGACCTGTGTATTCTGTGCTGCAGGACTGAGACATGAGCTGTGTTTTCGGTTCTACTGAATTGAGGTATTGCAGAGGTGAAGGGTGGGTGGTTTCAGTCAACCTTCCGGGTTACCCCAAAGTTATCTCAATGCAGAGAGAGGCTTAGGGGCCCCTGCTACATCAGACATTGGAGGAGAAGCTCCCTCTGCACTTTTCTCGCTCTCCTTTGGGGCTTGCCCCTCCTGTATCACTAGTGCAGGACCCCAGGTGGTGATCTTCCTCTCCTCTCAGGGGCCTTCCTTTCTGCAGTTTCCTGAGAGCTCCACCACTTTTATTTCTGTTGGCTGTGGCAATTTTCCTGAAATATAAAATGCATGTTTTTTGTTTTTTTTTTTTAAAAGGATCCTAGGATTCAGTTCCAGGTAAGGAAACTGAATTTTAGAATAGCTGGGGAAAAATCTAAAATGATTTAGAGGGATGTCCCTGGGGAAGCCTGGTGTGCTGCAGTCCATAGGGTTGCAAAGAGTAGGACATGACTTAGCGACTGAACAACCACCCTGGTCATCCAGTGGTTAATACTTCGCCTTCCCATGTAGAGGGTGTGGGTTCAATTCCTGGTTAGGGAGCTAGGAACTGGCCACCCACCCTGTGGCCAAAAATGGAAAACAGAAGCAATACTGCAACAAATTCAATAAAGACATTAAAAATGGCTCACATTAAAAAAATCTTAAAAAAAAACAATATGATTTAGAAAGACTTTTGCTTGGTGGCTGTGAGATGAGACAGTTTTAAGGGTTTGCTTTCAGGCAGAATGGATATGGTGAGTTTAATTTTTAATTTCTGCAGAGTTACTGATTTTATGATGCCACTATTTTGCTGGATGAAGCCAAGGCATGCAATTCTTCCTCCTCACTAAATTATAGCCTTCATTCCTCAAAATGTCTCATAAGAATTAAGCCTTGACAACCTAACAAGACCGTGCATCAGTGACCCTTCCTGCCCCCTGATTATATAACATAGTTGGCTGAACATGTGTCACTTTGATTCTTTTCTTTGTATCCATCTATTTTACTCTGGATTCATGTCTGTATTCTCCATGCAACTGTAAGGTCTCAGCAGGAAGGGAGGAAGTGGTGCATTGCTCTTATTTTGCTTGTCCTTCTACACAACGGCTGCAGAGTTCTGTGGCCAAAAGTTGCTATGGATCATTTTAGTAAAGAGCACTGCTTGAAAATGCTGCAGAAAAATACTAATTTTATTTCCCAGCTAGGTTTTTACCTGTAGAACTGAACACATCCACATCTATCAGAAAGATTCTGGAATTCATTCTTCAGAGAAAATCTGTAACGCCAAGCCACATTTGGACACTTTGAGGCCAACCCAACTCCCGTAAAGATAAAAACTCAGCAGTGACTTTCTTAGCATCATTTCTCTAAATGTTCTCATGTCATTTCATGCCGAGTGAGACAGAATTAGAAATGACCATTCATACAGACATTTTTATTTCTCTATAGAACAGTCACTGAAATCCCTGACCTAGAAGATAGTAAAGCAAATGTGGAGTCTCCTAAATTAAAGATATGGTTCTACCAACTGAAAGCCTGACAGCAAAACACCTTTTAGGCAAAATAAATATCATAAGGTTTATGCTGAGCAAAATGAGCTGTGGAAATCAGAATTTTTTTCTTTGTTTCCTATTTTTTATTTTCCTTAAATCTATTCTAATGCTTAAATATCAATGCAAACTCATTTATTTTATATTCTACTCCCACTGAGAATAGAGAGCAGGGAAGAATCTCCCTTGCCATTCAGAATGGCAATCGACCTTTCATTCTGTTACAGAAACCCAGAGAACTAGTTACATCTCAATTGCATGGACAAGAGAATTTAGCCAATTATACTGTGTTTATAACATAAATTGGAAAGTGTGTGTGTGTGTGTGTGTGTGTGTGTGTGTGTGTGCTGTAATGGTTTTAGGAAATCTAAACTGAAACTTTGCTACATGGAGCTATAGTGTTCACTTAGACAACTGCTTTTTTGTAAACATAGTTTCTTGCAAAATCTTAGCTCGCTGCTATGGAAGCAATGACATTAACAGAAATAACAGTGGTGCCACAAATCTTCGGGGATTTTTTTTAATGGAAAGGAAAATTCTAAAACTAAAAATACACTTTTTATTTGCAACTATGGGAATACAAACACCAGAAAAACACAAGAGGACTTTATAATTGGGACATGGGAGGCACTCAATCTGGTGGTTTTAGGGAAAGGACAGTCATGGGATGGAATCTATGTCTTAGGTCGTTACAATTTGGGCAATAGAGAAAAAAAAAATCTGCATTAACAAAAGAGATGACATCTAGAAGGGAGTGACAGTTTCTCCACTCTCCTCTTGCACCACTTTACAGAGTAGGGGAAGCCTGCCACAACGTCTTCTGGGTTTATATTACTTACGACATCCTGAGCCCTGTCCCTTGGAATGTAGTTTTTAAACCCAGATAATCACTCACCAGAGGGGTTCCCTAGTGGCTCAGACGGTGAAGAATCTGCCTGCAGTGCGGGAGATTTGGATTCGGTCCCTGGGTTGGGAAGATCCCCTGGAGGAGAGCATGGCAACCCACTCCAGTATTCTTGCCTGGAGAATCCCCATGGACAGAGGAGCCTGGAGGATTACAGTCCACGGGATTGCAAAGAGTTGGACACGACTGAGCAACGAAGCAGAAGCACAATCACTCACCACAGAGATACCGTCCCCTAGTTTAATTTTTAATTCTCCATCTAAATTGTTATCTTACAGAATCAACTGCATAAAAAAGTCCAGGTCTAAAAGTATACAAATATAAGAGAAATACTCTCTTCTTTATTTCAGCTATGACCACCAACGGCAGTTGGACTTGTAGGCGTGTTAAGACCAGTGATCTACCTCATTTCAATTGGCTTCTATTAGCACTATTAGCAAACAGCAGGATGGTTTCTGCATGCTTGAACTTAATGATCTTATGATCATATCTGCAAATTATTCGTATCAAAGTGCTGATTCATAAAACTTGCTTACATAAAAACTGTCTTTCCGTTAGGGAGCAAACATACTTTTCCTCATTGGTTTGTTTTCACATTGTTTGCTTTTGTGTGGATCTTAAAAAATTTTAGGGGGTTAAAATGAGGGATAATACCTTCTGTGTTTTACATATGCTGTAAGGCTAGAATAGGTTAACACTAAAAAAGCAAACCTTGCTGTGTTTCTCTTAACAAATTAAATTTGGAAATGATGTGTGTGTGTGTGCCCATGCATACGTGCGTGTGCTCACTCGTGGCTGACTCTTTGCGACCCCATGGACCCTAGCCCACCAGGCTCCTCTGTCCATGGGATTCTCCAGGCGAGAATACTGGAGTGGGTTGCCATCTCTTCCTCCAGGGGAAACAACAAAACCCCGGGGTCAAACAAAAGAGCAGAGTTGGATTTATGCCCTCTGTTACAGGCAGGATGCAGCAGCATCTTTATTTATAAAGTGGAAGATATTGTATCTAGAATATTTTTATTCAGTTAAATTTTACTTCAGTTAATTGATTTAGAAAAATACTATTCCAGATTTTTGTGATAAGAAAATATGATAAAGACTGAAAACTATCTTGAGAAAGAAAAAGATAGTTGTTACTTATAATGGGTACAGAATGACTCCATGCCAGAGTTACATCAGCTCTGCAGTGAAGAAAGCTGCCTGCTAGCTACCTACAATGAACAGTGAAGAATTCCATTCTAATTTTTGCATTTTGAGCTCTGTTGAACATGTGGCTATGTCAAGTCCTCACTGAAGTTTTGGATCCAACAATAAGGATTATACAAACACTTGAGCAAGTGGAAACATAAAAATAAAGAGAAGTTGTGGAACAATGTAGTCAGATATTTGGGTCATTTAAAAACACATGCAATAAATGAATAGATATAGATAATGTCTAATGATTTAGAGGAATGAAATTATATAACAATTACACTGTATTTCCATTGGCAAGTCCACCAAAAGTTGATTCTTCAAGCACTTTTGCTATCCATAAATTCTCAAGGTTGATTTTTTCTTTTGCCCTGCAATCTGTATTTTATTAAAAACTTTAGTTTGGGGAATTCTTTACTGCTGGCTAAAAGAACTCATGCATGCCTTAGGGTGTTGTAACAGCACATTAATGCAATATTACATTAATCAATGGCACCAGAGACATATACTATTTTAAAAAGAAAGCAACAGCAAAATCCACATGTGTGTTGTCTGGGCAAGTGAGATACTGACTTGGCAAAATATTACATTCCAAATTCAGCTATCCTGAAACAAATCCAGTTTGTGGACTTGAACATCAACAACAGCAAACACTGACTGAGCAAAGGTAATGTATTTATGCATCCATCATTTATCACCGGAATATATAATGTGAAAAGAATGAGACACGATGCCAAAGAGAAATACTCCTTTAAAATTAATTAGCAAGCTTCTTAAAAAACTTATTAAAAGGTTACATACAAGCAGACCTGCATCAAACAACCCAATCCAACTGCTGTGTGCATACAATAGGAGCCAAGCCACGACCACTCCCGCTTTGAATACCTGCCAGAATGTCACCCTCATGTGGCTCTGCTTTTTGTCCAGAAGGGGCTTGGGAGAGATTATCTGAATAATTTGTAGAGAGCAGATTCCATGTTTTGTTACACGAGCCTGGGTTCATGGCTAGTCTGCTCAATCCCTTAATAGTGGACTGGGAATGAAGCCACAGATGGGCTCGCTTTCCAGGGAGACCGATCTACCTGTTTCACAGCCCTGGACCACAACAGACTTTGGTGTGTTGGATGAAGATCAATGAAAACATGAGCCCCAAATCCTGCAGTTGGTGGCTTCAGATAGAAGCGTCTGTGATACATGCTTGGTAAAACCAGTGAAGATATATTACGAGAATGAGGAAACAACCCAGAGGTAATATATAGAGAGGGTGGGTGGAAGGTGTAATCTCCATTATGTGAAACTCCTCTTCAACTAGATGGCCTTGGCTTACTTGAATTCCCTGAGAAAAACTCCTTCTATCATCTTGTTTCCATCTCAGAGTTTCTATCTCCATGCCCTGGAATGCTTTTTTTTTTTTTTAATTTAAAAATTTTTTTCTTAAACTAATTTTTATTGGACTACAGTTGCTTTGCAATGTTGCTAGTTTCTACTGTACAGCAAAATGAATCAGCCATATGCTCCCTGGAACCCTTATTTCTGGTCCTTGTCACCAAGGCAGACATGTCCCCCTGCTATTCCAAGGAGAACCCTTTCACTTTTGCTGTCAGCTTGAACTCCCCACATGGTTCAGAATACTGAGTCATTTTCTCTATGAGAGATGAAAGAAGGCTATAAATTTTTTACTATTCCTCTCATTGAGATGTGGCAGGAAGATCCTTTCCCCTTGAGTATGACCTGGCCTTAGGAACGTGACCGAACAATAGGATACGGCAGAAGGTGATGCTTTAGGCTCCTGGGGCTAGGCTGTAAGAGACCTTGTAGTTTTACCTGGACCTCTGAGAACACTTCTCTGGGACAATGGAACGGCCATGTAAGAAGCTGGACTACCCAGAGACTACGAGGTCATATGCAAATGCCTTTGTCAACAGTCCCAGCAGAACACAGCCTTCCAGCCATCCCTGCCAGGACACAGGGCCCGGCCAACTGAATACCACTGAGTGACCTCTGTGCATTCCATGTAGACCAGAAAAACCACCCAGCTGAGCGCTGCCTCAATCCCAGAGCTACAAAATCCCAAGATAGAGCACGGTGGTTGTTTAAAGCCACCAAGTTTAGAGGTACTATGCAGCTGCAGATACTAGAACAGAACACTTTAACTTGGAAATTTTTCATGTTTACCAGTTCATTACCTTCTCCAAGAAACCTGCTCAGTTCTTCCCAGTGTTAAAATCTTCCCTCAATCCTACCAGATCATACAATAAAGCACTGCTTCCCTAAATGGGAACCAGCTCCAAAAGACCAGTCTACTGTTTCCTTGTCCTCTTCCCACTGCAATCTGGTGATCACAATCTCCATTCTAAAATGGCAAGATTCCAAAGTTGGAAGGGACCTTCAAGACTGCATCAACTGGCCATATGTTCTCTACTGAATTCCCTTCCATAAGCTCCCGTCCTAGCAGTAGGCCTCTTGATGATGCGCTAACATCTCAAGGGATGTGGTGCCTGGTGACACTCAAGGATTCTCCTTCTGTCCTTGGGTAGCTGAGATTACAAGGAAGTTCCCAGATTCTGCACAGAATTCTGTCTCTTTAAAAGTTTTCACTCAATTTCTAGCTCTCTTGCTCCTCATTATATACAAAAAGCCTCATATCTCTAGTCCGGAGGCACTGGGCAAGCACCAAGGTGAACACATGGATTAGGTAGCAGAGATGGAGAGGACAGTGTATCTTACACCTCTTCCATCTTAGCATTTATGAAAACGTGTATACATCTTAAAACTGATGTCTAACATCACAGGGTGAGTGTCACAATCACCCTTCAGGTTTCTATTATGTAACTTAATGTAGGCCTTGAGTCATTATTCCACTGAGTTATGGTAAACCTGGAGACAGTACAGAATGATATTGCATAGATAATTGGCAGAATCCTGACCGCAGTTCTTTCTTATCTATGTGACCTTGAGTAATTCAGCTGCTAAAACCACGGCCACTTCTAGGGATACTCAGTCATGTTCACTTATGTCAATCAGATTCAGAACTTACAGTCAAATTAGGGTTCTGCCCTTCCTTCTCTTTTCCCCTGGGCTAGCATCTACATTCTAAGAAGGCTCATAAATGCCATGGCATCAAGGAAGAGACATCCAATCCATTAGTTTCCCCCCACCCATCCCTAATCCTGCTAATCTTTCCCCCCACCTCCCCCCACCAACCCCCCACCCAATCCCACCAACTCTGCTAATCTTTTCCTGGGACTTCAACCCACAATGCTTCTGCTGATGATGTTGCTTCTGTTTCCACAGACCCTGAAATGTGGAATCTGCATCAAATATGCTCATTGGTGTTCCTTCCATAAGACACCAAGGCCTTTTGGATCCCCTCCCAGGGAAACCTCCAGGGACACAGGAAATTTTAAGATACTTTCCATGTTGCATGGAATCTCAACCAGCTGCATCTTCCCCTCCACCACTGTACTGCTGCAAGAGATGCTAATAGGTGTGACTCCCCCTGGAGAGTACATCATGAGAAATGCTGGACTGGATGAAGCATACAGTGGAATCAAGATTGCGAGGAGAAATATCAATAACCTCAGATATACAGATGATACCACCCTTAGGGCAGACAGCAAAGAAGAACTAAAGAGCCTCTTGATGACAGTGAAAGAGGAGAGTGAAAAAGTTGGCTTAAAACTCAGCATTCAGAAAATGAAGATCATGGCATCTGGTCCCATCACTTTCTGGCAAATAGACGGGGAAACAGTGGAAACAGTGAGAGACTTTACTTTTTGGGGCTCCAAAATCACTACAGGTGGTGACTTGAGCCATGAAATTAAAAGACACTTGCTCCTTGGTGTCTTTTAATATGCTCCTAGACAGCATATTAAAAAGCAGACATTACTTTGCCAACAAAGGTTCATCTAGTCAAAGCTATGGTTTTATAGTAGTCATGTATGGATGTAAGAGTTGGACTCTAAAGAAAGCTGAGTGCCAAAGAATTGATGCTTTTGAACTGTGGTATTGGAGGAGACTCTTGAGAGCCCCTTGGACTGCAAGGAGATCCAACCAGTCTATCCTAAAGGAAATCAGTCCTAAATATTCATTGGAAGGACTGATGCTAAAGCTGAAACTCCAATACTTTGGCCACCTGATGCAAAGAACTGAGTCATTGGAAAAGAGCCTGATGCTGGGAAAGATGGAAGGCTGAAGGAGAAGGGGATGACAGAGGATGAGATGGTTGGATGGCATCACCGACTTGATGGACATGAGTTTGAGTAAACTCCGGAGTCGGTGATGGACAGGGAGGCCTGGCGTGCTGCAGTCCATGGGGTCAGAAAGGGTCAGACACGACTGAGCAACTGAACTGAACTGAACCCCCTGGAAGGATGGCTGGGATCTCAGCCGGCGCTCTTGTACTGTGGGATTCCCCCAAGTGCTCCTAGGACTCCATTATCTCCCATCTCCAGAGCCACTGGAGTGTGGATCACCTTCTAAGGGTCCTTCAGCATCTCAACTGCAGATTCCTCTCCTGCTAACAACTAAAATGTTATCTCCACTGGGGCACGAAGGTTCTCAGACACCATTCTTTATTCTCTGCAAGCTACCAAATTGTCAGACTTTGGCTCTTGACATGCAAAGCAAACCTTGAAGATATTTTGTTTTGAAGTTTACCTTAAAAAAATTCCATCTTGTAATTAAACAAAACTATCCATTATGAATATCAAAACTATCCTTTATGAATCAAAAGGCCCAATCTGTCCCCAAGATTTGTCTCTTTGTTTTCTGCAATTAGTTTGTGTATGAGGTAAAATGGAATTACCAAGAAGAAAAAAAAAATTGGTTAGGCTTTTAAAAGATAGTCCTACTACAATAACACTTGATTTGGTAGTGCTTACTTTATTCCTGAAAACTGATATTAAATTAAGATGACAGTATAGCTTACATCAATGGCCATGATACGAATGAGGGGGACATGTAATTCAGAGGTAGTTTAGTTTCTTTGCAGTTTGGTATAACAGAGTGGTTAAGAGGATGCAAGCTTCCGTGATGCCCTAGAAGGGTGGAATCGGCGGGGTGGGAAGGAGGTCCAAGAAGGAGGGGATATATGTATACATATAGATGATTCAATTCATTGTACAGCAGAAGCTAACACAGCATTGTAAAACAATTACACTCCAATTTAAAAAAAAGGGGGGGGGTGCAGTTGGAGTCGAATATCCTGAATGTAAGTCCTGGAGTCACATTAGCTGGGGGTCCTTAAGTGATGTATTAAGTTCCTATGCCTCAATTTTCTCATATATTAAACAGTTATAACAATGACAACTAGCTTCTAGGCTGCTGTGAAGATGAGATGAGTTCATACATGTAAAGCACTGGCACAGTGTCTGGCACAAAAGAAATACTCAAGGAGTCTTATTTATTGTTACAGGTTGGATGTGGAGGGAGGTGTATGAAAGAGGTCAGGACAACTCTACTAACCAGATTCACAACTAATTTTCTAGTCCTGGAGCTGGAATTAGAAGGTTCTCTTTCCTGCACATGACTGTGCTTTTCCACAGAGAACCTGGAATCATCAAGCAAAGATAAAATACAAGCTGCGTTTAAGTCCATCTTCTCAAGCCTTAGGTGGGAAAGAGAGAAAAGTGTCCCCAGTTCTTCACCATAGAGGATTAGAGTTACTGTTTTTTACCACTTGGGGCAGAATAAAGGGTGGTGAAGAGGTCCACAGCCTGCCGATTTCTACTCTGGTTGACAGAAAGGCATCTCTTGGATGCTTGTTGGGTCCTAGCTACTTATGGAACCCCCTGGGACCAGTCCTGACTAACCAAGCGAGGTCAGCTCAGTGAGCTTGGCTGCCCAGTATAAGTAGCCCAAGAAATCCTTTAAAATATGTAACTTAAAGTCAGCCACAAGCTTAAAGTTAAACCTAGCACTGGTGCCTGAATCAAACTGCTGTGTTACAATGAAGCTATGTGAGAAAGCTTTATTTTTTTATAGTTTACACACTTTCACTATTTTAGGGAACAGTCTGGGGATCAAAGGGCATTTCATAAAGAGATCGTGTTTGCTTGGGCTT
Organism: Cervus canadensis; assembly: GCF_019320065.1. NCBI lineage: Eukaryota > Metazoa > Chordata > Mammalia > Artiodactyla > Cervidae > Cervus > Cervus canadensis. Next base: position 15,814,096 of record NC_057418.1, on the reverse strand, counting down.
CCTGGTGGAATTGTCCTGTGGATCTTATGCAGAAAACAATTCACTTTACCTGCTCGGACAGCAAAGTAGATGGTGGTGATTCTGAGATGTACAACAGGTCTGGGAGGGAGGGAGGGGTCCACATTTCAGTCTCAATCTGTTGTGTATAAAACATCTATGAGAAATCCGAGTGGAGATATGAGGTAGGTGTAGGACTCAGATGAGATACCTATGTGAGAGCCTTGCCGATTTTTGGTAAGTAAAACGATGGAACAGGAAGAAACCTCTTTAGGAGAGACTGTAGGAAGAAAAGAGACTTCAGCATTGGTCCCAAGGCACCAAAATACATAAATGTTCTGGAGAGGAGGTGCAGAAAATGAGAAGCGGCAGCCAAGAGAAAACCAGGGGCCAAGAAGAGAGAGGAAGAGGGAGTGGCTAGTTCAGCCCAAAACTGCTCAGAGAGTCAAGGAAAGTGAGGAGGAAAAGATGTCGGTGGACCTGGTGAATCCAGAGGTGACCGCAAACCCTCCATGTGGAACTGAAAACGGATTCAGCAGAGTGGGGCAGCAGGCTTCTGGGTTAAAGGGTGCATGGAAGTCAGGGATGCAGACATCCTGCGGGGACAACTCTTTGGAGAAGCTTAGATTAAAGGAAAGCAGAGAGATTAAGTAGAGATAAGTGGGCTTTGGGAGGGTGAGAAAGTGCTGAGAACTCAGCGGGTGGGAGGGTGCCAGGGGAAGAGGGATAGAGAGGAAGGACACAGATCGTGTTACACCAGAGGCTCATTTTGATTTCATATCAACTGAAATCATCATGTAGTTTTCACAGTGATGTTGCTGACACAATCACCATCCTTTACTCTAATGAACTAGTCTTTGAAAAAAACATCTTTTTTGCCTGCTCTCTTCAGCAGTAAAGTCATTATCTATCCACAGTTTCAACTATCCATTTATTCAGCTGACTACCCCACAAAACCCTCTGTGTACCCCAACGCTGTATTTGAAGATAGACACCCAGCATCTCATCAGGGTCTTGAAGACACCATGCAAGCATGCTCACATCACTTCAGTCGTGTCCAACTCTTTGTGACCCCGTGAACTGTAGCCTGCCAGACGCCTCCATCCATGAGATTCTCCAGGCAAGAACACTGGACTGGGTTTCCATGCCCTTCTCCAGGGGATCTTCCCAACCCAGGGATCGAACCCACATTTCTTGTGTCTCCTGCCTTTGCAGGCAGGTTCTTTACCACTAAAACCACCTGGGAAGCTCCTCAAAGATAACATGGCTCTATAAAGAACATAAATTTTCTCAGCCAGGTCCTCTTTACTACCTGATTTCCTTTAATGGGATAGCCAGATACTCAACATTCAAAACTTATATTTCTGTCTTTCCTGTCACCAGGGAACCATCTCACCGTCTCTGGCTTGGAGCCTTTCTCTTGGTGGTCCCCTGCCCAGACCATTCTACCCACCACTCCCATCTGCCAAAAGTTTACTCTTGTCTTTAAAGCTTATGATAGCTGATTCAGGAAACTTTAGCCAATCCATCCAAGTTGGTGTGACCACCTAACTTTCAAACCTCTTTGAATACTTCTCTTAAATTAGATTTATCTGAGAGACTGTCTTATCTGCTCAATTAGACTTTAAACTCATGGGCTTTACCTTATTCATTATTGTGTTCCTTGTGTTACTAGATGCAGCAGGCACTCACCAGAGTTTTGTTTAATTGGCTCAAATTATTAATGAATTCTTTCGATGAAGTGAATTTTTCCAGTTGCATGCATGCAAAATAAATAATAATTCACTGAAAACTTAAGAGTGTACTTAACTGAAGTACAGAAATGAGCTCATATATGAATATCCGGGCATGGCCAAAAACTGCTTTTCTTTCCTGGAACAAGTATTTATTTAACTTTTTATTGTGGTATGGAATATTTCAAATATACATAAAAGTAGAAAGAATAGCATAATGAACCCCCATGAACCCATCATCCAGCTTCAACAACTCATAACATTTTCCCAATCTAATTTCATCTATTCATCAAACTTACTACCATTTTTTTTTTCCTGGAGTATTTTAAAGCAAACTCCAGACATCATACCATTTCACTTATATATTATTCCACTTATATATCTCTAGCAGATGAGGTTTTGCTTTATAATTCAACCACATGTCAGACCTAATGAAATTCTAATTACCTCACATGATTTAACAGCTAGTCTTTGTTCATATGTCCTCCATTTGTTGCAATCATTTGATTCAAAGAATGCTTGATTTAATAGTTATAGCCTATTTTAAACAACTTAGTGCAAGACATTAACTCTCGATTCTTTTAGCATATGCGCTGGAAGAGGTTAAGGAGGGAGGAGATATTTAATTTCTGAATTATACTTCGTTTGCTTGATTCACTTCCTTCCCTTTTCCAGCCACTGCTGTTTTGGATCCTTCTCATTAGCACGTGTGTCGAAGACTGGGAAAGGAAAGGAGGTGGGGCAAAAGCTGTGACTTGTCCCCTCAAGCTCCTGTCCCTTTTTTCTGTAAGAAAAGAAGCCCTGGCACAAGGCTAAGCCCTTAGGGATGGCATTTCCTAGACTCTCTTGCAGTCTGATCACCATGAGACCAGGCGACTTTTTGAGCAAAAGTGATGTGTGCCATTTCTGGGTCAAACCTTTAACTGGAAACTTGTGTGCGCTCTCCTCTCTTATACCCACTTCTTAAGGGCTTAGATTCAGATGCTGTGTGGTAAACCATGTGCCACCAAGTCAATGAAGAAAAACCCTAGACGATCCCAAGGCAAGCAGGTGAGAGAGCCTGGGGCCCGAGTTGACCTCATGAGGGAGAGCTGGCCTGCCAACTTCCAGAACATCAGCTTTATACTATGGTTATTTTGGTATCTGTTACAATAGCAGTTCTGATATCTTAATTAGGATAGAAGATAAAATTCAACAATGTCAGTATTATAATTTTCTAAAAATCTAATGAGAGTTTCTACTGCCAACATCACAGATAATCCAGTATTCTTTGCATACGTTTTCAATTATTACTAGCTGTCTGTCTTGGAGTATGATGATCGACTGACACTAGTTAACTGAATATACACCATGGAAGTCCAGTGTGGCTGGATTTTGGTTCCAGAGAAACTTTTATTTGAATCCTCCCTGGCTTCTCCCTACCTATAAAGACATTGTTAAAACTACATGACACTTTTTTAAATGAGAATAACAGAGTTCCCTAGAAGATGAATTATGGCGAATAATTAATGTATATTAAAGGAATGAATGTAGTACTTGGCACACAGAAGTTTCCAGAAAAGGTTAATTCGATTTCTTTTTATTCTCTGTGCTCATAAGTCAGAAGGATCTAATGATGTTTTGCAATTCTCTACAGCTGCAGCCATTCAGGTCGCCAGCACTTGTTCAAAACAGCAAAGTTATCACTGGACACTAATTAGAAACCTTACAACAGTGGAAGAAGTTGTAGGAAAAACTTGTCGATGAAAAATCAAGGATTCTATGAATGCTGAGAAGAAATGTTGATTAGCAGCATGTTAGAGTAACATGAGCTGATCTAGGACACAAACCTCACATCTCAGAGGGTCTGTCTCCTTTCCAACGGATGTTTCTGGTTGGCAGGGAGGCTCTGCTCCATCTAGTTATTCAATGGTCCAGACTGGCAGAGTCATCAACCAGCCTGATAACAACTGATGGAGAATAAGGGGGAGGTACTTATGGACCACATCTGGAAGCTGATATATATGATTTGAAGTTGATATATGATTTCTACTGCCCCAAGAGTCTTATGGTCAGATCTAACTGCAGGGGGTGCAGGGAAATGTAGTTGGCTGAGCACCCAGGAAGAAGAGAAATGAATGTGGGGATCAGCCAGCAGCATCTACCATCAGCAGCAGTTAGCCTGAAAGATGATTTACTGAGCTATTATATTTAGCTTCAACTTAAGTAGTGGGAGAATATCCTTGGAAAATCTTACTCAACACCTCTATTAACAGCGTCTCACAAAAACCCTTCTATGATGTAAGAAACTAATTTAGGAAAGATAGTATTTTAAAAAAATTTATCAGAAAAAAAATTTCCTGAAACCTCCAAGGGACTTCAGTAAGTAATAAATATTACTTTAAAAAGTTTTAATGTCAGAAACACTAAATTATTTTAGTTAGAAAAAGACTCAAGCCCTGGATCATTCTCCTTGAGGAAAAAATAAGCACTTTTGTTTAGGGAAGCATTTAAACTTTCAAAGGATTCTCAGAGTCATTAACTTCAAGTTGTCTTTTCCTAAACAATGATGTCCTAGTTACTGAGTCAACAGCACACAAGTGGCCCAGAAACCACACACACATTCATCAGAGCCACTGTCAGAATCTCTGAGATATGTGGTGAAACTTGCTAAGAGGCTGCAAACTATTGTGTTTCACGATAATGATCTTTCCAGAAATAAAGGGGATTACACATTAATAAAGCAATGAAACTATGCAGGTAACCATGACAATGGCTGCAAATTCAATAATATTTTATACTCCTGGAAAGTTTTTTTTTCTTTTATTGCCAGAAAGATTAGAGAAATTATGAGAAAGAACTGAAAAGCATTTATGTCTCATCTGAACTATCATACCTCCAAGGATGTCATGGGTATGCTCAGCTCATTCTAACGTCAACTTCACAGCAACCTGAAATGCCCCTCCCGGTTCATGACTGCATATTTATCTTGAGAAACAGACAAAGCAAGGAGTCTAAAGTTCAATGTCTTCAAATGACACTGGTCAGCAAACTGTGTCTCCAATTCAGGTCCAATTTTATCTGTTTTTTAAAATAAATTTCTCATTTTGAATTCTCAGTGAAACAAATGGCTTATCTCTAGTCTTCTGTCCACGGAAATTTCTGAAGGTTCTTAAATATCTGAGTCAAATTTCAGAATATTTTAAAGAAAGACATATAATCTAAATCATTCATCCTTCCAATTAATCAAATTAAGTTTTTGTTTTTCTGGTTTCTGATGTGTTGACAACTGAAACATCACAAATGGGAAGGATTAAAGTTTCTCTTCCCCACCTCTCAAGAAGTGCACAAAACTAGAAAATTCTTTTCATCAAAGGTTCCCATATTCTCCTATGATTCATTCTTATTATATGTATACATTTTGTACACCTTATTATGTATATACTAGGTGGTGCTAGTGGTCAAGACCCTGCTTGCCAATGCAGGAGATGTAAGAGACGTGGGTTTGATCCCTGGGTCGGGAAGATCCCCTAGAGGAGGAAATGGCTTCCCGCTCCAGTATTCTTCCTTGGAGAATCCCATGGACAGAGGAACCTGGAAAGGCATCCACAGGGTCACCAAGAGTCGGACATAACTGAAGCGACTTAGCATGCATGTATAGATTAACATTGAGATCAACATAGAAGAAACGCTCTGGATGACAATACATTAAGTGGTAGACAAAGACACCAAAAGCCATCATCCTCTAGCTGGGAAAACTGACCCTGCAGTGGGGTCAGAAATAGCACCTCTTTCACCTGGAGGACGTGGACGCTCACAAGAAGGTGAGGCCAGGAATGGAAAAACTATCTACCCAAATGCTGATCTGCCCTTATTTCTGGCTCCAGAGGAAGACAAAGTGATCCAGCTTCCCTCACCTAAAGAAATGCTACATGGATAAAAAATGTTTATTGCCTTTTGCATTTCAGGCAGGCTCCTCTTATCTCCATCCTTTGTCCCCTCGTGATCGTTTTGCCACTGTCAGCACCCGTGCGGTTGCTGTCCTTGTCTGATGAGACCTCCATGTGGCCCAGGATGCTGCCCACCTATCGTCTCCAGAAGTGCCCAGCAACATCCTGGAAGTGCTTGCCTCTCTTGGTTCTTCATCTCCACCTTCTCCCAGAACTCTCCCTCCACCTCTGTGATGGTGCCTTCTCAGCTTTTCCCCATTGTGGTGTGGGCATTGGTCAAAGCTCCACTCTCTCTTCTCACCTCCTAAATGCAGGCTGTCCCGATCAATTCTTCTCCCTCAACCCCAAAGAAGGAAGTAACTCCCTGACTCCACTTTCCCTCTGAAATCCTTCAGCCACTCCCAAAGCCATTAGGATCAAGTTCAGCCTCCTAGGCCAGGACAGCTGGTGTTTCTGGCTTGGCCCTGGGGGAGCTCCTTGCACCTTTTCTGCAGTCAGATTACTCTGCGTGTATCAACATAAGGTGGCATTTCCTGCCTCTGCTGTTCCTCTCGATCAGACACCCTTCCTTTCTTTTCTCATCTTTCCAATGTGTAAACCAAATCATTTTCCTCATGTAGAACTTTGCCCTGCTTCTTGTTTCCTAAGAGATAAAACCAAAACTAGTGTTTGCCCACATCCGAGTCCCTGCTTATTTCTCTAACCAAAGCTCCAGTTATGCCCATATTTTTGACATCACTTTCAGACACATCCAATTACTTCGAGTTCCTGAAGCTCAGAATGAAAGGAAATTTTCCCCAAATCATGGCTTCTACTTTCAATGTCAGCTCCTGAAAAGTGGTCCCTGGATCTCTTTCATTCTCCATCCTTTCTTGGAACTTTAGTTTTTTTCCCATGACTGGCTGCATTCTTTCTCAAGAAGAACAAAATCAGTGCTCAGGACAGTCCCAGGCAACAGAGTGTTGAGCAAATACTCATGAATGGGTTCACCTCTGACTTCTCCTCATTCCCTGAGGAAGCCCCAATAATCCTGCCTCTCCCTCTTTCCAGTGTTTCTTTGTCCTTCTGCTATGAAGCTCCACAGAGGTCCCTGAGGACCTGAGCTGCTGCTCCGGGGGCAAGAATGACTGCAAGAGTCTTGGGGTCACTACCCAGGAGATAAAGAGATCAAGCACCTTTCAGTTTCTCCAGGGATGCTGAGGTTACAGCAGACTGGGGGCCCATAGAAAAGCAAGGACCTGCCCAGAAGGATACAGAAGACCTTAAGGTTTCTGTCCCTACATTAAACTATATAACTTGAAGCTATCCAAATAAATAAGTGGATAAAAGAAATTTCTAAGATCAGCATCCCACCAAGCTATGATCTCTTGAGAAGAGAATGTCTCATATATAAAAACAGCCTTCTGCATGTGACTTCTTCCTCCCCCAGGGTTAACAGAGCATGGGATGTGTGGTAAGAATAATTCTCTTCTAAATCACATTTCTTCCCGGCCTTCTACATTTGCCTAATCATGCGAGCATGCTAAGTCACCTCTGTCATGTCTGACTCTTTGCGACCCTATGAACAGTAGCCCGCCAGGCTCCTCTGTCCATGGGATTCTCCAGGCAAGAATACTGGAGTGGGTTGCCATGCCCTCCTCCAGGGGATCTTCCCAACCCAAACCTGTATCTCTTCAGTCTACCTGCAAGAGCAGGTGGGATCTTTAATATTAGCGCTGCCTGGGAAACCCCTGACTGATCATATCTGAAGCAATTTATTGATATTTAGCTTATATAATCCTTTCTTCTTCCCCACTCTTTTCTCCCATCTCTTGCTGAATTGTCAGGAGAAAGGTTATTTCCCTATTACCCATTTAAATTCTATAGTCCTCAGTTTCTCCTTCTATAAAATGGGAATAATGATTAAGTTGGGAGGATTGAGTAGACCATATCTATAAAGTGCTCAGCACAGTAGGAGTGGGATGAACACTGGCTGTGATCATTGTCCTTTATATTCCATTTATGAGTGACAAACACAAGACAATGAAGAGACAAGTCTCTATTAAGAAAAGTTAACATATATGGCCACAGCCATCAACTTCTTCAACCTCTTTAAAATAGCCAGAGCTGTCCTTAGGAATTGCTATGATCAGTTAACAATGAATCAACACTTATTTCTCACTCCTAAGTGCAAGGCCCTATTCCAAGTCACGTAGAGGATACCAAAAAAGAAAAAAGAAAAAAGAGCACTGAGGAATTACAGAAGTCATAACTATTTCTTTTCATTTTGTGTTTCTCAAAAGGACAAGGCAGCTTGCAATGAAACACTCAGGGTGGTGGATATCCACACCCGATAAAGAATGAGACAAAAATACAGTGGGAAAAGCGAGAAAACTATCCTGGAAGCCACAGGTGAGCTGGCTAGGGCATGAGGACACAAAGTGTGGCATCAGAGAAGTGGGAATGGCTCACATTAATGAAAAGCACCAGGACAGACAGCACTGTTTCCATTATTAAATTCTAGGATGGAGATTATTGCAGGGATACCTATATAAAAAATACTGAGTTGAATAATAGGAAATATCTCCAGAGTCATTTTGCAGAACAGGCAGCTGAGACTGATATAAAGCGCCTGCAGTCAGACAGACTTGGTTTGCATCCAGGCTCAGCTGCAGTGCGCCCTACCCTCCTTGAGACATTAGCTTCTCTGAATCTCAGAGACGGTGATAATGATCCCTGCCCTTCAGGGTCACTCTAGATGAGACAGCGCCAGTAAGTGGCTGGTCCATGGCAAGTATGTGACAAAGATTTATGTTTCCCACCCCCTCTACAGGTATACCCAATATGAGTCATCATTCCTTATAAATATGTATAGACTCCAAAGCTCATATATAAATCTTCATAAAAACAGGTGAATCAAAAGTCATCTATTTGAAAAATTATCTGTCTCTCCTAATAGATTACAAGCTCCACAAGAAAAGAGGTACTTGCTGTTTCTTCTTCTGGCACAAGTGGTAAGTATTTAAGCACATACAAGTATGCAGTCCACTAGTATTTGCTGCTTCCCTGATAGCTTAACTTCCCTGGTGGCTTAGACGGTAAAGTGTCTGCCTGCAATGCAGGATACCTGGGTTCAATCCCTGGGTCAGGAAGATCCCCTGGAGAAGGAAATGGCAACCCACTCCAGTACTCTTGCCTGGAAAATTCCACGGGCTGAGGAGCTTGGTATGCTACAGTCCATGGGGTCGCAAAGAGTCGGACAGGACTGAGTGACTTCACTTTTCACTTTCTGATAGCTTAGCTGGTAAAGAATTCACCTGCAATGCAGGAGATCCTAGTTAGATTCCTGGGTCAGGAATATCCCCTGGCGAAGAGATAGGTTACCCACTCCCAACTATTCTTGGGCTTCCTTTATGGCTCAGCTGGTAAAGAATCCGCCTGCAATGTGGGAGACCTGGGTTCGATCCCTAGGTTGGGAAGATCCCCTGGAGAAAGGAAAGACTACCCACTCCAGTATTCTGGCCTGGAGAATTCCATGGACTGTATGGTGCATGGGATCACAAAGTCGGATACGACTGAGTGACTTTCACTTTCAATATTTGCTACAGGAAGGGAAGAAGGTGTTTTTAGTGAGAATTTACTAATAAGGTCTAATGTGTTGGGTTTTGGTGGCGTGTGCATGGCTGCAGAGACCCTCAAGAGAGAATGATTTCTGCTCCTTTGACTGTCATTCTCAAATATCCATGTTAAATGTTCTGAACATGCTCTTGCTCCTCCAGCTAAACCTGTTTTCCCTATAGCATCAATCAACATTCAAGTGAAAAGCAAAGGCAATTGATTTCATTGCTTTTAAGTTCTTTAGCTGTACACGTTTCCAACAGTATAGCTGACTATTTATTACTGGGAATGCACAATCAATCAGTTTTCAAACAGAACGAGGAGAGTTTATGAGCTAGCTACAAAAATGAATTACCACTTATAGAACAAAATCTTCATGTGAAAATATGTTCCCAGTTCCAAATGACTAGCTCATGAATAAACTTCTGAAACCCAAACCCAATTGTACTTCAGGTGGTCTGATAGATACTGTGAAAGTTTCACCTGTATAATGCCATGAAATTAAAAAAACGTAATCTAAAATATTTTGTACCTTTCCTTCTTTTTCTCCTTCCTCCCTCCATCCCTTCCTTACTTTTTCCATGTTTCCCAAACACAACTCTAAAAAAAATTCCCATATTCCAAGCAGAATTGGCAGAAGCTCCAAAAAAAGTGTTAAGACAGTGTGACTCACCTCATTGTAATTCTCCTTGTAGGATTTATGGGAAAGGAGTGAAATCCAAGAGAATAAAATAAAACTTAAAAAAAAATCCCACTGACAAGTAAAAATCCATTTTGTAGGAAATAGAGTTATATAAAAGATTTATATTTTGTTTCATAAAATTCAAAGGAAACTAATATCCCCCGTTAACTGCCATCTCTAATTAGTTACAGACCATTTAACTCCATAAATATTTTCAAGGATTAATGATAATTGACATGTATTATGCTTTTAATCTTTTAAGTAACGTTAATATCGGTTCATTTTTCTTAGAATCTTGGGGTGGTGCCAACCGAGGCGCCTTGTGACCAATCCATAATGGTTAAGTTGATCCAGTTATGCACGTTTACCTAGGTTTGTCTCTTTGCTATGCCCTCTACTCAGCTCAGCTCCAGTCATCATCACGGTGACGTCTGTCTTCATGTTCTTCCATCAACCACTTTCATCAAGTCCCCAAAAAGCCTAGAGACCCATGGATTCAAGGGCTCTCAAACTTGGCTGTGCCTTGAAACCATCTGCTGCTGCTGCTGCTGCTGCTAAGTCGCTTCAGTCGTGTCCGACTCTGTGTGACCCCACAGACGGCAGCCCACCAGGCTCCCCCGTCCCTGGGATTTTCCAGGCAAGAACACTGGAGTGGGTTGCCATTCCCTTCTCCGCAAAACCATGTGAGGGTGCATCAAAAGAAAAAAAAAAAAATTCAGATGGTGCACATGCCCCACTGCAGACTGAATCAATCAGCATTGACTGGTTGCTCTCTGAGCCTGAGATCTGAGCCAACCTGGTTGACCAACTTTAATGCAATTTTGATGACATGGAAAGAAGGAAGCATTACTCAGACCTTTACACATGGAGTTGTTTCTAAGGGGAAAGAGGAATTTTCAGTGGGGATCTGTAATGGTTAATTTCATGGGTCAACCTGACTGGATCACAGGGTGTTCAGGTATTTAGTTAAACATTTTTCTGTGTCTGGAGGATGTTTCTCGATGAAATTAACACCAGAAGGCTGAGTAAAGCAGATTACCCTCCCCAGTGGGGGTGGGCCTCATCCAAATCCACTGAAGGCCCAAATGGCCTGGCAGGCTGCAGTCCACGGGGTCTCAAAGAGGTAGATGTGACTGAGCATGCACACATGCACAGAATAAAAGGCTGAATAGGGGAGAATTGGTGCTCTCTGCCTATCTGTCTTCTGGCTGGGACCTTGGTCTTCTGCCTTTGGACTCAGACTTGGACTAGAACCTACACCATCTGCTTTTCGGGTTCTCAAGCCTCTGGATTTGGACTGAAATGATTAAGAAATGACTAGCTCTCCTGGGTTTCCAGCTTGTTGACCTCAGATCTTGGGACTCCTCACCCTCCAAAGTTGCGCGAGCCAATTCCTTATTACATTGTTGTTGTTATTTTAGTTGCCAAGTTGTATCCGACTCTTTTGCGACGCCATGGACTGTAGCCCACCAGGCTCACCTGCCCATAGGATTTCCCAGGCAAGAGTACTGGAATGGGTTGCCATTTCCTTCTCCAGGGGCTCTTCCCAACCCAGGGATTGAACCTCCGTCTCCTGCTGCATTGCAGGTGAATTCTTCACCACTGAGCTACAGAGAAATCCTCTTTATTACATACACACATCCTATTGATTCTGTGTCTCTGAAGAACCCTGACCAACACAGGATCATAGTTCTTTCAACTGTGTATCCTAGTATAAATATACATGAAGGTACACCAAAAATATTTGAGAGAGATTTTGCAATGAGCACTAAGTGCTCGTTTTTTTTCTTTGTGCAATGAACACAGAGGACAAAGCGCCATCATGTTAGAATAAAGGTTATGAAAATCCCTACCTTTGGAGCAAAGGCCCCTGTTCAACTGAAGGGAGCTATGAGAGAATGCAGAATAAATCAATAAATTTTTCATAAGAAAACGCATTATATTCTATTCACATACACATAAATAATCTCATTTGATGCTAAAAAATAGGATGGTGAGATTGTGAATATAGCTTAAAGGTGAAGGTATTATCTGACTATATTGAATAATGATAAGCTCCTACTTCCTCAGATCTAAAATGTTTACTGAAAAGATAAATGAAAAATATCATCAGGGGGAGAACAGCAGAGCTGCGTGCTGAATTCAGCAAGACAACAAGGACACAAGATTTCTTAGGGGTCAAAAGCTCTTTGGCCTTGACCTTCTCTTTTTAATTCTGGCTCTCTGTCCCTATGGTCTGCGATCTATGATGCGGAATGCCAGAAGTCACAGTGTTCCTTACATTTGATGTTCCCTGCTGCACTTCCCTTTCCTTTTATCATTCCTCCACATTAAAAATCAGTCATGTTAATATGAGACAGCATAGGGGTGAGGGCTATTTGGAAAATGATATTCTTTATTTAAAAACTTTTAAAAGTGAAAAAAAAAGTGTAGTAGTTGCAATTTAAAGCAAACTGTTCTAAACACAGACAGATAAAGAAAAAGGATAAGATAATGGAATCTTTCTAAGTTTCCTATGCCAGAACTTTTCAAGCAAACTTTCCAAATACAGGCAACTGGGGAGAAAAAAAAATTCACAAGCAAATAATTTAGCATATGACACTAAGCAAAATCTAATGAAAAATCACCAAACATTGATTTCAATATAAACTGAAATGCAAAAACTGTTTTGCAAATATATTTCTGGTTTTAACATTAGCTGCTGTATAAGATATGTTGCAACTGTTATATTCTATAATTTCCTTTTAGCTCAGTTGCATGGCTTACTTATGTAACTCAACAAAATGATGAGTCTGGAAGGTTTGAGCTTATAAGGAAAAAATGCCTTCATTTTAGTGATTCCAGTTTACACTTGCAGAAATATCAAATTACTTATTGAAAAATCCCAGATGAAGTAAGAAGGAATGTTCTGGGAAGTTGCTGTTGACAGTATGTTGCCCTGATCTTATAGATGTATGTTTCCCAGGATTACTTAGGATTAGCAGCATTTTAAAAATGAGACTGGCCAGAGGTTTTTTACCATCTCCTCCGAGCATTCTAAAGGAGTTGAATTGATAGTCTTTTCTTCTTTTTTCTTTTTTTTTTTATAGAAGTGTAGAATCTGATTTTGCATGAAAGTCTGAGAGCTGACTTCAGAGAAGTCATGAAGAATTAAGAGAATTAATTAACAATGCATTAAGAGAAATGACTTGTTCCCCAATGCCCTTCCAACAGCCCATCTTGACTGCCCTGCCTTTCGACCGTCACAACTGTCCCCCGCTGAAGTGAGGTCACAAGAGGAGAAGCTGAAGGGGACCTTTCCAAGTTGTACCCACACAGCTGCTTGATCACTGACTTCCAAATAAGGCGAAAGCACAGCTTCATTTTCCAGATCTGAAATGTCAGCCAACTGCACCAGCATGAGAAGCGCCATCTAGAGACACTGGGCACTAAGATAAACAGATCATTCAGTAAAACAGAAACCATATAGTAACAACTGATGTCAGCATCAGGGACATTTTCAAACAACTACAACAGATGACTATACGGATGTGCACTGAGATCAGAGAAATGTTCCCTGTCTGGAGTCTAAATGCAATGAAATGAAATCCTATCGACTGCGCAGTTTTCAAGCACACAGTTACTTCTTCCTACTGTCTTTTCTCTATCCACCACCTGCATCTTCACCCTTGTTTGTAGGTTATCCTCCATTTTAAGCTCCCATCTCCCTACTTACAATTGGACCTTTTGAGCATCTCCTTTCCTTCAGCAAGTGTTTGAAAGAAAAAAAAAAACACCTAAGAAAAACAACAGTGGGAAGCTGATTCTCAGCATTACCTAATTTTTCCAACCTGTTACAAACTGCAACTAATAAAATCAAGAGGGAGTATTATTCCTTAAACACTCAGGATAAACCAATACCAAGTGAAAGGGCCAGGTTTTGACAATGCAGTGAAGACCCTTCTGGAAATGGCTGGTGAAATGGCACTCCTTGAAGGCCCATATTTCACTAACTTGGCAAAACTTCGTTTCAAGGTCATTTCCAAATGTTTGTCTTGTGCAGAGCAGCATGCGTGGAGCTACACTCGCGTGGCACCAGGTCAATCCATTAGTCATTGCTGGAGTGAGCCTTCTGTGGAGAGGCAGCCTGCTTCCCAGTCAGACGGGCTTCGGAAGTGCATGCCAAGAAAACTTTAAGATTTGAAATGTTACAGAAAAGAAGGTCGCAGCATCTTTTAATTGCCTACTATCTGTGCAGACGGTGGCTTTTCATATTTTTATGCAAAGATTACACATTACCCAGTGTGAAAACCGGGTTAAAAAATGTGGTAAGTGAGTCTGTGCATATGTCTTCAATTGAGTACAGTGTTGAGTGCCAAACTTTGACCAAGCTGATCAGACTGGAGGTCTGTGTGAGAGCCTGAAGTGGTGGAATCTAGTTGCTATAGCTGCAAATTAAACAAATAAATGAGACACCGTGGAATGCAGCAAAATAGCTGTGGTCTGATGAGTTCATATTTGCCATATGTGTGAATATTAGCAGTCACATTCTGAGTTTCAGCAAAGTTCTTTTCAAGAAGTGCAACAGAGGGCACATGCTTTAAAATAAAGAAAGAAGACCTGAAGCCTATGTCCAAAGATAAATATTTTATATTTTGTAGGAGCTATTAAGACATATCATTAACTTTTTAGGTTAGGAGTATATACAAATTCTGTGTTGCTATAAATACAAGATTTCCACCCAGGCACTTTCCCTGGAAGCTTTAGATAAAGCTTGACACTAACTTGTTACTTAGCATTTGATAATGAATTAAGATCATTAGCTAAAGAATATTTTCATTTTAATATTTTATCTTATCCCATCCTATTTTTATTTTTTAATTGGAGCATAATTGCTTTACAATGGGACATTAGCTTCTGCTGTAAAGGTGAAGCAGCTACACGTATACATATGTCCCCTCCCTTTTGAGCCTTCCTCCCATTTCACCGGACTTCCCTTGTGGCTCATCCATCAAGAATCTGCCTGCAGTGCAGGAGACCCAGGTTCCAGCCCTGTGTCAGGAAGATACCCTGGAGGAGGGAATGGCTACTCACTCTACACTCCCCCCATCCTTCCCCTCAAGGTCATCACAGAGCACCAAGCTGAGTTCCCTGTGTCATGCAGAACTTCCTGCCAGCCATCTATTTCACATGTGGTAATGTATCTCTCTCAATCTGTCCCACCCTCTCCTTCCCCCACTACGTCCACAAGTCTGCTCCCTACTTCTGCATCTCTTTTCCGGCCCTGAAAATAGGTTCATCAGTACCATTTTTTCTAGATTCCATATATATGCATTAATAAAGAATAGCTTTCCAACTTATTTCACTCTGTATGATATGCTCTAGGTTCATTCACATCACTACAAATGACCAAATTTTGTTCCTCTTCATGGCTGAGTAATATTCCATCACGTATGTGTACCACATCTCCTTTATCCTCCATCCTGTTTTAGAGGACTTGCATTTGTTTGGCCTGCTGTGTGGTAGGCACTGGGGCTCTTTACCTCCATGGGTACCATCTTATGAATTCCCACAATAAGTTAAACATTCCCTACTAGTGGAACTCAGCAGAGAAATACAGAAAGACTGCTGAGCAGAGAATTCTATTCTGACTAGCCTCTTACATTATGTACAGTACACTGCAGTGACACTTCTGCAGAGTCAAAGCTATGGTTTTTCCAGGAGTTGTGTATGGATGTGAGAGTCAGACCATAGAGAAGGCTGAGTGCTGAACTGATGCCTTCGAACTGTGGTGTTGGAGAAGACTCTTGAGAGTCCCTTTTACTGCAAGAAGATCAAACCAGTCCATCCTAAAGGAAATCAACTCTGAATATTCACTGGAAGGACTGATGCTGAGGCTGAAGCTCCAATCCTTTGGCCACCTGATGCGAAGAGCCAACTCATTGGAAAAGACCCTGACTTTGGGAAAGACTGAGGGCAGGAGGAGAAGGGGATGACAGAGGATGAGATGGTTGGATGGCATCACCAACTCAATACTGACATTTCAACGGACATTTTGAGTTGGTGATGCCATCCAGCCATCTCACATCAGGTGGCAAAAGCTTCAGCATCAGTCCTTCCAATGAATATTCAGAGTTGATAAAAGGAGAGTTGATAAAAGGAATTGATAGAAGCATTGGTAAAAGGAATGTTGATAAAAGGAATTGATAAAAGGAGTGCTGATAAAAGGGATTGATAAAAAGATTGATAAAAGGCATGTTTATCAATCTTTTCACCCCGCATATACAGATAGTGCCAATGTGAACAGCAGCACTTGGACATACAAGATAATTAGATCTATTACCAGGTCACATGAATTAATGTATTTGATAAGGATGAAAAAGTTTGCATTAAAAGGAAACGTTTCCACCAACCAGGGCTAATCTTTACACTTGGGTTAAAACATATCTTAATTGGATCATTGATTACAAGCTTCTTCTCTGAATATGGATATGGCAGAACAATGGGGGAAAAAAACACTCTTGCTCAGATAAAAAGGAAAATAATTTAAAATGCTAGATGTGTTTACCAGTGTCTTGATGTTTGTGAGCTATAATGACAATGCATGTTGAAAGGCATCTCTTTAACTTGATGTTGACGCTCCATGGGGAGAGGCTCTGGGGCCAGGAAGTGCCATGGGGTCAGGCAGCTCAGCATTCTACCCTCAGCCAGTCCACTCACCAGCAGGGTGAGCTTGGACAAGTGGACATCAATTTCAGTAACAGTTACTGCAGCCTGCTCTTTCGTTCTGCCACAGGTATGGCAGTTTCATTTAAATACCTGTCTTGACCTTGGGAATCAACCATTCTCTCCAAGCACAGTTACAATGTGGTTACAATTTACTGCTCTGAAAAATCAATCGCTTTGTTACTGACTGTACTCAGAGTGTTGTCTCCAAGGCAGCTTCAATACAATGGCACAAACTTAGGCACTGCAACTCAGAACGAAGATTCCATCATTTTATTAACTCCCACTACGTCCATTCAATGATCCTCAAGTTCTTAGCCCTGTAGCCTCCCCTATCCTATAGTCACACTGCATTTAACAATAATAACTTTAAATCTTAGCTTAATCACATAGAAGTCAGGTAAGAATGATGTGGAAGTTTTAGTGTAGAGTATACAGTGAAACTGGGCTTCTCTGGTAGCTCAGCGGAAAAGAAGCCACCTGCCAATGCAGGTTTGATCCCTGGGTCGGGAAGATCCCCTGGAGGAGGAAATGGCAACCTACTCCAGTACCTGCCTGGGAAATCCCATGGACAGAGGAGCCTGGCGGGTTACAATCCATGGGGCTGCAAAATGGTGGGACACAACTTAGGGACTAAACAACAACAGCAGCAGTGAAACTGCCGAAAAAGTTAATGGAAGCATGGGCAACACTACTAAACAAGGACTCACACGCAAGCACTTACCAACTTGTATAAAACTGTCAAAACAAATGTGGACAAGCGGCAGCCTGGTCAGGGAAGACAGCATGATAAAGGGCTTGTGTACCTCAATAAACATTAGTTACTGAGTGTGCCCTTCACCTCAGCGCCTATGCTAGATTTTGGAGGAAAGGATGAAATAAAAAAGCTGCTGTCCTTTTTGGCCTCATAGCTCATTGGAGGAGTAAACAAGTAAGTGAACAGTAATCACACAATGTGATGAGAGAAACCACAGGTGTAGGGACAAGTGTTACAAGTACAGTCAGAAGACCCACACAGATGCCAAGCAGCCTCTGGACCACTTCACTCATAGGTGATGTCTGAGAAGGAAATGTATAAAGGGGCTGCAGAAGCTCAGTTCTTCTAGAAAATTAACAATATGGAGAGAGGTGTGGGGAGGAGACAGTGGGGAGGCAGAGAGATGAATTGAGCTCGATGCCTCAGTTCAGCTGATTAGATGATGATGCCTTGAACTAAAGGAAGGATGGCGGAGGCGAGGAGGCTAGAGCAGACTCAGCAGCTGCTTTGGAGGTACGGATGACCCGGCTTGCCAACCTCGTGTGGTGGGTGTGGTAGAAAGAGGAATTTTAGATGCATCTTGCCATTGTTGAGAAGGCAATGCAAGATGCCTTACAAGATTTAAAGGAAGGGTTACATGAGGTTGTTTCAACATATTTATTGGTTTAACATAATATATTAATACGTTTTTCTCAAGGTCCTCATGTCAAATGCAGAGTGTCATTCCCAGTGAGAAGTTGGACCAGGAAGTACAGACTTGGGAACAATCCATGTAGGGCACAGACTGAAGTCATGGGGACAGTGAGATCCTCATGAAAGAGAACATGAGGAGAACAGACAGGACTGGTGTTTCAATCTTCAATAATGGATGAAGGGACTGGGCAGACTGGTACTTGAAAAGAACTGAGTACCTTATGAGAGTTTTTCCTAAGCTGAAGACCCCAGGGTCTTGGTCCATTGTTGAAGTTTCATCACCAGAGATGCTCAAGCAGAGGCTGAATCTGCCAGGTTATTGTTCAAGTGATTTAAATATCACATGCAGTATGGACCAGATGATCTTTACAGTCACTTTCCCAAGTCTAAGATTCTGGAATTCTGTGCCTCTGTGATAGAAAATGCAGCTTTTTTCCACTTCACTTTCTTTGGCAGCCATCACTGATGCTTGCTGAGGTTGGAGCTTCAATTAAAAGGGAACTGGAAAGGATATAGGGATGGACTTCTGCCAAGGAGTTAGGTCTGTGGCTAATGAATGATCTGTCTGTGGTAGTGAAGAAGGAAGCCAGTTCCTAGGACAATACCTTTCTGCCTGTCTCCACCCCTCCCCCAACAATGAAGCGCTAAGGGCAAATGAATGGGAAACACATGAATGAAGTTTACTTTGAAATATCTATGGATTCAGGGATTAGGGGTAAAAACACTTGAGTAAACCACACGTTGGGTTTTGCTGACCCCAAAATATCTGAATATAATTTATAGACCTTTTGATGAACTCGCACTACTGCTGGGCCTGCTCATCTATTAAAAGTAGCAAGGAAAAGAGTAGGGTATAAGCCAAGTAATATTAGCCTTGCATTCTACCCTTGCATGGAAAATCAGTTCTACAAAGGAATTTGTGATGGCAGGAAGTTGCTTTAAAAAGCATTATCTGACTATTACCCTAGAGAAAAAATAACCAGCACCCAGATAAAAAAGTCAATATATGGAAGAGCTTTTCAATACATTTGATCCAAGCTATTATTTACCTGGCTTATAGCTCTTAAATATTCCAAAGACCCATGATATGTTCTTCAGACATCAATTCTCCTTTTTCAGGCAGGAGGAACAATATATGTACAACCAACAAGACCCTTGGGGGGAGAGCAGGCCATGCACATAAGATCTGGCTGCAGTGAAAATGAATTTGAAAAGTGAAGTGAAATATAAGTTAGGAATAAAGTAAATGGTTTGGAATCACACGCTGTCAACAATTAAGGAAGGGAAAAGAAAAAGAGTGGGATAAAAGAGAACAAGAGAAAGCATGGACATAGAATATTGATAAAGTTGATTCATTTATGCAACAAATCAGGCACTGTTCTAGGGGCCTGGGATAAACCAGTCCCTGAAACAAAGATCCCTGCCTTTATGGAAATTACATTCTAGCAGAGGGAGACAGACAATAAGCCATAAATACAACAAATAACAAAACCATATAATATGTCAAAAACATTTAATGCCATGAAGGGAATAAACAGCAAGGTTAGGAGGTTCCGGGGGGTTGGGGGCAATTGCAATGCCTAATAGGCTGCTCAGAGTAAGCCTTACTGAGAAAGTGAGACTGGGCAAAGATTTGAGGGAGGCAAAGAAGTGAGTCAAGCAGATCTCCAAGGGAGAGCATTCTAAGACAAGAAGGGTGTCTGGTGTGTTCAAGGAACAGAACAGAGGCCAGCTCAAACTACCAACATCTGTTGATTCATCAGATGATTGTTGAGTACCTATATTATGCCATGGTGTTGGAGAAGACTCTTGAGAGTCCCTTGGACTGCAAGGAGATCCAACCAGTCCATCTTAAAGGAGATCAGTCCTGGGTGTTCATTGGAAGGACTGATGCTGAAGCTGAAACTCCAGTACTTTGGCCACCTCATGCAAAGAGTTGACTCATTGAAAAGAGCCCTGATGCTGGGACGGATTGGGGGCAGGAGAAGAAGGGGACGACAGAGGATGAGATGATTGGATGGCATCACCGACTCGATGGACATGGGTTTGAGAAAACTCCGGGAGTTGGTGATGGACAGGGAGGCCTGGCGTGCTGCGATTCATGGGGTCGCAAAGAGTCGGACATGACTGAGCGACTGAAGTGAACTGAACTGATACTACGCCAAGGGCTATGCCAAGTACTGCAGAGAGAACAATTAATCCTGAAATTCAGAAGCTATGAAGGAGACATGGTATAAAAAACCATGTGATTTGGCCTTGCCACCGTGCCTTCTTTACCTGAGGGTATTTTTAACCCCCCTTCCTGTCTTCCTCTTTCTCATCTCCTTTCTCCATGGCCCCCTTTTCTGCAGCCATTTCTCAGTCACGATGCCCCCTCCTTTCTTTTCTCTTCTCCCTATTCTGCCCCTTCCTCATCCTAGCCTCTGTCTCCTCCTTTCCACTTCTTTCTTGCTTCTTTCAGGATTTTTTTTTTCTTTATCTTTGATTTTCTGTAGTTTAACAATGATACTCCTAGGCATAGTTTTCTTGGCATTTATCCTGCTTAGTGTTCTCTGGGCTTCCTGGATTTGTGGTTTAAGGTCTGAATTTAATTTGAGGGAACTTCTCCATCATATTTCTTCTGTTTCTTTCTCTTTCTTCTCCTTTTGGTAATCCCACCATGCATCTGTTATACCGTTAGTCATTATCCCACAGTCCCTGGACATCTGTTTTTCAGTCTTTGTTCTCTTGACTTTTTGGTTTCTGGGGATTCTATTGCTACGTCTTCTAGGTCACAGGTTCTTTCCTCAGCTGTGTCTAGTCTACTAATAAGCCCATCAAAAGCATTCTTCATTTCTGTTACAGTGTTTTTATTGCTAGCACTTCTTCTTGGCTCTTTCTGAGGATTTTCATCTCTTGGTTTACACTGCCCATCTGTTCTTGCATGATGCCTACTTTATCCATTAGAATCCTTAGCATATTAATCATAGTTGCTTATTTATTTATTTTAAAATATTCATTCAGCTGTGCTAGGCTTTAGCTGTGGCACCTGGGATCTCCAAGCTTCACTGAAGCATATGGGATCTTTAGTTGGGCATGCAAACTCTTAGGTGTGGCATATGGAATCTTCAAGCTTCATTGCAGCATATGGGATCTTCAGCTAGGCATGTGAACCCATAGTTACGGCATGTGGGATGTAGTTCCCTGACCAGAGATTGAACCTGGGCCCCCTGCCTTGGGAGTGTGGAGTCCACTGGATCACTGGGGAAGTCCCATCATAGTTGTTCTAAATTCCCAGCCTGATAATCTCAATTTCCTTGCCATGTCTGGCTCTGACCCTTGCTTTGTCTCTTCTAATTGTGCTTGTTGTCTTTTGGTATGCCTTGCAATCTTTTTTTTTTTTTCTTGATAGGTGAACATGATGTACTGAATAAAAGGAACTGCTTTATAAAAGGCCTTTAGTAATATGGTGGTGAGGTGTCAGGGGAGGAGAAATGTTCTATAGCCCTATGATTAGGACTATAGAACACTTCAATCTGTCAGAGAGACTGTGCTTCTGGATCATGAACTTCCCAAGCGTTTCTCAGGCTTCTCCCCTCCTTCCCATAGGCAGGACAGGAAGGCTGCAGCCAGCTGGAGTTGGTTATGGCCCTCCTCCCAGGTCAGTTAGGTTCTGACGATACCCCAGCAGGTTAGTCTCTGGCTAACTGGTTTCCCTGGAGGTCAGGCCTTGTCAAGAGCTGAGTGTTCCGGTGTAACTCACAATAGTTCCTTTTCTTTTCCCTCTGCTGGAAGCATGAAGGGATGATTCTCTGAAATTTACCGTGGGAATCTGGTTGAGCTCCTGCCGGTAAATCTCACAATATTGTGGGAACCTCTCTGTGCCCAGGCCACCCTGGATTTTTCCACTCTGAGGTTATCCTCACTGAGCCCCCAGCAATCCACCAGCTAGAGCTCAGGTTTTCCTCCCATGGTACCGGTCCCCATGGTGGTCTCCGCTCAGGAACTCTGCTCCAGTTTATCTGTTATTCTCCGCATCCAATGGTGGTCTCTCTAACCTCGGGGCAGCAGCTGGCTCTATGCTCTCCACTCTCACATGGATCCAAGAGGAGCTGATGATTTCTCAATCTGTTCAGCTTTTTACTTGTTATGATGGAGTTGCAAATCCCAAGTTCCTCATGCATGGAACCAGAAAAACCTCTGTCTCTCTAACTCACAAACTTGTTTAATGGTCTCAAATATCATTTAAAAGAAGACATTATTCTCAATTTACAATATTTCTGATTGAAATGATATATAATAAAAATAATGACAAAAGCTAAAATTAAATATCTTAAAATCCATTACTGATTGAAAGAGATGGAATAATCAAATCTTCAAGCCAAAGTTTAGACTGACAACATCTGACACCCCCAAGTCCAATGGCCTGGCAGAACTAATGATCACAAATGAAATTCACAGTGGAAAAAGCTTAAGTCAGTAAAATTGGTTATGAAAAAAGCTTACACACAAAAACAGAATTTAGTAATTCTGTGCCTCTCCTTGCTCTTTGGGGTCTTCATTGTTTTCTTTGGGAGGCCCACTGGGAGCTGTAGAAAGAGGTTCCCAAGAAATTTCTAACCTCTGCTTCAGGTCCCACTGTTATTTTTGAAAATTTCCAGATATCTTCTAGTTACTTTAGAGCATATTGGGAAAATTGAGAAAGGTCAGTTTTTTCATATGAAAAAGAAGGTATTCTTTCAATCAACAACTTATTTTATGAACTATACAATGTCAGGGTGGCAGACTCTATGGGCAATGAAATGCATAATCTTTGTATCCTAGAAATGGAGAATTTCCATAAGCTTTATTATTTACCAAAAGAAGAACATCAAATCTGAGTTTCTACAAAACCAATGATCATCCAAGCAGTATTTAATGCTTTCTCTTCTGGGAAAGACAGATGTACAAGAACTTTAGTAATTACTAAATGTCAAAATAATATTGAACAGAATAAACATTTGCCTAAATTAAGGTTCTCTTGAGGATCAGTTACATATAACAAGGACGACTGACAAATCAAGCATGATTCTGTCTCCTGATAAATTATATAGGGAATGAATAACTCCTGCTGTGATGATAAGAGCTTCGAGGTCATGTCTGCTTAAAGATCTGCGGGATAACAATAATATCCCAAACTTTTGCAGTGCTTGACATTCTCAAAGCACTTTATAAACATTAATTAGGTCTTCCATAAGCTAGGAGACTGTCTTATTGTTGCTTTTTCCTATTATAGCATCACTGAGAGTCTACAATCTTTCTAGAGTTTATATATTTATTTATTGCTTTTAATGTATATTTGCTCCATTGACAATGCTTTAAAATTATACTCAGCAAGAGAGAAAGGTTCACGGTTCTACTTTTGCAACCAAGAAATAAGCCAGAATAACAACAGTGCTTCTCCTAGTGTGAGTGAACACAACCTATTGGGGATGCTCTGTTGGTCTGAGAAATGGTTTTCTTACTTATTAATAAATACCTCCATCCACTTCAAACATGGCTCTCCCATTCTTTAAAATTACATGTGTTTTTCTCATCCAGTAACTACACAGTGCCTACCAGGGTGCTTTGCATGTGGAAAGTTTTCAAATAAATGCTAGCTAGATGGAATTAAACCAAAGACCAGCCTCCATATGTGGCAGCCATGAAGAGCCTACCACAACTGTCTGTGACCACTCTCATTATATTTTGGAAACTCTGATTCATTTGCTGATATCACTTCTGTTTTCTCTTTGTCTGATTATCAGTGGACTGAGAATAAAAGGTGATAGAAAGAAATAAATGTAAACTTGACATTCTTCTAAGTTTCAAAAGCAAATAGACAAACATCTTTTTTATTATTGACACTAAGTGAAGGTCTAATAGGCACTGTGTGCTGTTTGAATTGCTGGGAATTCAAAGGTAAATAGGGTTGCAAGGACAGAAACATTTTTTGATTTTGGATATTGAGATGACTCTATTTAAAAGTGCCATACTTTATATGTTTGTATTTTCAGTTGTAATAAATTAAAATTCTTTGTGTGGTGTGCATGTGTGTGTGCATATACTACTATTTAAATGGGCCTGGAGATAACCTAGTGTTTGCACAGCAAGGGTATATTACCCTTCCAGTCAGCCATTTCCTCTTCTCTTCTGCAAATAAATTCTAGGATTGCCGAGAGCAAACAGAAAGACAATGGAAAGAAAGAGAGAGGATATTTTCCTTTAGTTCTAATCATGTCTAACTTCTGGCAACTTCAGTGAAAATCAAAATTGAAACCCCTGTGAATTTCAGACCCTGTGAGTATTCTCTTATGCCTATTTGAATGCTGCAAATTCAAGACTGACTTGATTCTCCTGAAATGATGCCATGATAGACTTATACACTGCATCTCAGTTCTGTAGTACAGCACTCTGGATCCCTAGAAATGACATTGAGATCCTTCAAACAATGAGTGTGATTCTGTCTGTAAGAACACAGTACATTTTCTCTTGGAATTCTTACAGTTATAACAACCCAAGCAGGCAATAATAGCAAACAGGCCTAGAGGGCTGTGAGCCATTTGCAGAAATATGTGAAAGTTACAAATTAAACTTAGAAAGTATTAAACAAAATACATTCTATCCTCCAACATGATTAGGTATATTTTTTGTAAAACAAAATTGAAAAATATGGTTTCGTACTAAAATTTAATAATTATAAATATAAATATTCAATATAGTGCAAATATCCCAAATTTTGTTTTCTTGCTTTTATTTCAGCAAATTTCTGCATGTGTGCTAAGTCACTTCTGTCATGTCCAGCCCTCTGTGACCCCATGGACTGTAGCCCGCCATCTTCTGTCCATAGGATTCTCCAGGCAAGAACACTGGAGGGGGTTGCCATGCCCTTCTTTTTATAATGGAAATTCTCACAAAAGTTGAGCTCTACTGATAGTATTAACAAAACCATCAATTAAAAATAGAATATAACTGTAACTAAAGTGTATACAATTTGAATGTTTTCATCAAAATATGAGCACTAAATAAATGTAAAAATTGTAATGAATTATTTTCATATTTTTATAATTAGATATTCAAAAGTAGTTATTAAAATTAAAGGCAAATACAAACTATAATTAATTAAATATAATTTAAACAAAGCCGAAAATGCTGACTTAATTTTTTGATGTTTCATAAACTGTATTATACATGAATTAAATTATTCATGATTCCAGTATTTAATGTTCATATTTTAACTTCCAAGCCAAAGAATCAGCATCATGTTTTATGTATGTTGTATTTAAAGTTTCATCTATACATATTCAGAGCAATATAAATTGTTTAATATTACAAAATACTCCTTGGCCACCAAATATAACTTCTTTGTTAGCAATTCTCGAACCACGAATTGGAACAAGAAAAAAAACAAGAAATGGTCATGGCTTTTCTGAGACAAAATTCATTGAGAAGAAATCTACTGAGCTCATATTATCTGAAAGGACTTGACATGGTCATTAATTTATCTTTTCCCTTTCCTAAATATTTGTGTCAGTCAAATCGTCCTTGTATTTCTAAGTAGTGTTTCCTCCAAGAGTCAGAATTTTAACCTGTTAAGGTAAGTCAAGGGAAAATTAGGAGCATCCAGCTGAAGTTCTAATAACTGCATACATATTTAACAAACTCGAAACATTAAGTAGCACCAGGATCTGCAGATTGTGATTTATTCTCTGGCTAGAAGGTAACACTGTATAGTTTAGGGATATAGACAACAGGCCAAACTGCCCAGGACTCTATTATACTTCTAAAGCCCTTCTGGTGTTGGGAACTTTCTAAGCTTCAGTTTCTTCATCTATAAAAGGGATAATTTCTTATTCATAGAACCACTGTAAAAATTAAATTATATAGCCTGGCACACAGTAGTTTCTCAAAAAATAGAAACTATTAGTATTTACTGGCAAAGAATTGTGGGGACTGGCTGTACTGAATTAATCATCAATCTAATGAATATGTACTGGTCCTCCTATACGCCAAGTTGCTGGGCAAAGACTCAGGATTCGAAGGCTACCGT
Source organism: Cervus canadensis (assembly GCF_019320065.1). Classification (NCBI taxonomy): domain Eukaryota; kingdom Metazoa; phylum Chordata; class Mammalia; order Artiodactyla; family Cervidae; genus Cervus; species Cervus canadensis. Next base: position 15,787,956 of record NC_057418.1, on the reverse strand, counting down.
TTTGCAGTAACTATAACATTTTTGTGGGGGATACAGATATGTACTATGGAGATATAAAAGTGCCGGGCAAGCCCAGCTAATAGCAGAATGAACTTGGCTTGTGAGAGGAGGTGAAGGCTCCATAAAGAAAACAGTATGCATGCTGGCAACGTGAGCAGGAGATTCCCAGCGAAGGATGGGAAGGGCACTGCAGCAGAGGATGGCAACGACTTGGGAGTTTTGAGAGTATTTCCACATTAAAAAAAAGCAACACATTAGAGAGAGGCAGAGTAACCATGTCAGGCTCCGGAGACGGTTACACTTAATAGACAAGAAAGCCCCAACTGATTGATTTGTTTGTAACTAGACCTGAGGTGCCATGTTAATCCTTCTACCATGTGGCTCGAATTGGACTCAAGGAAAATTCCAGTTCTCTGAGATGTGCTACTTTTGAGGAGTTGGCTTACAAAAGGTTTGATCAACGCTCGCTCCTCAGTACAATAATGTTTGTTACTACACACCACTTTTCTCAAAATATACCAAAACTGGGGGGAGAAGGGAAACACTTATTTTGAACCTCAGACACATGACTTCCAGTTCTTCATTCCCCTATAATTTCTGCCATGGGTTTCCCTTTTCACTAGGAGCACCCTGGGACGTATTCTAAAAATTGATGCAACCAAGAAATGTGAGCTTAAGTTAATAAATGAAACAGCACTCAATTCCAGAGATGGATAGGGAAGACAACACAAAATTTCTCTGCAGAAAATATATCCTCAAATTTTATCAAGTGATGTGCAAACCGCTTCAAGTATTTGATTTGAAACTTGTGAAGGTAAAGTCTAACGCATTCAAAACAATTAGACTGTGAAGAAGGAAAAGACATCACAGCCATAGGCAAACACCTGGGATGAATGGACCCCGACAAGACACCTCCAATGTCTGTAGCAGCCCTCCCCGGGAAAGTAACAGCCTGCCACTCCTCCAGGGGAAAATTCTCCAAGTACATTAGCAACTTGCAACACAATCTCACTGATGTGATGTGGAGGAGGCATGGGCTTCCCTGGTAGCTCAGTTGCTAAAGAATTGCCTGCAGTGTGGGAGACCCTGGTTCGATTCCTGGGTTGGGAAGATCCGCTGGAGAAGGGATAGGCTACCCACTCCAGTATTCTTGGGTTTCCCTTGTGGCTCTGCTGGTAAAGAATTCGCCTGCAATGCAGGCAACCTGGGTTCAAGCCCTGGGTTGAGAAGATCCCCTGGAGAAGGGAAAGGCTACCCACTCCAGTATTCTGGCGTGGACAATTCCATGGACTATGGGGTATCCATAGTGGTGCAAGTGGGAATCAATCCTCCATCTCCAATAGAGGACAAGCCTTTGAATGGTACGGAAATTAAATCCATCCTGGAATAAGCCAACTGTATTATAATTAACACAACTGATACCTCTCATAAACTATGGATTCAGTTTCTACAGTTTTAATAGTGACTCAATGTCATGAGAAGACATTTTTTAAATTTACATTCAGTTTTCTTCTCTAACTACAGTCTCATTATAATTTCCATTTCACAGCTACTTAGCTAGATTTTATGGACAGCGTGAATTAGAAAACAGCTCTTTAGTAGATTTTTTTTTTTTTTAATAAAAAGAAATCATTTGTTTTTGTTCACTTACCATTCCGTGATTCAGCCACCCTGGGATAAAATTATCAAGCAATTTCGGGTAAATCATCTCTCTGTCATAGGCGTAAATGATCCAGAACACCGCTACAACAAACTGGAAGGGAAAAGAAATCCTTTTATTTCAAAGGCACCAACTGTCCACAGCATACACTTGGTTGGTTTTCTACTGTTCAAAGAACCCAACAAAACTTTAATTTACAATGAAAGATAAATCACTAAGCCAGCTAATAACTGGAAAGATCGTTCTAACTCCATCCCATTAGTGGTAACTGTTGGGGTTCTTCCTCTGTCCTTGATCTCCCAACTGTGTTCTCAGGCACAGGACTCTGTTTGCGAGCGAGACAGAGAGATGGTCTGTCTGTCATCTGGAACAGCTCCCTTCCAGGGCTAATTGTGTTGGTTTGATTCCCCTCAAGAGGGTTTAAAAGTTCATTGGTGGTTTCTTGGATCCCATTCCCCACTGTACAGAGTTAGAACACATTCAAGAAGCTGTAGTGTATTTTCCTTGAACCCATCATGTGGTTTAAATTAATCTTCACATTCTCAAGTTTCTGTTTCACCACTAACAGCATTGAAATCACTGCTATAAAATGTCCTAAAGTCACATTTCCAGCAAATGTATTAATTTATATAGCTTAAAGCAGGGGCTTTAGTGGCACTGAGAAGCCCAGTATATGGAGAGAAAAGGAAGATTCCTAATTCTCTTGGAATAGCTCATAAATTCATCTGGATTCCAGGGGTTTATTTTGACCCATCAGCAACCTGATCATCAAAAGTGTACTCAATTGATTATTTTACCTTTCCTCAAACTAATGGTGCGAGAAGAAGCTCAGATAAAATAAAGAAACAAATGGCCCGAGGTCTTAACTTTCACCATAGAATTTTTTTTAAAGTGAATGGTTTTGTAAATAGTCTATAAATGTAGCATAGAAAAGAGAATGAACCATCTCAGAGGGAGGTCTCAAAGTCTCTTCAGAGTTATGTCTCAAAATAATAAATACTACAGAATGATAAAATGCAGCATGAATATTAAGTAGGAACAATTTTTTCTCATTTCTCCATAAGACATCTATGCCCTGATATTTTATTAATAATATGTACTTTATTGCCACTTTTTATAAAACTCCCGGTGTTTATAGCTCACGGTTATAAACCAGAAGGGTTCCAAAGTTTATTTCCAAGTATGTCAGTTATCACATGGATAATCTTAGCTTGAAAAAGTTCACCCTTAAAATCTAGGATGTTATGAACATTTACTCTTTCATAAAACACCCTGAATGATAATTACAATAGTAATTGTAGGTGACACATGTAGTTTAATACCAGATTAGGGTCCCTAGTTATTTATCTTGCTTTTGGGGTAACTGTGTTCATTCAGTAGATAAATGCACAAAAGGAAAAAAGAAAAAAAAAACACCACATGCATTATTAGCTTAATGCTAATTATCATCAGGATCTTTCCAAGTACAACAAACAATTTTTGAATTATCCACAATTTGGGTTTGTTCACTCCACCACTAACTTCATGTGTACTGAATATCAGGGTCCCCGGTCCTCAGATCTGGGTGGGCACCATGCTTTATAGCTTTGTTGCTCAAAGCGTGGTCCCTGGATCAGCAGCACCCACGCCGCCTGAGAGCTTTTTAGCAGAATGCCAGGTCCCAGCCTGATAGGTTCTGATCCTGGATTTTGATAAGATCCTGAGGTCACTCCTGTGCACATAAAAGTTTGAGATGCCCTACTTTGCAAGGCTCTGCTCCAGCCACCTGGAACCTTCTTCTCTCCCCATGGAGTGAGGCAATCCCAGGTCCACATGGCTGGTCTACCCAGAGCCCGCATGCCCCTCCTTTGCTAAACCACATCCTGGGAAGCCACGATCCTGGAACTTCCTGCCTGAATAGGAACGAGTATGCCTCAGGGCCTGTGTGGGTCTCCTTCTTGAGTCTGACCCTGGAGGGAATACTGCGCAATAAACGTGTATACTCTTGACCAGAGAGATGGTTAAGAGGTATTTGTTTCTGTAGGGTGAGAACCAAAGTTTGACAATTGGCCTGGCGATCAATCAGTTCAGTTCAGTTCAGTTCATTCCCTCAGTCGTGTCCGACTCTTTGCGACCCCATGAATCGCAGCACGCCAGGCCTCCCTGTCCATCACCAACTCCTGGAGTTTACTCAAACTCATGCCCATCGAATCGGTGATGCCATCCAGCCATCTCATCCTTTGGCGTCCCCTTCTCCTCCTGCCCCCAATCCCTCCCAGCACCAGGGTCTTTTCCAATGAATCAACTCTTCGCATGAGGTGGCCACAGTATTGGAGTTTCAGCTTCAGCATCAGTCCTTCCAATGGACACCCAGGACTGATCTCCTTCAGGATGGACTGGCTGGATCTCCTTGCAGTCCAAGGGACTATCAACAGTCTTCTCCAACACCACAGTTCAAAAGCATCAACTTTTCGGCGCTCAGCTTTCTTCACAGTCCAACTCTCACATCCATACATGGTCCCTGGAAAAACCATAGCCTTGACCAGACGGACCTTTGTTGGCAAAGTAATGTCTCTGCTTTTTTAAAACGCTATCTAGGTTGGTTATAACGTTCCTTCCAAGGAGTAAGCGTCTTTTAATGTCATGGCTGCAGTCACATCCGCAGTGATTTTGGAGCCCCCAAAAATAAAGTCTGACACTGTTTCCACTGTCTCCCCATCTATTTGCCATGAGGTGATGGGACCAGATGCCATGATCTTAGTTTTCTGAATGTTGAGCTTTAAGCCAACTTTTTCACTCTCCTCTTTCACTTTCATCAAGAGGCTTTTTAGTTCCTCTTCACTTTCTGCCATAAGGTTTGGTGTCATCTGCATATCTGAGGTTATTGACATTTCTCCCAGCAATCTTGATTCCAGCTTGTGCTTCCTCCAGCCCAGCATTTCTCATGATGTACTCTGCATATAAGTTAAATAAGCAGGGTGACAATATACAGCCTTGACGTACTCCTTTTCCTATTTGGAACCAGTCTGTTGTTCCATGTCCAGTTCTAACTGTTGCTTCCTGACCTGCATACAGGTTTCTCAAGAGGCAGGTCAGGTGGTCTGGTATTCCCATCTCTTTCAGAATTTTCCACAGTTTATTGTGATCCACACAGTCAAAGGCTTTGGCATAGTCAATAAAGCAGAAATAGATGTTTTTCTGGAACTCTCTTACTTTTTCGATGATCCAGCAGATGTTGGCAATTTGATCTCTGGTCCCTCTGCCTTTTCTAAAACCAGCTTGAACATCTGGAAGTTCTCGGTTCATGTATTGCTGAAGCCTGGCGTGGAGAATTTTTAGCATTACTTTACTAGCGTGTGAGATGAGTGCAATTGTGTGGTAGTTAGAGCATTCTTTGGGGATTACCTTTCTTAGGGATTGGAATGAAGACGGACCTTTTCCGGTGCTGTGGCCACTGCTGAGTTTTCCAAATTTGCTGGCATATTGAGTGCAGCACTTTCACAGCATCATCTTTCAGGATTTGAAATAGCTCAACTGGAATTCCATCACATCCACTAGCTTTGTTCATAGTGATGCTTTCTAAGACTCCCTTGACTTCACATTCCAGGATGTCTGGCTCTAGGTTAGTGATCACACCACTGTGATTATCTGGGTCATGAAGATCTTTTTTGTACAGTTCTTCTGTGTATTCTTGCTACCTCTTCTTAATATCTTCTGCTTCTGTTAGGTCCATACCATTTCTGTCCTTTATTGAGCCCATTTTTGCATGAAATGTTCCCTTGGTATCTCTAATCTTCTTGAAGAGATCTCTAGTCTTTCCCATTCTGTTGTTTTCCTCTATTTCTTTGCATTGATCGCTGAGGAAGGCTTTCTTATCTCTCCTGGCTAGTCTTTGGAACTCTGCATTCAAATGGGAATATCTTTCCTTTTCTCCTTTGCTTTTCACTTCTCTTCTTTTCACAGCTATCTGTAAGGCCTCCTCAGACAACCATTTTGCCTTTTTGCATTTCATTTCCATGGGGATGGTCTTGATCCCTGTCTTCTGTACAATGTCATGAACCTCCGCCCATAGTTTATCACGCTCTCTGTCTATCAGATCTAGTCCCTTAAATCTATTTCTCACTTCCACTGTATAGTCATAAGGGATTTGATTTAGGTCATATCTGAATGGTCTAGTGGTTATCCCTACTCTCTTCAGTTTAAGTCTGAATTTGGCAATAAGGAGTTCATGATCTGAGCCACAGTCAGCTCCCAGTCTTATTTTTGCTGACTGTATAGAGCTTCTCCATCTGTGGCTGCAAAGAATATAATCAATCTGATTTCAGTGTTGGCCATCTGGTGATGTCCATGTGTAGAGTCTTCTCTTGTGTTGTTGGAAGAGGGTGTTTGCTAAGACCAGTGCATTCTCTTGGCAAAACTCTATTAGCCTTTGCCCTGCTTCATTCCGTACTCCAAGGCCAAATTTGCCTGTTACTCCAGGTGTTTCTTGACTTCCTACTTTTGCATTTCAGTCCCCTATAATGAAAAGGACATCTTTTTTGGGTGTTAGTTCTAAAAGGTCTGTAGGTCTTCATAGAACCGTTCAACTTCGGCTTCTTCAGCGTTACTGGTTGGGGCATAGGCTTGGATTACCGTGATATTGAATGGTTTGCTTTGGAAACGAACAGAGATCATTCTGTCGTTTTTGAGATTGCATTCAAGTACTGCATTTCGGACTCTTTGTTGACTATGATGGCTACTTCATTTCTTCTAAGGGATTCCTGCCCACAGTAGTAGATATAATGGTCATCTGAGTTAAATTCAACCCATTCCAGTCCATTTTAGTTCGCTGATTTCTAGAATGTCGACATTCACTCTTGCCATCCCCTGTTTGACCACTTCCAATTTGCCTTGATTCATGGACCTAACATTCCAGGTTCCTATATTGCTCTTTATAGCATCGGATCTTGCTTCTATCACCACAGAGGTGCAAAACTATTAGAATCCTGGATGGAGTCATAGGTGGAAACTTCTTTACTTTTGCCACATATGGTAACTTAATTAAGACAGTGACATCCCATCACAGTCACAAGGCCCCTCCCACACGAAAGGAGAGGGGACCATACGGGCCTGTGTAGAAGGGAGCACAATTTTGGGGCCATGTTAGACTCCTTAGATTTCCATTTGCTTTTTACTCTTCTTTTCCAAAATTGTTTTGGCTATTTTAAGTCCTTTGCTTTTTCACTTAATTTTTCAGAACCTCAGCTTGTGAATTCATACAAAAACACTGTCCTCAAATTCTGACTAGAACTGTACTGAATAAATATATTCAACATGAAGAGAAATGATGACATCTTAACCGTAATGAGTCTTCTAACCTATGAGCACAATTATGTCTCCACTTATTAAGATTTTTAATTTCTCACTGCTTGTAGTTCTGGGTGTACAGCTCTTGCACATATTTTGTTAAATCTATCACGAAGCATTTCGTGTTTTTTTCTGCTATTGTAGATAGCTTTAAACTTCTTTTTTACATTCTTTGTTGGTGGCATATTAAGACCACAGATGATTTTTGTATACTGACATAGTATCCTGTGTCTATTCAAAATTCACTTAGTAATTTGAGTAACTATGTTATAAATTATTTTCAGTTTTTATATGAACATGATCTGCAAATGACAGATTTTTCTTCTTTCTTTGTAATTTGTATGCCATTTTACTTCTTTTTCTTTTCTTATTGTACAATGTTGACTAGAAGTGATGAAGACTGAGCATCTTTGCCTTCTTCTCTACTTAGGGAAAGTGTTCAGTTTTTCAACATTTCAGTTTGATATTAACTGCAGGTATTTCTTAAGTGTCTTTTATCAAGTTGAGGAAAATCTCTTCTATTCCTAATTTATGCATGTAATGAATGAGTGATGAATTTTTTCAGATAACTTTGCTGCATATTTTCAGGTGACCATATGTTTTTTTCTCTTTTATTCTGTTAATATGATGAATGATAGCAATTGACTCTTAATGTTAAATCAATCTTTAATTCCTGGTCATTATGTATGATCATTTTTATATATTACTGGATTTGACTTGCTGCTATTTTGTCTATCTTTATTTTTTCCATCTTTATTCATAAAGTATATCGACCTCTAGTTTTTAAAAAATTTCTCATAATGTCATTTTTTAATTTTGGTTACAGGATAATCCTGGCCCCAAAAAATAAAGTGGAAAAGTGTTCCCTCCTTTATTTTGTGAAGGACTTTGTGCAAGAGTGGTATTATTTCTTCCTTACCTATTTGCTATACTTTCCCAGTGGCATCATCTGGGCTTGTAAGTTTTCTTGTGAGAAGATTTAATTGTGAATTAAATTTCTTTAACAGATACTGATTTTTCTGGTTTTCTAATTTTGTCTTTAGTTATAGTCATTTGTGCCTTTTGTAGAATTTCTCTGTTTCATCTAAAATCTGAACTTAAGAAGTTGCTCTTAATATTCTACCATGGAAATTAGCAAATGCTACAAATGAGATAGTTTATCTTTAGAGAGCCAGTTGAGAATGTTGGCCAGCACACTACTGTGGAGAGCTACTTTCCGTCACCAGGAACGATCGTCTGTGGTGTCCCTGCCACATATAAAGCACTGCGGGGTCAGTATTTAATCGGGCAATTTGGCCAGTCCTCTGACCCCCACCATACATTGAGGGAATTATATGGGTTATTAAAAACAAAGTGACTTTTAAGAAAGGGTTAGTCCCCCTCCTCAGTGTAACACTAGAAGGTCAAGAGGTACAGCTAACTGAGTAATCAGCCTTCTAAATAATTCTTGAGATTAAAAACACAGCACAGATGGTAGCTTCCTGCCTTCCTGCACTGACATCCTCTTGATGGTATGGTCATCAGCAAACCCAAAATAAGTTTGAACTCTACTAGCAGGGCATGGATATGAACAAAAATAGGTTCTCTTGGACAGGCTAAGTGATTCTGAAATGTCCTACGGCTGTGAAGCTTCTTCTCCAGCCAGGACCGGTGGCCAGCTCTTCCTCAGCACACACCTGCTGGCGCTCTGCTGCCAGGACCAGAATACTGTATGTGAACCAACAGTGGGAGAAGCACAGTCACTCTCCAGTCCTTCAAGCCTCCCAGACAGAACACTTGTGTTACAGTGGTTCAGAGACCTCATTTGAACCCCTCAGAAGGATTAGAAACCAACACAAAAGAAAACTGGATTCACGCTCTGTCTCCTTTTGGAAGGAATCTCTCAGATGGAGTCCAATAGAAGCTGAAGCGAATCAGTTTTAGTTAACTTCTATGAAGAAGTTTTATTGATCAGTGACCAACGAAAGCTGATTAGAGTTTAGTAACACCAATTAGAACCAAAGGAAGCTGCCGGGGCATTTGCCCTGAGGAGGAGAAAAAGTCACTGATCTGCTCAATGCAGTTCAGGTGCTCAGTCGTGTCCGACTCTTTGCGACCCCGTGAACTGCAGCACGCCAGGCCTCCCTGTCTATCACCAACTCCTGGAGTTCACCCAAACCCATGTCCATTGAGTCGGTGATGCCATCCAACCATCTCATCCTCCGTCGTTCCCTTCTCCTCCTGCCCTCAATCTTTCCCAGCATCAGGGTCTTTATAGATGAGTCAGCTCTTCGCATCAGGTGGCCAAAGTATTGGACTTTCAGCTTCAGCATCAGTCCTTCCAATGAATATTCAGGACTGATTTCCTTTAGGATGGACTGGTTGGATCTCCTTGCAGTCCAAGGGACTCTCAAGAGTCTTCTCCAACATCACAGTTCAAAAGCATCAATTCTTCAGTGCTCAGCTTTCTTTATAGTCCAACTCTCACATCCATACATGACCGCTGATCTACAGATTGGCTCAAAAAGGCCTTTTAGCATGATCTCAGTTATCCACCATTAAAGAAGGGAAGGAGGAACTAAATGAATGCATCTTTAAGTCTTCAGCTTCAATATGACATGAGCCTATGAAATTGCTTTCCCCCTTAAAACTAATCTATTAGTACTAAGACTTGACCCATTACTGATTGGAAAACACTTAGATTCTCTTTTGGGCTCAACTGCTCTGCTTCTGGGACTTCCCAGGTGGTAAAGAATCTGCCTGCCAAGCAGGAGATGAGGGTTTGATCTCTGGGTTGGGAAGATCCCCTGGAGAAGGAAATGGCAACCCACTCCAGTGTTCTTGCCTGGGAAATCCCATGGAGAGAGGAGCCTGGCAGGTTACGGTCCATGGGGTCACAAGAATTGGACATGATTGAGTGAATGAGCAGCAGCAGCAGCAGTTCTCCTTCTAGATTTCCTTTTCATGATTTTCTTTCCCATTGATTCTTTCCACGGTCATGCTGTTGCTGAGCAGTAATATCCAGACATGTTTCCAGTTGTGATTTCTCTTTCCAGAGACACATAGCCTGGGAGTAAATTGTGTGTTCTGGATGATAGCTGGCTTGATTCCCTGATGGCCTCCAAGCAGACAGTGAATGCCTCATTTTGACATGGATCTTATCTTCCTACTTCACACATCTAGGAGGTCCTAGGTGCTCTCTTTTTGCCTGACTTCCCTCAGCCATACCTTTAACTTCAGCAATGCACAGTGAAGTATAAAGCACTCTGAAATGTTGTAGCATCTTTTGTTTCAACCTACAGTGTGTTACTAGTACTCATTCCAAGAAGTGTGATAAAGAATTCCTCTACTGTAATGATGAGATTGTGAGTTACCTTACATATATATTTTTATGTTATATATTCTGCTCCAATTACTTTAAAACCAGAATCTCCATTTAGAGTTTGTAAAGCACATGTTGACGTTATACCTTTTTCATGGCTTCCATCTTTTTGACAGGATTTATCATTTCTCCATATTTATCCACACTTAGGCCTTAACTAAAGGGCTTCCCAGGTGGTGCTAGTGGTAAAGAACCCATCTGCCAAGGCAGGAGACACCAGAGATGTGGTTGGATCCCTGGGTTGGGAAGATCCCCTGGAGGAGGACATGGCAACCCACTCCAGTATGCTTCCTAGAGAATCCCATGGACAGAGGAGGCCAGCAGGCTGCAAAGAGGTTGGGCATGACTGAAGTGACTTAGCACAAGACAGCACACAGGCCTTAACTATCTTTTCTGACTGAGTAATTAATGTGAGAATAAAAAACCCCAACTCCTACAAAATCTATGAGTTGATGCCTGCCTTGATCGCCAACCTTCATTTATACCATGTTCTTTCTTGCTCCCTAAGCCAACTGGCAATTTGATTGTTCCTAAAATTCATTATGAGTTTCCCTGCCTCAGAGCTGTAGCATTTTCCACTCTATACCAGGAATGTTCTTTCCCTGTTTTCATGCGGCTGGATTCTCTGTTCCATCAGCTTGAGGTAAGCCAGCACCTCTGCATGGAAGCCTCATCACTGTTGCATTATTTTCTGTCAGAGACCCTGATAGAAAATAAGCTCCTTTTGCTGTGGTTCAATTGTTCATTGTCTGGATCTTTTATGAGAAAGTGAAGTCTTAGGAAATAGGAACTTTTTTGTCATGTTCACTGCTACTTCCCCCTGCCTGGTACCTAACATGTTAGTGGTAAAAAAAAAAAAAAAAAAAAGAAAGAAATTGTTGAATAAATGAATACAAGTGGGTTGCTGCTTGTATGTATCAGACCACATCTTCCAGGGAAGCAAATACCCTTTTACTCCTTCAATATTCTTACTGACCTAAAATTTCTCTTCTATGTTATCCACAATTTTTGCCCTCCTGTCTGTAAGGAGATAAGCCTTTCTTTCCAAGGTTTTTCTTCTAGCCCATCTCTTCTCAGATCTTCTATCTGTTAGCTCCTCTTTACCTGTTTAAGTCTTCTTTTATCTTGAAATAATCTTTCCCTGAACTTCAAGATCAAGATGGAAGACTAAAGGCTCTCTTTCTTGAAATCAACCAAGAATAAGGGGAATGAGAAACAAAGAGACCAACTGGAGAAAGAAACAGCCCGAATCCAAACATCACTCTACTCAACCGGCTGCCAAGCATTAGGGAACTTGAACTGGGCCAGGAAGAGACTCTGATGTAAGAAACAAGATCGGAGGGCTCTGTGGTCCAGTGAGCAGAACAGAGCGATCCTACAGGTGGCCCAGTGAAAGAGACACACAATGACCTCTGCTGGGAACCCGAGGTCTGAGGTGCAGGGGAGCCCTGGGGAAACATTCAGGGGTCAGAGGTGATGATGTTCGGTGTGCAAGTGGGCCAGTATGCTCTCTCTGCAAGAAGCAGGATGTGGTCATCCGGAGGTAAACAAGGCAGGATCTGTGATAGCCAGCCTGAAGGCAGTGTTCCTGCTTACCTGATGAAGACCAAGCTTCCTATCACCATGCAGCAGGACTGTGAGCAATAAGAATCAAGGAGACAGAAATGACTCCAGCCCAGAAAGCAGCCATTCTCCAGGGGAGAGCAGAGGTGGGAAACAGAAATTCAAGCTGCCCTGTACAAGTTCCTCAGCCTGTCTCCAGTTCTAGCTTTTCATAAAAAGCTAGACAGGAAAGACAAGCAGATTTAAGGATGAGTAATTATTTAAAAAAAAAAAAAACAGCATGAAACATATCCATAGATACCACAAAAAAAAAAAAAAAAAAAAGGAGAGAAATAGAGTTGAATATGACCAAAATGGGGGAGGGGACAACAGAACACTGCAAACCAGAAAATGTATTAATTAATTTATGATCAAATAATTCTTTTAAAAAAAGCAGTCAAAGACAAAAAATTGGGACTTAAAGAAGAGATGGTAGAGCAAGAGGATAAAAGTGAATGGATAGAATTATCGAAAGAAATAAAATAAAAATTAAAACCACATAAAACTGAAAGTCGCATTATAAGCAGTAAAAGGAAAAACTGCCTTTGGTGTAGACAGTGGGGGTTTAGCTCTCCTCCGTCTAGTGGACTAGATACGCTGAGAAACCTTCCTGCTGCGAAACGCTAGGTCCTAAATAAATTATGACAAATATACTTTCAAATATACTGCTGAGCAGACAAGAAAGGAAGGGAAATCACTAGGAGCCGAAAAACCCATGCAGCCAAAAAAGAACAGGAAAAACCTGAACCGCAGCAAACACAGAAGCTGAGCCTGCCCCGGAGGCAAACGGCAACACTAAAATCTGAGTGTCAGAGAACTGTGGCCACAGAGATGGATGACAACGGCCTTAGGCCCATGCAAGTCTGTGGAGTGGGTCCTGAACCCGAAAGGCCTGGCCCACAGAGGGCCCATACCTTCCATGAAGGGATAGGCTACAGAACGTGCCCTTCATCAGGGTTACATAAATTACTTTCTGTTTCTAACTGCTAAGGTTGTTTTCATCATAAAAGCTTCATTTCATTGAATTTTATTCTGCACTGAGATCTTCCATTTGCCTCCTTTATCTTTATAATCATGGAAGCTACAGGTGGTAATTAAGAAAGTTCTGCAAAGTCAGAAAACAAATTTTATACTTATGTCAATTAACTGTAGTGGATACTGTAGTACTTCTCCCAGATGCCCTCTTCAGGGCCTGTGCATCCACCCTGCGGATGTTGGGAATATCAGTTACTGGCTACTGCCAGCTGCATCCCTCATTAGAATTGTCCTCAGCTGCAGGGAAAGGTCTTGTCTAAAGCCGTGCCCCTTTCCCAGGGGCAGTCTAAACCCAAGGACACAGAGACCCAGCCGCTTCACCTCAATTTAAGGCAACTCTGAAGGGTCATCCCTGCTCTAGAGCTCCCAGGATGTCTGTTACAAGCTGTTCACAGGGAGGCCCATCTAAGACCATGCTATTCATGCATAAGTGCAACAGCCAGACATTTTAAAATATGAAAATACCTGTTGTAAATCAATCAGCATACAGAAATGTACAAAAATATGTTGCAATCTCACCCTGTACTTTAGTTATTGCCAAAAGGACGGTGATATCCTTCAGGACTTTTTTACAAGCATGTTAAATGCATTCCATACATTATTTTACAAAATCAGGTCATACTATATCTAGTCTTATGCAATTTAATTTAAAAATATTTTAAAGAGATATCCCATTTTTCTGAAGCACTTCATAGTACCCCACTGGATGCTATGCACCATCATTTATGCAAGTACTAACTAATAAATGGGGCTTCCCTCATAGCTCAGTTGGTACAGAATCAGCCTGCAATGCAGGAGACCCCGGTTCAATTCCTGGATTAGGAAGATCCACTGGAGAAGGATAGGCTACCCACTCCAGTATTCTCGGGCTTCCCTTGTGGCTCAGCTGGTAAAGAATCTGCCTGCAATGCAGGAGACCTGGGTTTGATCCCTGGGTTGGGAAGATCCCCTGGAGAAGGGAAAGGCTACCCACTCCAGTATTCTGGCCTAGAGAATTTACAGTCCATGGGGTTGCAAAGAGTTGGACATGACTGAGCAACTTTCAATTTCAACTAATAAATGTGTACATTCATTCTAATTATCACAATTTTGAATAATGTTGCAATGGACATGTTATGTGTATGGTTCTCACACCTACCTAAGAACCTCAGGGGAATAAATGACTAGATGTGAAGCTCTTGCATCCCGCTCACCACTGTCTGTCGAGCTGACTTTCACAAAGGCTCCTGCGTCATTCTCCACTCTCAGCACCCTCGGTCTTTATTCCAGATCCAGGCTACCATGTTCCTCTCCTGGACTATTGTGGTTGCCTCTTATCTTGACCCACTGGCTTCAGTGTCCTCTTAATTCTATTTCTGCTTTATCGTGATCTCAGAATGTTTAAGTTATGAAAACAATTAAGAATTTCCCAGTTTAAAACTTCCAATGGGTCCCCCTTGTTTACAGAAAAAAATAAAAACTCCCTCTGTGATCAGGCCACAAATTCTCCATGCAGTCTCTTTCCAGCTTCTTCCAGAAACCCAGTTACCACGCTACATGTTGTTTTCCAAACTCACCACACACCTCCAAGGACCCATTCCTTTGTGCTTTTTATAACCATAGCTTAAAATTCATTATAATTTTTTTTTCAAAATTCAAGGTCAATTAGTGTTACTCTGATTGTGCAGCTGTTTCCTGCACAGAGTAGGAACTCAATGAACATTTGGGGAGTAAATACTTTTGGTTAATTACTCTGGAAAAAGGAAGAGAAGAAAGGATCAGAGATGGAGAAAAATTGCCAAAAATCATGGATCTAACACAACATACATGTGATACTACAGGACAGTAGCATGAAACAAGTTGGAAGAATCATTCTTCCCTTCAAAGTTAATAAGTGCATTCATGGAACTTCAAGCATCTCAACAAGGCTGATGTGACCAGGTACACCTTCCTTCTGGCAAATTCACATCCAAAGGTAGAGAAGCAGTACTGATTTAGAATATTTGCTGGTCCTAACTGATACTTGGGTCTTGTCTTGCCCCCATGGAGCCATGCTACCTTCCATACTCAAAGTTTAGATGACAGGCTCTCTTATTCTTATGTCATCTTTGAGATGCATGCTTTTCCCTACAACACCAGCTTGTGGGGCTGGGGCCCTGTGACCTAGAGTCTCCAGACTCCCTGTCCAGGGTCATGCCCTGTATACCCCCTGTGCCTACAGGCTGCAATGGCACCAACCACATGGTTCCCTTGATTCTGGCTCTTCCCAGAGACTCAGGCATCTCTGCCTGGCCCGTTTGAAACATGGAAATGATCCGTTTTTTAATTAAAGTTTGCTTTTCTTTCCCACCAACAGAATCCAAATTGCCTGGGGTGGGCCCCTATTGGTGGCAGTCTTCTTTTGTGAAGAGTGATGTTTGAAGGCTTATTATTGCATTGGGTTGAGAGCATCCTAGAGGTGGTGGGCCTGGCAGGAAGGTGGTGTGCACAGTGAGAGGGCAGAGTAGAGAAAACAGGCGGCTCTGCAGGCAGAAACTCTGTGCATCCCACTTTCTGGTCATCTGCCAAACTTAGAGAAACAGGGACAAAACACAAATCACCTTATCATTGTGAAATCGAATCAGAAATTAAAAATCTTCCCATAAATAGCAGGAAACAGACGCAGATGGATCACTAATGGTCTGTCTCTAGGCTCACTCTCTTTTGATATCTGGTTACCTTATGCCTTACCCAGGTGAGGTGACTCCAGAAGGTGGGTCACTTTAGCATTCTAATAACTAATCCTCTTTTACGGGTTCAAAGTTGTAAATTGATCCATTTTAAACTGAATTCCACATCTAAATAAACTGAGTAAGGGTTCTCTTACTCTCTGTCAAGTGATGGTAAATAGAATAATTAAACAATCCAGGAACCTCACGCAAGACTACCTTACTATGTTAGAAAACCACTGCCAATCAATTAGCATTGATATGAGTTTCTTTCTTGAAAAACAATTTGGACTTTTTGTCATAAAATCCAACTCTATTGCCATCTCTCTCTTTTTAATAAAAGGGGACTATCGTCTAGTTATTTAATATGATTATATTAAAATGAGTATTCACAGGATAGCTATAAGCACATAAGAGAAACATCCAGCTAACTGCAACTTGAATTTAAAGTTCCACCTGAGGATAAAGAAAAACCTAAAGTAATCTAATTGAATGAAAGTTAATTATGTAAGTAATTAGTGCATCCTTTTGTAGAAGCATCCTAAGTTAGGTGGCTATGCGTCAATGATTCCTATGTTCAGTGCCTCAGGTATAGTATCAGAATGGCCCTACCAGAACACTACTGTAACAGTGGAAGATAAAGCCTGAACAGATTAAAGCTGCCCAAGAAGAATTTGTTAACAGCAGCAAACTGGTCATCATAGTTGGTTAGGCTTATGGGTATTAAAGAATAAGAACTGTCTTCACAGGGCACCCAAAGCCAGTGCTCTTGGACAACCCACATAGGGTGGAAAGGGAGGTGAGAGGCAGGTTAAGGATGAAGGGGGGGGACACATATATACCTGTGGCCAATTCATGCTGATGTATGGCAAAAACCATCACAAAACTGTAATTTTCCTCCAATTAAAATAAATTAATTAATAAAAAAAACCTAAGTTAAAAAAAAAAGACTTGTCTTCACCTCTGTATAGAGGAGGGGGTCCTCTGGCCAACCAGGGCAGCATTCCAGTCTACTTAGCAAGTCAATCCTTGGGATACAAAAGGATGGCTCAGATCATAGTAATTTGACTACCCACCACTATCATCATCCATTTGTCCCCTGTGCCTTGATTTTGAGTTCACCCGGGATTCTTCTGGCTATTCTTTGTTGTCTTCAAAGTTGTTCTGCCCCTAGGAAAAGCTTACAGAGACTCCAGTTGGCCTGGCAACCTTTTTGTAAGTATAAATGACTTAATTATCTTTCTGAGCTACACTTCAGTCTATATTCATTTAGTTAGCCTGAGTTCATTTACTGAGAGAAGAATTCCTATAAAACAGACTCACAAAATTGAGTGTCTGGGTCTTTGGTCCCTGGCTATCATGGTATTTGAGTACTATCCCAGCTGGGACACCCACAAATGGCCACTCACTGCCTTTGAATTGCTATAGAGATAAGAGAGGGAGGAAGCTAAGGTTTTCTGTGTTTTGCTTATTTTAGATTTACGCACGAACAATGAAAACATGCAGCAAGCTCTATCCACAGTTTGCAATGGGAAAAGACCCTTTGCAGAGGTTGGTGTGTGTTTTTTAGTATCATAACAACATGCCAATGTTCCTTCTTTTTCCTGCTATGAACAATTTACCCATTAAATTCAGAGCATGACGATCCTAATGAGAATACATCTGCAAATGAGAACACATGTGCAGTTTTCCTATTACAAAAGCAACAAATGCTTGTTGTGGCAAGTTGTGTGGATTTTCATTTTTGCCTTTAAATCATTCTGTGATGATCTATGCTGTATAAACAAAGAGGAAGGAGTCAAAAAGCAAATCATCTTTGGAACCCAAATGGCTCAAAGATGCTTGCATGCAGCCAGAGCGTCAGCAATCCGTCTGCCTGATAGCACTTCACGAGTCTTTTTCTTGGCATTTGGTCCACCTGAACTCCCTGTCATTTGCTAAGGCCCCCCCTTCTAGAACAGCTGACCAATTATGGATTTTTTTTTTTTTGGTTCAAGAACCCTTCTCGTCAATTAAGAACCAGGAGGTTCTACTAAACTAATTACTTTGAGGATCAGCATCTCAGGAAGGTGCCAAGACTGGGGAGAAACATCTGTTTTGATGCTGATCTGCTCACAGAGCAAAGAGACCCAAAGAAAATCTACTTCGTATGCATGATCCCCCAGCCTCAGACCTTTCTTTCTTTCTCCTTCTTACCGCCATTTTTGCCTGAGACTCTTCAAGCACACAGCACCAAACATTTCTGACCGGATCCAACACGACAGGCATTATTCTCTAGACAGGACTGCGCAAAACCAGAAGGGGCTCTGAAAGCCAGCATGGCAGCAGCTTCCCCTCGGCGGTGCTCCAGTCCTCTTGCCGGCATCACAGTCTGTAGGGATGTGGGCATGGTGACTGTCTATCGCCTCTTGTTTTTATGAGATCCCCTAATAGAGTAACGGCTTCCCAGGTGGCTCAGTGGTAAAGATGCCGCCTAACAATGCAAGAGACACAAGAGACGCAGGTTCAGTTCTTTGGTGGGGAAGATCCCCCGGAGTAGGAAATGGCAACCCACTCCAGTGTTCTTGCCTGGAGAATCCCACAGACAGAGAAGCCTGGCTACAGTCCAGGGGGTTGCAAAGAGTTGAACATGACTGAGCCCAAAATGCATTTATGCACTAATAGAGTAAGTGAAATCGTGTGAGAGCATCTAACATAGTATCTGGTGTATAGCACTCAATAAATGTTAACTGAATTTGCCAGAAGATCTAGTTTCTCCCCATTTTGCTAGTTTGCCTCTTTTTTTTCAAGACAAAGTACATAAGTAAGTTGCTCTGTGTACCCTGAAGCGTAACACAGAAGACGCTTATCCAAATAGGCAAGAAGATTCACAGGCGGCCTTTGCTGAAGGCTGCGGAGGCCCAGAAGGCTGGGACACTTTGATGAAGTGATTCGGCTCAGACCATCTCAAATCCTTGTCAAAAACAGGAGGGGGGATACATCATAAATTTTAAAAAGGAAAGCAGAGTTAACCGAAAGCTCTTGATGAAGCAGAACAAGATGGCTCTTAGGAATCCTTAGTAAAATATTTCACTGAGTAGGCACCATTATGTATTGGATCATTTCTTCTCAAAAATATTCTTTTGCAATTGTGTACCTCTGAACTACGCCTTCTTAGAAACCCAGAGATGGTTTACAGATGATGCTAGATACACTTAATAGTCATTTTTTTTTAATTGTAGCTAATTCTACTGACAAAACCTTATTTTCACATATTAAAAACAAACATATTGGGTAAAATACATGGTGGCTTAAATCTGGGTCCAATTGTTGAGACAAGAAGACAAGGCAGGAAAATGTTCTTTCCTTGCCAAAATTTGTACTTTATAAAGTAGCCTGTAAAACCGTAGGAAACCATTGGCTTGATGGTGCCAACGAAATAATATATCACAGGGAAACAATAATAAGCACAAATGAACAGGCTTTTGTTAAACAGCCTCAAGGAAAAAGATAAACAGTGACTTCTGAGCCACGTAATGCCTAAGTCCCTTTCTCATTTTTTGATGTATTATCCTAAATGAGATACTGTGACCAGCTTGGAGTTCACGTATATAGCGGAAAGTGTCTATCAGGTGAATGATAAAAAGCAAGATTGGGTCTGGATTGTCAAAAAACTTAGAGTACTTGCGAAAAGCTTCATGATCGGAGCGCTTGTGTTCAAGCCCAGATCGCACCATTTCCTAGCCATGGACCTCAGGCAAGGGACCTGGGAAATGGGAACCCTGTCGGTCAAGCTGTACTCTTCTGTGGAGTAGGAATGACAGACATTCCTACCTTGGGGAGCTCTGAGGATTAACAGACTATAGCCCTTAGTCTGGTCCACAGCAGGACGTAGGAGAAGCAAGTTCTCATTCAGACTTTTCAGGCTCTTGAGTTGCTATGGGTTTTGTCACTATGGGAAGAAAGATGGCGAGAAGTTTCAGAAGGTAAGCTATAAATGGACCTGCTGGTCCCCAGCAATTGGAGAGCTGGAAACAAAAAGAAAGGTAACAGCGAATGCCTCTGAGTGTGTGGCAACTTCTTTAGAACTCTAAGGTAATTTGGGAGGGAAAGGGGTACAGGTAGATTTTTTTTTTTTTTTTACTTAATGAAAATGATTTTTTGTGCTTCCCAGGTGGAGCTAGTGGTAAAGAACCTGTCTGCCATGCAGGAGACATAAGAGATATGGGCTTGATTCCTGGGTTAGGAAGATACCATGGAGGAGGAAATGGCATCTCACTCCAATATTCTTGCCTGGAAAATCCCATGGACAGAGGAGCCTGGTGGGTTACAGTCCACGGGGCCACAAGAGTCAGACTTGACTGAGTGACTGAGCGTGGCAGCACAGCACAGAAGATGATTTTACTGTAATGATTACACGTTTATTTCAATGTGCAGCAGAGAAATATACCCAGCATGTCAATTCCCATCACAGATTTTATGGTTAGGACAAGGCTAACCCTGAGTATTTAAAGCATTTTTTAATGCAAGTTGATTAAAAGTAAACAATGCAGGTTCCAGCTGAGAAGCTGGTTCATAAGTGATGGAGGTAGGGGAATGCCAGATTAGGGGCTGTCACCAGCCTGACAGTGCTTTGGGCTTTTGTTGGGGGGCTTGGGACCCTCGGAGGATTCAGGGCAGGTAGACGTGCGGGGACTAGAGAGCAAGAGTGTCAGGAGCAGCATGGGAACCTGAAGGATGCTCTCTGCCCCTTGGACCGCTCTTCCTTCTCTGCCGTCTGATTCCCCCCACCCAGCCTGGGCTGCAGCTGTGATTTAGGAAGTATCACGGCCCAGGATGTGACCGTGGGGAGTGGCGGACGAGTCAGACAAAAATGTTTCCGTATCAATGATTCTAGGGGCGGTCTTCTTTTGTTGACTCCATGCTAATTTTGACAGCAATCTCCTGGGTGTGAGCACTCGTGTTATTTTCTGGGCATGGGAGCACTGAGGCTGTTTCTGTTAAGTTATTTGTGTTTGTAGGAAGGCAGTCATTCTAATTCTGTAGTTGATTGTGATGGAGAAGGCAATGGCACCCCATCCAGTACTCTAGCCGGGAAAATCCCATGGATGGAGGAGCCTGGTGGGCTGTGGTCCATGGGGTCGCTAAGAGTCGGAGACAACTAAGCGACTTCAATTTCACTTTTCACTTTCATGCTTTGGAGAAGGAAATGGCAACCCACTCCAGTGTTCTTGCCTGGAGAATCCCAGGGACGGGGGAGCCTGGTGGGCTGCCGTCTATGGGGTCACACTGAGTCAGACACGACTGAAGCGCCTTAGCAGCAGCAGCAGTTGATTGTGAAGGTGAAGAAAGGGAAGTGGCCCTTCTTACGATTAAGAGGTGAGGTGATAAAAATGGGCACAGAAAACTCTTCTCCACATGTGCCTTCCAACCTGGGCACACCACTAATTTATGCTTAGGATTCTTTCCTGTTTCGCGTCCCTCCCCAGCCTTCCCTTGGTAAATACCGGACACAGTGGTAGGAACCCAGAGAAGCAGAAGAGCAGATGGGATGGCGGGGCCTTTTCTGGTTCCCTCTGGGTCACAGCTCCCTTCATTTTCCTCATGTTGCACCAAACTTTTGGGGCCACCACAGCCCAAACTCCTGGTACATGTTGGTCCTTATGGGAAAATGAAGCACAGACCTAAGAACAGGGGAAAGGGCCATTCCGAAGAGGGAAACTTCTTGGAAAAGTTTCTTCATAAGTGCTTAGCAGACAGAGGGCAGGGCCACCTGTGAACTGTGGCTACACACAATCTCTCCCCTCACCATCTCTCATCTTCCCACCTGTGTCTCCAGGACATATCCCCCCAAAGCCGGAATCATGCCTCCACTTTTGTTCCCAGGAAAGTTTGAAAAAGGCAGGATGAATGAAGTCCTATCTGGGACTGGCTCTTTGTGGCAAAATAAGCAAATCATTAGCATGGTAATTGCATGAGGAAAAGTTAATACGTTTTGTGTAGGTGGAACGTCTACTAGCTCCTTCCTTGGGGGGAAATGTTCCTTTTCATATTGGCTGATTTAACCCAGCACATTTTGATCCAGCTAAAACAGGTAAGAGTTACCTCAAAACGCCCACAGGGGCTGTGTAGTAATTTCAGGAACACCCACACAGCAAATTGTTGTTTCTTTTTCTACAAACAAGGAGATGGTTCCGAGGCAGAGGATGACGGGAAGAGTAAGAGAGAAACTGAACTAGATGGATACGGAGGGAGGGAGGGAAATATGCAGAGAAGAAAGACAAAAAATGAAAGTGTTTCTTTTTTCTTTCCTTTAAAAAAAAATCAACAAATAATACTGCATCTTGTTCTTGGTCTCCCAAACAAGGGCATACAAAAGATCTTGATTTGGGGGGGAGGGGGTCATATTTTTGAGAACAGGAATCATATACAATATTAGTGTTACTGAATTAACATCAATTATGTTAATTATTGGGCTTCCCTAGGGGCTCAGATGGTAAAGAATCTGCCTACAATGCAAGAGACCTGGGTTCAATCCCTGGGTCGGGAAGATCCCCTGGAGAAGGGAATGTCAACTCACTCCAGTATTCTTGTCTGGAGAATTACATGGACAGAGGAGCCTCCAGGCTACAGTCCATGGGGTCGCAAAGCGTCGGACACAACTGAGCGACTAACACAATGTTAATTATTAATAGTATAATTAACTAACAATTCTACTTTTTCTCGATCATGTATTTCAAATCTATATCTTGCTTATAGATATAAATATAGGAAAAAGATATCTTCATTTTCTGAGATATATCTGTGGCTCTTTTGCCCAGAGAGAGTGGGAACTCTGTGAGATGGTCTAGAGAACATGATAATTCTCTATAATTTCTAGGGGACTATCATTTCTTTTTAATTTATTTTTAATTGGAGGATAATTGCTTTACAATGCTGTGTTGGTTTCTGCCATACAACAAGGTGAATCGGCCACAATCATACACATGTCCCATCCCTCCTGATCCTCTCTCCCAACCTCCACTCCATCCTATCCTTCTAGGTTGTCACAGAGTACCAAGCTGGGCTCCCTGTATTACAGAGCAACTTCCCATTAGCTATTATTAGAGGCAGATTTTACTCACTGAACCTGGTGTCTACATTATCTGAGTTGCTGGACTAAAGCAGCGCTACCTGTGACAAATTTCCTATGGACTTTCAGAAAATGAACATAAGCCATTTAGTCAATCATGTAACATATGTGATCTTCTTTGAGAAGCATTTCAAATGTCAGATTTAGATAGCTGTTCATGATAATACTGCTGAGACGACTCCCAAAAAAATGGTACTGGCAGAGACTGAATGGAAAAAAATCTGCCTTTCTTGGCTCAGAGAATATCCATGATTAGTTGCATTGGTTTTACAGTATCTTTTTATATCAACACAGATAAACAATAAATTACCTGAGATTCTATTAGTTTTTACTTATTTTACATGTAGTTATTAGTCTCCACAACGTTATTTCTATTTCTTGAAACTAGCAATTTTGTTTGGGCAGCAGTGTGCCTAACCCATAAGGCACATTAAGATGAATCATAAATGATTTAAGCCCCATGGTGACCTCATTCCCTGCTTCTCCTCCTTGCTCTCCCAGCATTCCATGCAGCGGGCTCTAGCCACGTGAGAGTCCTCACCAATGAGACCTATGGGGACGCTGGCTGATGGAGCTTCTAAGAAAGGTCTGTTTGCATGACGAAAAGACAAACCTTTTGAGGAGAGCTCCCTTAAGACAGTCTTCCTCTCCCTGCCTTGAACATGGCTGCAAAGGATATGGTATGTGGTGGTTTATCAGCCCTCTAGGGATTGAAAGTAGCAAGTTCAAAGAAAGTCAGCACTCCAGAGACAGAAAAGTAGAAAAGAGAAAACACATACGCATCAAATGATAATACTGAGCCATACTACCCTAAAACTTCCTGCTTCCAGACTTCTTTTACGAGACACTGAATATATTTATTGTTTAAACCACAGTTGGTTGGATATTCACTCAAAAAACACTGAATTATTTAGACATTGCTTCTGACGCTTGGGTTACGGCAGTAAACCAAACACACAAGCTCCCCAACCTCACAGAGCGCGTACCAAGTCAGAGAAGACAAACCGCAGAAATCAAAGAATAAGCATACAATGTGCCCGGTAGCAGTGATCATGATGGAGAATACAAAGCAAGTTAAGGGGACAGAGAACGACAAGGGCTAATTTATAAAGTTTATTCACGGAAGCTTTTCAGAGGTGAAATAATTCGAGCAGTCTTGAATGATGTGACAAAGTAAGCCCGGTGAGTATGTGGCGATACTCTGTTTCTTAAAGCTGAAAGCATCACTAACTTACACATCCAGGAAGTTTTTTGTCATTATTCAAAACAGAGCTCTGATATCATCATTTCTGGGAGGTCTTTTAGGACTTTCTACTCACTAAAATAAATTCCTTCTTCTTGCAGGCTACTTCTATACCTATGTGTATTGTTATACTCTTCATGTCTTCTTGTAATTCACTTCTTGAGATAACTTATATAAAGTTGCCTTCTCTAGACCGTGAGACCCTGAAGGGCAAGATCAGTCACACTGTCTTGGCTCCTAGCAATACCTGGGAAGCTCCATATACCCATAAATAACTACTGATTTGAATATAACTTCTGTTCTTTGAATGCTCTGCCTATAAATGAGTGAGTTATAATAAAATGTTGTTAAAAGTGCAGTTATAGTTTGTGTTGAAGGAATTTGTTTTGCAAGCTGACTTTGGTGAGTTAGCATGATTGTATACAGATTAAATAGTTCAAATACACAGAAAATCTTTGGTTTTTATTTAGGAGAGAAGAATATATAAGATGGTTAAGCAGCAACTCAGTTCCCTATCAGGTAATCTGACTGGTCATATTATGTCCTTGGCCTTTTGAAAAGACTATCAAAAAGGTGATCATAAACAATGAACCTAGGTTATGTAATGATCATCTTCTGAGCATTTCTCTTGGAATGGGAGGAAAATGCTCCTTTTGCTTACTGATCTTGAATGAATCTTCATCTCTAAACCTTCCCCCTTGCACAACTCAATGCACACTCATTTCAGCACAGGGGTAAAGCCTAAGACTGACTCAATGTCAAAGAACTAGGTTTAACCATAAAATATGACCTAGCAGATATTATATTCTTAACTTCAAAGATGGCGAGATAGGGCATTGGAAGAAACTTAAAACATCAACGAAGGCTTAAAGAAAAAATAGAAAAGAGTTTGGTTTTAGGTACTCGTGTGAAAATTTAATAAAGAGAGGATCAGGAGATAGTGTATTTAATTCCAAGTTTTCCCTTAATATCAAAATAGAAGAAAAGACATTTGCTTTTATTTACAATCTCAAATGGAACCAAATTTCCTTCCTTTGTGTTATGTGAACAGACATTAATATTAATAACTAATATTCATCAATAAATTTGCTTTCCATTTAAGCCAATCTCCTACCTCTGAAAATCAGAAATGAATATTTTTTTAAATTGTAGAAGTATGACAATCTAAATTCATATCCATCAAAATTTTTTTCTGAAGGATGGCTTAGTTAGCTAGTGTATCAATAAATGAAGACTTTGAAGAATCTCCTTTTGCACATAATTGCTAGATACTTTTTCTTTGAGTATGCATCTAAAATTCCAATTTCCATTCTCCATGTTTCCCAAAGAAGCAAGTACCACATAGTTCCCATCATAAGCAAAAGTGAGTTTTACAGGGATCTAGACTAGGTTTCTCCATGTCAAATCTTCACAAAATCTTTATAAGAACATGATTATCACACCAGAAAAGGGTTACTTAACAGCTCTGAAACTAAACTCAGATGAAAACCTCAAATTCCAGAAAAGCTCATCCTGGCACATGCTGGCTTGCTCACAATATCTTGGATCCCACCCCAGGTTAGACCAGATTCAAATTTACAGGACTTTCTCAGACGGTTCCCTAATTTTTGAGACTGGTACATCCTCATCATTACCCACCTGCCAAAGTTAGTTAAGCAGCAGCCCCACATCAGGTCTAGAGCTACCTAAGTGAGCCTGGGTCAAAGATGTACCAAGAAGGTGGTGAGAGCAGATTATGTGCATCCTGCCAGCTGAGCAGCTGTGGGTGAATGGGATGCACAGACTTGAACTGATGGAAAATATGACTGTTCTTCATCATTAAACGAGCTGCTTGGGCCTACAGATGGCTACACATTCAGGACTTTTGAAAGAGGCAATTTCATACTCATCAAACTCATTTTTTACTACTCTTATTTTCTTTTTCTTTTTGGTTGAAAGCCTTTAGCCTGTTCTCTTAACTAGAAGAGTATCTGCCAGCATGAAAGTCAACGGAACTCACGGGAGACAAAAGACATTCTTGGTTTGATTGCTCCTAATAAACATCAGTGCTTCCAGACCACATAATGTCATAGAATTATTTGTAATGCTTCTTTAAAAGGGTGACAGGGTTCAGAAATGAACTGCACATGGTAAGATGAGACTCCCAGGGGTTGTCCCTGCAAAAATGAGCTGCAAGGCTTTGGGAGTGGTGGTGGTTTCCGGCCATTAGCATCACTAATCAAGGCCAGCTTTGCATTTATGGGAATCTACACAAATCAGGATGATACATGCTATGTTCACTCAAGCAACCCTGCCTGGTTTCTTCAAGTTTATGCTGAAACAAAGCTTCACCTCAATTATCTTGGGTTGGAATGCTTCATTATTTTTATATATCCTTGAGAGAGACAGACTGCATGAAGTAGAGGCATCAGGTCCATGGGTCACAGAAACATACTTAGCGCTTCATGCCCACATAAAGCAATTACTGTCGGCTCTCAATTAACCTCGTTATTAGAGGAAGCATTAGTGGAGAAAACACAAGTCCTAGATAACCTACCCAGGTCTTTCTTGCTGCCACAGTTGCAGCTGAGGTGAGAGAGACAGAAGTGATGGAAATGTCCAGAAAAGCTCAGGCGGCAGAGGTGTCTCTGGGAAGCGCTGAGTAGAGGTAATACATTCAGCTGCCCTTCTGCCCTCTTTCCAGGCCCACTGCCTTTTTGCCTTGTGTGCTAAAAGTCCCTTCAATTTCATGCCCAACTCTTTGGAACCCTATGGACTGCAGGCTGCCAGGATCCTATCCTCTGTCCATGGGATTCTCCAGTCAAGAATACCAGAGTGGCTTGCCATGCCCTTCTCCACGGGATCTTCTCAACCCAGGAATCGAACACACGTCTCTTATGTCTTCTGCATTGTCAAGTGGGTTCTTTACCACTACCACCACCAGGGAAGCCCTTTTGCCCTGCACCAAGAAGCAAAAGTGACATTGCTTTCCCCTTCAAACTTAGGGTTGACAAAAGTGTGGAGCTGAGAAAGCCCAGAGAAGGCAGCAGAGAAGGTCCTCTCTGAGGCTGGCAGTCAGAGCCTGGAGGTCCCTGGGGACTGACCACAGACTTCTAAGTGGAGTCTCTGCATCTTCCTTCTTCAGAGGCTCAAGCCACATCCCAGGCTTTCTGGGCACAGGGAAAGTGCTGGGATTTGCCCTTTAGTATTTTACTGTGCCAACCAACATGATACAAGGTGTTCAATTACAAATGTTATAACCAATCATTTGCGTACATAGGCATTCTTACACTACAGATTCCTACAAGTCCTGGGCATCACTGCTATTTCCATCTGTCTGATATAATGAATCCTTTGGGCTGGCTACCTCCCTCTCGGGCCAGGAGCCACAGGAAGAGTAAAGATGACACCTCTTCTAGTGATTCCCAGAGACACTGCTTCAGGAAGGGCTCATATGCTAACAAGGAAGAAAGTCTTAAGTGATAAAACTAATCTGGAGTGCTCGCTTCGGCAGCACATATACTAAAATTGGAACGATACAGAGAAGATTAGCATGGCCCCTGCGCAAGGATGACACGCAAATTCGTGAAGCGTTCCATATTTTTAGCCAGGACATGGAAGCAACCTAGATGCCCATCAGCAGATGAATGGATAAGGAAGCTGTGGTACATATACACCATGGAATATTACTCAGCCGTCAAAAAGAATTCATTTGAACCAGTCCTAATGAGATGGATGAAACTGGAGCCCCTTATACAGAGTGAAGTAAGCCAGAAAGATAAAGAACATTACAGCATACTAACACATATATATGGAATTTAGAAAGATGGTAACGATAACCCTATATGCAAAACAGAAAAAGAGACACAGAAATACAGAACAGACTTTTGAACTCTGTGGGAGAAGGTGAGGGTGGGATGTTTCAAAAGAACAGCATGTAT
The DNA here is from genome assembly GCF_019320065.1 of Cervus canadensis. NCBI lineage: Eukaryota > Metazoa > Chordata > Mammalia > Artiodactyla > Cervidae > Cervus > Cervus canadensis. Next base: position 15,760,012 of record NC_057418.1, on the reverse strand, counting down.
ATTATCTATGGTGAAACAGATCACCAGCCCAGGTGAGATGCATGAGACAAGTGCTCGGGCCTGGTGCACTGGGAAGACCCAGAGGAATCGGGTGGAGAGGGAGGTGGGAGGGGGGATCGGGATGGGGAATAAGTGTAAATCTATGGCTGATTCATATCAATGTATGACAAAACCCACTGAAATGTGGTGAAGTAATTAGCCTCCAACTAATAAAAAAATTAAAAAAAAAAAAAAACTAATCTGGAATTCCAGATCCTAATGAGCAGCTGGGGGAGACATAGAAGGGCAGGGGAACCTCTGAAGTCAAAGCAGAGACTAGGGCTCATCTGAAAGGAAAGCTGGGAAGTAGAGAGAAAGACAAGGGAGATATCATGAAACTGTATGTTTACATGAAAACAAAATTGGATAAAGATGATTGTTATTGTTTCGTCGCTCAGTTGTGTCCGATCCTTTGCAACCCCATGAAATGCAGCACGCCAGGCTTCCCTGTCCTTCACTGTCTCCTGGAGTTTGCTCAAACTCATGTCCATTGAGTTTAAAATTATATAAAAATGGTTACAAAGAGTCAAATTCATATCCTCTTTAAATATCACTTTATAATAAAATTAGTGCAATCTAGGAAGAAGGCATTTATCAACCAATTTTTTTTTTTTTTTTGCCTCAGAATGAATTCCTATGTGTTAGAGTGAGAAATCAGGTAAACAGACACAAAAAATCAAATGACAGAGTAAGAAACAATGGAAAATGCACGGTGATTACAGACCAGGATTCTTCCTTATATTAAAAAGAGAGACAGAAAGAGAAAAAGAGAGGGGCAGGAGGAGAGGGAGGCTCCATAAAGCTCAGGAAAAGTAGAATGCTAGTGACTATAAAAAGGAAAGTGGCTCATTTTAACAGGGAAAATTATGACCCAAATATTGACTATAAAATATCAGTGGACAAGAAAAAAATAAGAGAGAAATCAGTGAAACGGCACATTTCTGATTCATTACTTATTCTTTATATTCCTCTGTGAAGTTCATTGGTTAGGAAAGGTGCATACCTTATGTAATGAAAATATGATATTATGATTTTTTGGCTCAAAAAGGAGCATAATAAAGGCATTATGATGTCTCCTCTCTCTTTTAAAACACAGAGAAAACAACAAACATAGTGAAACATGGGGGAAAATATTGGATGTACTCAAATCAAACAAACAAGCAAACAAAAAGACTGCCATTCTTTTTACAAATCACAAAGCATGCATGGACTAAACTCAGGAAGGATACTGAAAGTGGACAAATATCTCAAGTCTCGAGCAGGATAAAATGTTTTAGGCTAAAGTGATGTCATAAATGTCTAGAGGGCATATGCAATGAACCTTTGATTAGTGTAGCAAAACATACAACTTAAGCTCAGAGACACAACCTGACACCACCTAACAGAAGCGGGCAGAGCAAAGAGGAAAGGATAAAATTGTATTTCTATTTGACCTTGTATTGTGTTACAACTGTATTCCTTCTAACCAAGGAGGATCTCCAGAATCACTGACATGCCTAGAAATTCCAAGGGAGTAAACTGGAAAAGGGAATGCCTACCCACTACAGTATTCTTGCCTGGAGAACTTGGTGGAGAGGTCCATGGGGTTGCAGAGTCAGACATGATTGAGTGACTGACACTTTCACTTCAAGCAGGTAAAAAGTAACAGAAAACACACAAACTTGGGTTTTCTAGATAATTCTTTCAAGTAGAAAGTGTAGGTCTTTACAGTTGATGGCAATGGAAATTTTCTCTTAGATAAGTATTCTCATAGAAGGTGTTTAAATTTTATAAGGCAAGTCTAAAGAAGGAAATATTAAATAATATATAAGGTATTTAACCCTGTCATGTTAAGCAACCGAGTTTGAGGTGCCTTTAACCTGAGCATCCATCTAGATTTTCAGAGGGTCAGGATGAATAAGGAGACATATGACCAAATCATACTACTTTCCTGGTCCTGTTGTTAAGAGTGAAGGGTTACTTCACTCCAAGAACACACAGCTCAGCATGTACAAAAAGCAATTCAGTGATAGTCTTGTTGCACACTAACTGGTCTTAGAACAAATGCGTAAACGCTTCAGCCAGGTATAAATGTGGCAAATATGAGTAAGAGCCATTGGAAGGATTTAAAAAGCAACTTTCTGACTTTGCCTACAAAGGCCCTTGGACTTGGTACACGGGTTTCTGTTTCTCCACCTGATTTCTATCAGGTGGCCGATGAAAGTTCTGTATTTGAATGAAACAAAACGCTCTTACTTGTTATCACAATTTATAAGTGTTCTTTCTTCTCCTGGCTCTTCACAGGTTAAAATCTATAGAATCTCATGGTGCCCTGGCCCTCTAAGTAGAGATGATGGGTGATTAACAGATCAGTGAAGGAAGTTAAGCTCGGGAGGGAATCTAACTGAAAACAATGGAAATCAATGAAGCCAGAGTAGACCCAAACATTAAGCGGCATTTACTTAAGTGATATTAGCTAATGGCTCCACTGAGTAAGTGGAGAATTGTGAGCTATTACTGACTTCCTCTCTCAAGTTCAAAAATACAAGAATGATCACAGACCCATACATTTTAAGTCTGGGCTGCTTAAGAAACCATTACAGGTTGAATTGTGTCCCCCTAAACTTCCTGTGCTGAAGTCCTAACTCTCAGTATCTTGGAACGTGATCGTATTCAGAGGCAACGTCTTTAACGAGGCAAGTGAGATTAAATGATGTCATTGAGGGCCCCTGATTCAGTATGACTGTGTCCTTCTAAGAAGGGGAGATTGGGACAGTGATACACAGAGGAAAAATCATGTGAAGATAGAGGCACAGGAGGCCATTTGCAAGCCAAGGAGAGAGACCTCTGAAGAAATCAACCCTGAGGACACCTGGATATCAGACTTGCAGCCTCTAGAAATGGGAAAAACTAAATTTCTATTGTTTAAGCCACTCAGTCTGTGGTGCTCTGCTATGGCAGCCCCAGTGCAGAAGCCTATAATGAGTCCTGTTTTCCCTCTGAGAAGTCTAACATAAGACCCATTTCTTTTGTGGTTAAATGTGATTTACATCATACTCACAACCCCAACAGGAAAGGCCAATACAGCCAGCATCCAGTCCCGGAGAGAGATGAGCTTCTTGAGCTGTCTTTCCTGTTCTTGGTTCCCACTTCCTCTAGTCAGAAGACTGGAAAGATCAGTCAGCACACAGATGCCAAAAAAGACAGCTTGGATAACCTGGAGGGAGACAATGATTGGTAGTAAGTCAATAAGACAGAAAGAGACCCAACCTTGAGAACGGCAAACCAGCTATATCTTTGCAACGTGACATAGGGTAAGAGAGGATGAGAAGCACATTTAAAGACCTGGCACTGAAAAAAGAGAAAGACTCAGATATTTACAGCTTGCTATCATAGGTGAGAAAATCCATCTTAAAACACTACTTCCATTTTTGCTAAGGACAAATGCAAAACATGCACGGGCAGAAACTGGTATCAGTTCTCAAAATGACATATCCCTTATTTTAAAACATCACATCTGTGGTTTAGTAATATTGACTAGTGCAATTTAACAAACATCTAAAAAGTGCAAAGAAAAAGATAAAGAAAAAGATCAATAATAAGTGAGACAATTAAGTCTGAATGTGAAGAAACCTTCCTACGATTTAATCTCTTAGGGTCAAAATTTTTTCTACCAAAGGAAGTGGTAGAAAGCTTCTAGTCCTTGAGTCACAGAGAAATCAACTGAATGCAATCATCAAGACTGAAGCAGAGCAATTTTCTGTTGTCAAACTTGAACTAAATGACCTCCGTCTGAGTCTTCAATCTTTATGAAATAAGATCTTTCTGAAGTAAGGTAAACTTAGATACTCACACATTTTTCCCCAAAACGTACAACAACTTGTACATTCCAAAATCAATTACAAATTGAATTACTTACATAGCTATGTTTACTTGGACCATCACAGAGAACACTGAAATGCTAGAGCCCAGATATTCATGAAATTCCTCAAGTGAGGGTAAAAGTGTTGGTGATCCAGAGCTATGAGTGAAGGCAAGCAGAATACTGTAACATAACTTGGCAGATGGTAATTCTAGTTATGCAAAGGGCAGAAAATATATTCCCTGGGCTCAAAGTCATACCCATTTAGCACCAAGAACAGATTCAGGGGAATTTTTCTAGTTCCATTTACAAGAAATAATTTACTGATGATGTATTTGTACAAGATACAATTTTGCTCACTATGGTTAGAAAAACATATCAAAATAATTTTCTCAGTGAATTATCATCTTGGCAGTGGAATGAATCTGTGAAAGTTTTGTTCCTCATTGAGGCACAGGACAAAGTGGGCAGAAGGACCCTCAAAATTACCTGGTTCTATCTCTTGGAAAAGCACAGACACACTCAATTTTGTTAACCATTCTGGTTAAATGTTTATCTAAGTCACGTGAAAAATTCCCAATAATGAAGATTCCATCACCAGGTAATACACTAGGCTCTTTTGAAATTAGCAAACCCTACTGTTATTAGTCATTCTTAGCCAGAATTGTGTTCTATTCTTCTTCATAACGTAGCCTACTTTTGCCTTCAATGACTTAAGATTTCTTGCTTTTCTACAACCAGAAAAACCAGAGTGGGAGAAGCTAAGACGGACACATTGAGCATGGCACAGTTAAAAGTGTTGGCAAGAATCATGCTATGATGACCGGAAATAATTTAAATGACTCAGGGAATAATTTGCCACTTGGGAAAATTTTCCATTGCACATCTTAATGACTTTAGATGTTAGACCTTTCTGTCAACCCTAATGGGCTTTGAGAAATTGGGGGATAATACTGGGGAATAATAATCTCTATTACAATCTGGTGGTGAACATATTAAAAGGTGTCCTCCCTTATCAATAATCAGGGAAGTGCAAATTTAGATCACAATGAGATAGCATTTTTCTCATCCATGTAACTATTGACTACTGTAATTTAATTCTGACAGTCCCAAGGGTTATAAGGATGGAGAATAACCAGAATTCTTATGGTAGGAATGAAAATTGGGAAATCCACTTTGAAGAAAAACTGGCAGTGGCTAGTGATCTAAAAATTCATTTACTTTTTCATCTAGTGACTTCACTATGAAGTCACATCTACAAGAAAGTTAATTTCAGCATTCACTGCTTCAATAAATGAACACAATCTAAAATCTCTTAATAGCTGACTAGATAAATCATGCTACAGTCATACAACGGAATTCTAACCACACATCAATTTTTCACTCTCACAACAAAATACTAAACAACAACAAAGGAAACAAAAAATGCTGCATATTGACACCATTAAAAAAATTTCAAAAAATGCAAAGATAAATTCAAAGATGCATGCATATGAGGTAAAATGTGAAGAAACACATGTGATTAATAAACACTAAAATTAAGTACCTCTACAAGGAGGATGAGACTGAAAGAAGGACACAAGGGCCTCAACTCTGTCAGCATTTTATTTCTTAAGTTGATTATTGGGTATATGGAGGTTTATTATAGTCTTCTCTATATACTTCATTATTATGAAACATTTCCAAAAAACTTTAAGAAGAGTGGTTTTCTTACTTTTGGAATATAGTTAACTAGTTTCTTTCAATTCCCTTCCTTCCAAATCAGTTTCCTCTAGTTTTAAAGATCAGCTAATAGTAGCAGAATTTAGTGAGCTCCAACTCAAGTGAATTAGATGAATTTTAAAATTCCATGGTCAAGTAACAGGTACCATGTTTGTCTCCTACCATAAACTAGACATTTGTACTAAATATAGAAATCAATTTTTCATATATTGGGCTTTTCCCCTCTGTAATCAGCCAGAGATACCTGGTTTGTTTTTTTTTTCCATTTATTTTTATTAGTTGGAGGCTAATTACCTTACAATATTATAGTGGTTTTTGCCATACATTGACATGAATCAGCCATGGATTTACATGTGTTCCCCATCCCAATCCCCGCTCCCGCCTCCCTCTCCATCCCATCCCTCTGGGTCTTCCCAGTGCACCAGCCTTGAGCACTTGTCTCATGCATCCAACCTGGGCTGGTGATCTGTTTCACCCTTGATAGTATATTTGTTTCAATTCTATTCTCTCAGAACATCCCACCCTCTCCTCCCACAGAGTCTAAAAGTCTGTTCTTTTTAAAGGGCTCACATGATGAGATCAGGCCCACTGTGAATAATTCTCCTTGGCCATATAAAGTAATATAATTAAAGGAGTGATCATACTCACAGGACCTTCCAAAACCCCGTGGGAGGAGATTATGCAGATGTGAATATCACTGAGGGTCATTTAAGAATTCTACCCCCCCATAAACACATTCTCAAGAGCCCAATTAGGATATATAGGTTTTCAAGTTCTGACCAATCAAACAGAGAGGCCTTATAGACTATAACAGGTCTTCAGTAGAGACCCAAGACACTTAATACTTAAACAGCAGTGCTAAGATGGCCCTGGAATAAAAGTGACTCTAGATCTAACCCAACAATACTTAAAAACAAGCCTCAAAGAAAAACAATCAGGCTGATATATGAATAACTTAAACACTTGCAAATATAAAATTCTATACTCCTTAAAGGAGGAGAACAAAATCCAAACATTTAACAATATCCAGCATCCAATCAAAAATTACTAGACATGCCAAGAAACAGAAAGTCCTTTAACCAGGAGAAAATGAATTAAATAAAAATAGGTACAGAAATGACAGAAATATTGGAATTAGAATACAAGAACATTAAACAACTAAATTAAATAAAGTCAAGAAGTTAAATGAAAACCATGAGAGAAAAAAATGTAAAGAATCAAACTGAACATTAAAAGTGAAGAAGATATTACCTGAAATTAAAAAGTCACTGCATGGGAATAATAGAAGATTAGCCGCTACAGAAGAGAAGATTTAAAATTGAATACACAGCAAAAATAAACTATCCAAAATGAATCAAAAGAAAGAAAAAAAACTTTAAAAATTAACAGAACCTCACTGAACTGTGAGAAAATATCAAGCAATCTAATATACATGTATTGGAGCCCTGAAGAAGCAAAAGGTCATGTAAAAAGAATCTGTGAAGAAATAATGGCTGATGTTTTTCCAAATTTATTGAAAACTATAAACCCACACGTACAAGAACCTACAATGGAGCCCATACAAAGAAAACTACATAAGCATAGTGCAGTAAAATTCTGAAAATCTGTGAAAAAGAGGCAATCTTAACAGTCACTACAGAAAATGGCATCGTATACAGAAAAATAAAGATTAAAAATATCTCAGACTTCTAAAACAAAAAAAGCCAGAAAACAGTAAAATTATAGCTTTAAAGTTCTTAAGGGGGAAAAACCATCAAAGGTGAAAGATTTTTTCAGACAAATAGACAAATGGTGACAACAGACTTTCACTAAAAGAAATGTAAAAGGAATTGAGACTATGATACCAAATATAACTTCAAATTTAAACTAAGCAATGACAATTGCTAAAATAGTAAATATGTGGATAAACATAAAAGATTTATCTTCTGATTTGTTTTATTTTTAAAGACAAATGACTACTTAAGGCAAAAATATAACAATATATTGTGAGGTTTTAAACATATTTGGAAATAAAATTATGACAATCAAAGCACAAAAGATAAGAAGGGAGGAACAGAAGGCATGCTGCTGTTGAATTCTTAGTTACATGTAAAGTGGTATAATATTATTTGACAGAAGACAGTTACAAGTTAAAGATGCATATTATAAACCCTAGAGCAACCACTCAAAGAACGAAATGGAGATCTTTAGCTAGTATATTGGATTTCTGTGCTGAAAGACAAATAACCACAGACTTTAGTAGCTTAACACACAAATTATTAGTTTACGGTTCTTTAGGTCACAAGTCCAGGTGCATTTGTCTGGCTTCTATGCTCCGGGTACCACAATAGCAAACGTACAGTGCTGACCAAGTTGAGCTCTTATTTGGAGGTTCAAGAAAAGGATCTACTTTCAAGCCTTGAGTCTTAGCTCTTTTACACTATAAAGCCGAAGTTCACATTCTCTTGTTAGCTGCCAGCCAGAGTCACTCTCAGCTCCTTCTGTCTGCTCTCCGATCCATGTACAATGGCTCCCTCCATACTCAAATCCAGAATATCAATTACTCTTTATGCTTTAGATCTTTCTAAATCTCTCTTCTGTTTTCCTCTTCTGGCCTGAAAAAGCTTTCTAATTTTACGGGGTCATGTGATAATAAGGTCAGGCCCACATGGATAATATTCTTTCTTAAGGTCAACTGTTTGTATATCATAGTGTAATCAGAGGAGTTGTAGCTCATTCATTCACAGGTTCCCAGGATTAGAGTGGGACATCTTTGGGGGCCAATTTAGAAATTCTATCTACTATAAATAATAAACAAATACTAGAAATAAAATGGAATATTAACAATATTAAAGTAATCCAAAAGAAGTCAGAAACTGGGGAAAAGAAACAAAGAACAGATGACACAGAGAAAAAAACGTAAGATAGCAGACTTTAATCCAACAATGCCTATAATTACATTAAATACAAATGGTTTAAAGTTTCCAATTAAAAGGCAGAGATTGACAGATTGCAATTAAAAAACAAACAGCACTTCAAGTATAAAGATGTGGATTTGTTAAAAGTAAATGCATATGAACACTAATCATAAGAAAAATGGAGCAGCTATATTAATATCAAAATAAGGTTTCAAGATAAGTGATATTACCAAAAATAAATCATGATAAAGGGATCAATTCACTAAGAAGGCATAATGATCTTAAATGTGTACTACCATAGTTTAGCTTCAAAATGGAGGGAGCAAAAATTGATTTAACAAAGGCTTAAATCGCTCAATAAGCTTTTTTAAAATAAATAAATGATTCACTTGTTCTTGGATAACAGATGCTTTTATGAAGATTTAAAGTGCAAATGAAAGGAGAGAAATAGAATCTCATATTCCAGAAGAGAAAAACAAAAGTTCTGCAAATATAAATGTAATAGTCTAAACATGTTGCCAAATTTAGAAGATTAATGGTATTATGAACCCTCATACACCTCTACAGCTGATTCCTCTTCTTAACCACTGGTGTTGTGTAACATAGCAGCCCTCTCATCATTACCTGGTGGCTGCCCCGTCACTGTCTGTAGGTCTCTCCAGTGGCTCTCCCCTGCTTATGACCACAATACGGCTGCCATGCCTTAACTGCTGTGGAAGACTTCCCCAACGAATGTGGAAATCAAAGAGAGGAGATACCACAAAACAATTTTCTCCCAATTTCCAAACAAGGGGAGACACAGAGGGATGTTGGGTATTGCTATCTTTTTTTTAACTTACACTGGTTAATACTCAAAAGATAATACCTAAAAATTATGGAACAGTCCATCATTTCCTGCAGAGAAGCAAGGACTGACTTTTGGTTATCTGTTCATTTAAGAAGCAGTTAGTCAATACTGTTAAACCATTTCTATTTCTGCCACTTTGTTAAAATCTGACTTGCGCTGACAGCTAACAAATCACATTAGAGACATTTCACTCTGCTGCCTATATGTATCATGCTGTCCACTGCAACTTAAAATTCATGAAGTTAAGAATGTAAAAGTCACATGAAGATGCACAAGTGAATCTTAAGTAGGATTCCCTTGAAGCATTATTCAGCTCCAGCCATTCTGCAGAGCTGGCATTTTCAAACCATCAGCTCAGCATGACATACATATACACCATCTGGCTTTGAGTTCTTAGCAGGCTGCTTGATCTTATTATTTTGTATCATGTGTAGAAATGAAGTGGTCAAATGTACCATATCTCTCCAAGAAATATAAATAGAAATCTATCAGAATGGGAAAAAAACATCCCAAGATATTTTGCAGTCATTCCAGCATTTATTCCTCTAGAATGTTCTCTACTGTTTAATTCGTTCTGCATCTTCTGTCCAACCCCTCAACTCTCCCTGGCAGGAAATCACAGCTTATTTACTGAGTTATTTCATGTTTAAGATTCACTTCCACAAGTGTGGAAATGTACCCAAATTCCACTCATGTCTTCATCTTTCTTGACATGAGTATCTTTATTAAATTAACATTATTTTCCTTTTTTTCTGGAATGTACTAAACTATTACAATTCTGTTTGTACTAGAGAGCAAATTCATTAGACTTCTAACATTTATTCCCAAACATATAGGACACAGTTTATTGAGGATGGATTTTATTTCATTTCACTAGATCAACTTCAATTATCCCCAGTTACATGTAATTGCGCCAAAGCTATAGTCTCTATATCAGGTTATGTTATTACTTCAGTTGCTAATTTTTACATTTCTGAATAATTGGCCAAGTTCAGGCAAGAACCAAGGATGCACCAAAATAGGAAAAGTATAAGTAAGAAATGGAATCATTATTTGTATGAACTTTAAGACCAGTAAAGGTGTCTTGACCTTTGGGAATAAGATTCCTTGTTAATCAACATACTGCATTTTGCTCATATTTTGCTTTCATAAGATTAATGCAAAGAGTACCATAATGCTTGTTTTGAATATTTTGCTTAAAGTTAATTTTTAGACACAGCAGACAGAGGAAACAAGAAGATGGAACTCTGAGGGGTGGCAATGAAATTGGAGTGATGTGGATCATGGAATGAAGGAAAACTGTGGAGAGAACAGATGGAGAGAAGGCAGTGAGATTTATAGGTGTCATAAGGGAAGGCCTGGAGGAGTCCTCTATATGAGGACAAGAGCATTAATTAAAGGGGAGATGATAAAGAAGAAATGAAAAATCTATCTAAGCTCTTCAGTAATCAGAGGATAACATTATGTACATTCTAGTAATCCAGGAAAGAATGGAATAGATAGACAGATGGAACATGCCTATATAACATACATGGCATGTGTTGTTTGTGTAATTTCTCCTGTGCAGAAGGGTGAATAACACATTTGGAGAAGTCGTGTGAGCTGAAGGCCTTTCAGTTTCTTATACATCACGTGGTACTGTATAGTGAATAGTGAAAGTCGCTCAGTCATGTCCGACTCTGTGACACCATGGACTATACCGTCCATGGAATGCTCTACGCCAGAATACTGGAGTGGGTAGCCTTTCCCTTCTCCAGGGGATCTTCCCAACCCAGGAATCAAACCCAGGTCTCCTGCACTGCAAGCAGATTCTTTACCAGCTGAGCCACAAGGGAAACCCAAGAATACTGGAATGGGTAGCCTCTCCTTTCTCCAGGGGATCTTCCTGATCCAGAATCGAACCAGGGTCTCCTGCATTGCAGGTGGATTCTTTACCAACTGAGCTATCGGGGAAGCCATGGCACTGTTTAGCATAAACAGTTATTTTGTTTTTGGTTCATAAAACTTTCAGTGTAGTTCTCGCTCAAAACCAATCCATGGCAATAAATGTTTTCAATGAAGAGTGAATCTGAAGGAGTGAAATACCACGTTGAAAGAATATAAGAGCTACAAAATAGCAGTACCATAAAACACAATCTTCTAAGGGACTCCCCCTTCATTCCACAAATGTCTCACTTTTTAATAGTGCATAACTCCTTCTTATTATCAAGATCAAGAGTGAATACCAACAGTAGTTTGGCACCAAGGGACAGTGACTCACTATGAAATCAGATGAGTGAATTCTGCAAGGATTTCTTCACATGTGCCTCCAGTGGAGACATCTGAACATCTCTGGCAATTCTACAGAATGGAACCCATTGGTTACATGGAAGCCATCATTAGTTACAAGTTTGAATGCTACTCTGTAGAGAAACCAATGCATTAAAAAGCACCACAAGCTCTCTCTGCCTCCTCCATCCTCTGAGACTATCCATCAGACATAATGCCTGGTGAATTTTCTGCTGCTACCCTTGGAGAGAGTTAGCCTGAACAAGCCCAGATATTCCTCTTACTCTAATGACTGTAACTCTTATTTTTCTAAATCCGTCATTTAAGAGATGTGCTTCAAGCTCAAGTATTTTCAAGGAATCTTCACCACAAACATTTTTGAGGAGATGGACTCATGGCATCATCAAGCCCGTGGTTTTCAGAATGTGATTTAGAGTCCTTGCCCATGTACACAGACATTTACCTCATACTGCTCTATCTCATTACTGAAAATCGATGAAATCAGCCATAAGTCACCACTGGCAAGCAATCTATTCAGACAGAAAGAAAAATAAGCTTTTCCATCAGAAATAATGCACTTAGATAAGCTTCTTTGGAAAGGAAATCTTGTCCACAAAATTTGTTTACAAACATCACAGAATTGTTTTCAATAAGTAGCAAGGAGAGCAGTCATCTAAAGAAAGCACTGCATGCACTTCACACAGTAATGGGTGCAATCATTCCATGTTCTAGCAATATCCTGATAAGAGCACTGCAGAGTTCCTTCTGGGGCTTCCATTCTAATCTGCAAATAATGACAGAAAATTCCCCTTGGGTATTTTCTGTGCTCCACTGACATTAGAAGCTACCCCAAACTTTTTACAGGTTTAAAGATTTTTTTCAACTATTAATATTAGCATGAATCCTTTTTAATACTGGATTAAACACACTATTGATTCATTTAACAAATATTTATTGATTAACTACTACAAAACACTTAGTAAACTACTAATGCAGCAACACAGACTATTAAATGACCGTATGCTGTGAGGCAAATGTGAATGTACCTAGAAGTGTCTAACCTCTAACTTAGTGGCATCTGCATTTACTAAATGCACAGTAACAGTGCTGAACAATTATTTAAAGAAAAAAGATGTATCTTTAATAACACAAATTTCTTTCAAAGTGCATTAATTTTCTAACACTGTAAAATTGGCTTTATCCAAATAAATGTTTACTTGTGCAGCAAAAATTATTTAAGTGCCAAACATCAGTTCAGTTCAGTCACTCAGTCGTGTCTGACTCTTTGCGACCTCATGAATCGCAGCACGCCAGGCCTCCCTGTCCATCACCAACTCCCGGAGTTTACTCAAACTCATGCCGATCGAGTCGGTGATGCCATCCAGCCATCTCATCCTCCGTTGTCCCCTTCTCCTCCTGCCCCCAATCCCTCCCAGCATCAGGGTCTTTTCAAATCAGTCAGCTCTTCGCATCAGGTGGCCAAAGTATTGGAGTTTCAGCTTCAACATCAGTCCTTCCAATGAACACCCAGGACTGATCTCCTTTAGGATGGACTGGTTGGATCTCCTTGCAGTCCAAGGGACTCTCAAGAGTCTTCTCCAAACCACAGTTCAAAAGCATCAATTCTTCGGCGCTCAGCTTTCTTTATAGTCCAACTCTCACACCCATACATGACCACTGGAAAAACCATAGCCTTGACTAGACGGACCTTTGTTGACAAATAATGTCTCTGCTTTTCAATATGCTGTCTAGGTTGGTCATAACCTTCCTTCCAAGGAGCAAACATCTTCTAATTTCATGGCTGCAATCACCATCTGAAGTGATTTTGGAGCCCAGAAAAATAAAGTCAGCCACTGTTTCCACTGTTTCCCCATCTATTTGCCATGAAGTGATGGGACCGGATGACATGATCTTAGTTTTCTTAATGTTGAGCTTTAAGCCAACTTTTTCACTGTCCTCTTTCACGTTTATCAAGAGGCTCTTTAGTTCTTCTGTGTGGATAGCAATAAACTCTGGAAATTCTGAAAGAGATGGGAATACCAGACCACCTGAGCTGCCTCTTGAGAAACCTGTATGCAGGTCAGGAAGCAACAGTTAGAACTGGACATGAAACAACAGACTGGTTCCAACTAGGAAAAGGAGTACGTCAAGGCTGTATGTTGTCAGCCTGCTTATTTAACTTATATGCAGAGTACATCATGAGAAATGCTGGGCTGGAGGAAGCACAAGCTGGAATCAAGATTGCTGGGAGAAATATCAATAACCTCAGATATGCAGATGACACCACCCTTATGGCATAAAGTGAAGAAGAACGAAAGAGCCTTGTGATGAAAGTGAAAGAGGTGAGTGAAAAAGTTTACCTCTTTGTTAAGAGTATTATAAAACCCCTGGGTTCGTGTAGCTTGAGACGGTATGATCCCAGAAAAAAATGAAAGGTCCCTGAGACATTTTAAAATTTCGTTAATAATACAGAACAATCTGACAATACCAAGTGAGGAAGATGGTGTGGAACAATGCTAAAGGGAGTATACTTTGGTTCAATCACTTTGGAAATAATGGCATTATCCAGTAAAGCTGAGGATGCATACACATTTTAGTGGTCTTATGCCTGTCTCCTGGTACCTAGAGTATGTAACATGAAATGAGATTGTTGTTTTAGGTATATGCTTCTGTCCTTTAGATAAGTATGAAATTTTTAAAAAGTCAAAAATGGTACTGTAATTTATTACATTAAGAAACTAAGAAGTACCTTGCAGTTCTCAATTACTCAGGTAACAAATTAAATACAACCATTACTTTCTTCACAAAGTTATCACCTTAAGTTTCTATTAGGAAACAAGATATTCTTATGCTTAAAAACAGAGTTGACCCTTGAACAGCACAGGTTTGAACTGCATGGTTCCACGTATACATGGATTTTTTTCAGTAGTAAATACCATGCTACTACATGATCTGTGGTTGGGTGTGCCCACAGATGAGGAACCTCAGATGCGAAGGGCCGGCTATAAAATTATACACAGGTTTTTCTACTGCATGAGGGTCTCTAACTCCCACCTATTCAAGAGCCAACAGTAACTTAACGGACACAATTTTGAGTCATAACTAAATTGGAACATGATTTTCTTGTACTTAGAAACTGGTGATAGAGCAGCTTCTCAGCAGGTATCTGTTTTACACATGGCAGCGTACACGCATTGATGCCACTTTCCCCATTCGTCCCACTTGCCCCATTTGTCCCACTTGCGCCATTTGTCCCACTTTCCCCATCGTCCCACTTTCTCCTTCCCCCATTGTGTCCACAAGCTCATACTCTGTATCTGCATCTCCATTCCTTCCTTGCAAATAGGCTCATCAATTCCATTTTTCTAGATTCCATATATATGCGTTAATATACGATATTTTTCTCTTTCTGACTTACTTCACTCTGTATAACAGCCTCTAGATTCAACCACATCATCATAACTGATTCAAATGCTATATACCACAGGGAGCAAAGCCTGGTGCTCTGTGATGACCTAGAGGGGTGGGATGGGGGCAGGGGAGGGACTCAAGAGAGAACTGACGTATGTGTAATTACGGCTGAACTGCATTGTTTTACAGCAGAAACCAACACAACATTGTAAAGCAACTGTCCTCCAATTAAAGAATAAATAATAAAAAATAACTAAATAAACCGGGACTTTAGATCATGCATTAAAAAAAGAAAAAAAAAATGGTGACATTACACATTGGATGTGTAAGTTTATGCTAGGTTTTAATTTCATTGATTTTTTTTTAAGCAGGGTATGTTTAATACAAAGGTCGATTAGGTTATCATAGGAGAGTAAGTATTACATGTACAGAGGACACTAGATGGTGCCCTGGGGCTCACGGAGAGCAGCCAAGGAAAGGAGAACTTGGAAGAAGTCCCCTACCCAAGGATGGGCCTCAGACCTCACTGAAGACAGTGTGCTGGCGGTCAGGGAGATGATGGAGGTACAGGTGAGCCTCTGCCAATGGGCAGGTGCACAGACGAGGTGAGTGACCATTGTGGGCAGGAGACCCGGAGCAGGTGGTGGGTGCCCAGGTCGGGGGGAGGGGCTGCAGGGCCTGCACATCCCCTGCCTGTAGCTGGGGCCGAGCAATACTAAATGTTCTTCTACCCACACGGCTGACCACCGGGACAGCAGCTGGAACCGGTAAGTGCCACCCCATCCTTCTGCAATGTCCCTTCCGTGTCCTTACTGAGTAAGCTCAACATCATCTCAGTGTAAAGGAGACATGCTTATTTTATGTCTTTTTTTTTTTAGGAGTAGGAGGATTTTATTTTTTTATTTTTTATTTCCATTTATTTTTATTAGTTGGAGGCTAATTACTTTACAATCTTGTAGTGGTTTTTGCCACACACTGACATGAATCAGCCATGGATTTACATGTGTTCCCCTTCCCGATTCCCCCTCCCGCCTCCCTCTCCATCCCATCCCTCTGGGTCTTCCCAGTGCACCAGCCCTGAGCACTTGTCTCGTGCATCCAACCTGGGCTGGTGATCTGTTTCACCCTTGATAGTATACTTGTTTCAATGCTATTCTCTCAGAACATCCCACCCTCACCTTCTCCCACAGAGTCCAAAAGTCTGTTCTGTACATCTGTGTCTCTTTTTCTGTTTTGCATACAGGGTTATCGTTACCATCTTTTTAAATTCCATATATATGCATTAGTATACTGTATTGGTCTTTATCTTTCTGGCTTACTTCACTCTGTATAATGGGCTCCAGTTTCATCCATCTCACTAGAACTGATTCAAATTAATTCTTTTTAATGGCTGAGTAATATTTCATGGTGTATATGCACCACAGCTTCCTTATCCGTTCGTCTGCTGATTGGCATCTAGGTTGCTTCCATGTCCTGGCTATTATAAACAGTGCTGCAATGAACACTGGGGTACATGTGTCTCTTTCAGATCTGGTTTCCTCGGTGTGTATGCCTAGGAGTGGGATTGCTGGGTCATATGGCAGTTCTAGTTCCATTTTTTTACGGAATCTCCATACTGTTCTCCATAGTGGCTGTACTAGTTTGCATTCCCACCAACAGTGTAAGAGGGTTCCCTTTTAGGAGGTATGCTTAAAAGGTTATGGAAGAGCAGGTGTTACAGGGTGAAATTCGGAGCTGAGAGACAACAGCTATCTCATTTAGCTCACCATGACTTGACTGATATTTTAAGAGCACTGCTGACAATACCGTAATTATTCTAATGAAATACTGAGAATGAGGGAAGGACATTTGCTTTTAGTTATTCAGACAGTCTGACCTGTCTCTTGACTTTGGGTCATTTAATTATTTTATGCCACCTTCTGCAGATGGTATATCAGGAAAAGATGATGGAGATATTATCATAACATTTTAAATATGATGCAACATTCAAAGTGGTCGAATTTGCTGCTACTTTGTGGTTGCTATTGTTTAGTCACTCAGTTGTGTCTAATTCTTTGCAACCCCACGGACTGTAGCCAACCAGGCTCCTCTGTCCATGGGATTTCCCAGGCAAGAAAACTGGAGTGGGTTGTCAATTTCCTTCTCCAGGGTATCTTCCTGACCCAGGAATCAAATCCTCATCTCCTGCATTGGCAGGCAGATTCTTTACCACTGAGGCACCAGGGAAGCCCAATTTATGGCACTTGTGTTAGATAGATAAGGCTGCAGTGAAAGACCTAAACTAAAATTTGCATGCATATTGAAAATTAACCAATCTTTATCATACCTTTCCTGATCGTATCTGAACTGTTTAAAATAACAGAAAGTACAAACCAATCCAAATGTGCACAAACCAGACTCAACCATGGATAAACAGAGGTATAAAAGAATAACATGCAGCAGGGAAAATAACGTACCTAGAGTTACAGAGATTAACACAGATGATCACACAAGTATAACACCGAAAAATAAAAGCAAGTCTTAGAAGACCAAAAAAGTATCACACCATTTAAATAAAGTTCTAAAAGAAAGGAAAAAAGAACCCACAACATCAGTCCAGGGACACACATGTGGTTAAACCATAAGGAAAAGCAAGACAATAATAATAAAATGCTACCTAGAGCCAAGTTCGAGTCTCCTTCTCCCTACCCCAGTATGCATTTTAGGTTATCTTTTGTTTTTCCCCCTGGATTCAAATGTAATAAAATCATCATTAGTGCTGCTATTTTATAAATGCCTAACTCTCCTGCAGGCACATGGGGGCAGAGTATGGTTTTTGTTCGATACTGTATCTCTAGAGATTGGCACAACATCTGGGGTGTAGTATTAACACACATCTACATTACAGAATTAATGACATCTAATTACAGAATTAATCACAGCGGCAAAGACAGCTGAGTAGAGAAGGAGGGCTGGCAGGAGGATGGCCAGGAGATGCAGAGGGCCCTGTTAAGAAGGTGACCGCGCAGCTATATTTCAACTGATCTGCACTGTTTATAGCGCGGCTTTCCCCACTCTCCAACAGTAGGGCATTCCTATGAAACCCTTCACAAGCTGAAAAGGGTAAAGCAGAGAAGCAATGGCCTTAGGACACATCACGCTAACAGATGCACAAAATAAACTGACATAAAGTGTTAAGCCACCATAGTTTTAAGCTGAGTGTGGTTCCCAAGGAAGGCGCTTGGTGACATCCCTGTCACTGCTCTGAAGCACATACGTTTCACTATAAAGCAGAAGCTGAACTCTATCTCTTCCTTTCATCTTTTTTTTTTCCATGTAAAAGTGAAAATCCTCTAGGGATTTCTTTCAGTTAGCAAAAAGATACTAATGTAGGTCTTTTATAATAAAAGCCAAGTGGGACACAGCAAGCTCTGGAAAATCGGGGGGCAAGGGAGGGGTACCTGCATTTGTTCCCAGTCGTGCCCGGCGCCCTAGTGAAGGGCGTGCAGATAGATCTCGTGGGCACGAGGGTCAGCAGGGAAAACCCACAAGGTGCTTGCTAGGACAGTGACGGTGTCCGGAGGTGAGTAACTAAAAAGCTAGATCACGGGGTTTAGAGTGGCTAGAGAAAAACACGGAGCGAGGAGAGTGACAGAGCATGAGGGTTTTTTGGGGGGCGGGGTGGTCACAGATCTAGTGGGAGCAAATAAACTGAATGGTGGGAGCCTGCGGTCCATGAATGACCTAGAGGTCAAGCTGTTCTCAGTGACCGTGAGATCCAATGGCAAGCAGCTCCTGCGAGGTGGTGATAAACGTCAGCAGAGCTGAAGAGAAAAAAATACCATGAGGAGTGAATTTCATGTACTAATGTGATTGTAAACTTTTGGGGCAAAAAAGAAAAAAAAAAGAAATTGGAACCAAAAATACAAAGAAGCATAGGTTCTAAAAAACTATCACAGATACTTTAGAAGCCTGTCAATTAAGTATATCAATATAAAATATATGTTTATAAACAATGAGTAGTAACTGAGTGCCTTACATCAGTAGAAATACAAAGAATGGCATTTTTCCTTTCACTTATGTTAAAGTAATTCGTCTTCTTTTGACCCCGCCACATTTCTGTTCTCATAGACACACAAAGTGTGTTTAAAAGCCAATAAACAACTCACACACACACACACACACACACACACAAACCCAATGGTGTACATGGACAGAACAATTAAAAAATGATAAATATATTCCACAAAGGGATAAATCTCACCACTTTTATTATGGGTAGAATAAGGAAGGAAAACCAAAAATCCTGTGGAGTTCCAGCAGATAATCATTTAAAATATTCATTTCTTCTTCAAAATACTATTCATCCAGGAACTTCTAAGAGACTCTAATTCAATACTATCCATTAAGAAATCAAAACACATTTAAAAGTATAAACTCAAGAAGAAATAACCTAAGAGTTCTAGAACCTCAGAAAATAAAAAAATACATATTTTATGTTGCTTCATAAGGTACATTAACTTTGAAAGCTAGCAATAATTTTCTCACCAGGATAACAAATAAATGAAAATAATCTGTTGTTGGTTAGAAATCAGAAAGTGAACTAACTTTTATATTAGGAAGCATACTAAAATTTATATCAAATTTTAAAGACAGCTAGGAAAGTCAACATTATGAAAAACTGTCTTGTCCAGGGTATAATAGACCAAATTTAGTAAAAAAAAAATTTTTTTTAAACTATAAATTTCTAAGTGATTCCAAATAAGATTTTTCTGAGGAGTAGCTTTCAAAAATCAGAACCACTAATAATAACTCCATTTGAAATAAATACCACGGGTTTTAGAAAAATAAAATGTTTACTTATGTTTCTAAGAGTTAAAACGTGAACAGTACAGCGTCAGCCACTTGCCAGTGAGAAAGCCCAAACTGTGGACCACACCGGAGTTGATCCTAAGAAAGTGGTTTTAATAGCTTCTCCAAGTAACTAGTTGTTAAGTTGCTAAGTCGTGTCCGGCTCTTTTGCGACCCCATGGACTGGAGCCCACCAGGCTTCTCTGTCCATGGGATTTCCCAGGCAAGAATACTGGAGTGGGTTGCCATTAGTGATATTTTAATGGCAATTCTGGTAGGTGAAGAAGGAAGAAAATAGGGGGTGGGGGAAGAAGGGAGGAAAATAAAGAATGTTAAATGATCTTTGGAAGAAAAGATTCATGGAATGTTGTCTCTGTCTGTTGGGCTCTGTAATAGAAGCACCATACACTGGGTGGCTTATAAAGTGAAATTCATTTCTTACAGTTCTACAGGCTGGGAAGTCCACGATCAAGGTGCTGGTGGATCTGGTGTCTGGTGAAGCCCTGCCTTCTGGTTCACAGACGGCGGTCTTCTTGCTGTGCTGTTAGAAGGCAGAAGGGTCAAGAGACTTCTGTGGGGTCTCTTTTGTAAGGGTATGATCTCATTCACTAGGGTTCCACTATCATGACCTAATCACCTCCCAAGGATTCCACCTCTTAATACCATCATCACCTTGAGGATTTTAACATATGGATTTGGCTGGAGCGGGGCATGGAACACAAAAATTTACTCCATAGAAAACGTAAAGTTGTAATAAGCGCACACATTCTGAAGGAAAAGTTTATATACACACTTCATCCTTAATATTACATGGATGTCAAACTTAAGAGTCAATAACTCTCTTGATCAGGATGCAGTAGCTGAAGGTTAATGTTTCAAACTAGTAAATGCTAGAAGAAATGACGCAGTTGAGAATATGGGGTGGGCAAAGAAGGCCTAATCTAGCCATCTCTTCCATCCTAATTGACATCAGATGCTACAATTGAACTGGTATCTAGAGATGTTCACCAGATTATCTCAAATTTGTAGACTGACCATGAGGAAGCTTATACACACACACACACACACACACACACACACACACACACACACATAATATTTGCCTCAGCTATTGTTTCAAAAATCCATTACTGAGTACAGGACAAATGTTTTGGTCAATACACTTTTGTGACATCAAAATATCCTGCATCAAAAATCTCCCCAAATGCTGGATCTGAAAACTCTTCCTTCTTAGCGGCCTTCTCTTCCTTCCTTATGCTGTGATGGTGCGAATCGCACGCATCAGTGCACTGAGTAGGGTTTACGGAAAGGGATGAAGGTTTCTGCCCAAGACCCTTTATCCAGGTAGAAGTCCCAGATCCCAAACACTGGAGGAAGAAGGGATAAGCCACTCAGATAACTAAGTTCGACGTGTTCCTGAGCTACTGCAAACACTTAATTGCTTATCTCTTTATCTTAAGTGAAGGCTCCACAGTTCTGGAAGCCCTACCTTCCATTGGGAGTATAAGAGGTATAGGGCTTTAGCATCATTCTCTTCCATCCACAGCATGTGTATCTATTATGATATTGACCAGCTGCCTGTGTGTTTTAGGTCCAGTGGCTGTTACCCATGCACAGAAGTGGGCTTTACTCCACTTAAGTGCTGTCCTAGACACAGATACCTCTTAAGAGTGTAGCATATTATGAAAGTTATTCCCTACTTTTGAATTGCTTAGTTTTCAAAATTCTTTGATTTAAACATATATGTGGCAAAGTTTATGATGTGTTTGATATTTAAACTGAGCACATCTGGGAAAATATCTTAATGTCTTCTGATAGCCAGAATGCTTCCAGACACGAAGCATTAGAGATGTGCTAGTAACTGATAAAGACAAAGTGCTATGAAAATTCTTTCTTGGGAACGCTCTCTAGAAGTTTCCTATAGAAGCACCTTTGGCAATGTTTTTACTTAGGTCTCTCAATTCCCTCTTTGTTGTAAACTCGTAACAGAATATTATGATTCAGTTACTTATTAATGTAAAGCAACATAAATGATAGATCTTAGGCTATGTCATTAAATTCGTTTCTTTGTTTAATTCATTTTTATTTTTTATTTTATTGTAGTAAGAACACTTAACATGAACTCTACCCTCATCAAATTTTAAGGGTACCATACAATATTATTAACTACAGGCACAATGGTATAAAACAGGTCTCTAGAATTTATTCACTTTACGTAACTGAAACTTCATAACTGCTGATCAGCAACTCCTCATTCCCCTCTGCCCACCCACTAGCAACCACCATTCTATTCTGTTATCTGAGTCTGATTACTTTAGAAAGCTTGTATAAGTGGAATCATGCAATATTTGCCCTTCTGTAACTGGCTTTATTTCACTTAGCATAATGTGTTAAACTACTAAATTCTTTAAATTGAATAAATCTAGTCAGATGTGAAAATGCTCTCTACAGATACATGATGATAGAAGGCTGTTTACACAACCATTTTCTGGAAGGTGTCATTAACGTAGAAAAATTGGTCCTTATTTTAAGTCCATCAACAGGTCTGTCTTACCTTAATTTTGAAAGCACATTGTAAATAATGTATATCTCTATTTTAGTAATACTGTAATTGTGGACCCAAATCCTTTGGTGTTTTTCCAAATCACTGTGTTTTTAGGTAGTAAACTTAGAGGCTAAGGGGACTATGTCTACTTGCACATTATCACAAAATATTCTGCACAGGGTTGCACGTAATCAGCTCCAGTGATGCCCAAATCATCTTCGTGCCTGAATCAATCCCCGATGAGAAAATTCTTTAAATCTTTCAGGCCATGGGGACAACATTTAGTAAAAAAAATGTTTTTGGTAGTCACCACAGTGTATGGGGTATAAAGGCTATACATGAAATATACCCCAATCAAATTATGCATCAAAATCATGATATATTGCATTTTTCCAAAAGTATGTTATAGCAATGATCATCCAGTCTAGGACTTCTCTGGTGACTCAGCAGTAAAAATAGTCCACCTGCCAATACAGGAGACGTGGGTTCGATCCCTGGGTTGAGAAGATCCCCTGGAGAAGGAAATGGCAACCCACTCCAGTACTCTTGCCGGGGAAATTCCATGACAGAGGAGCCTGGTGGGCTACAGTCTATGGAGTCACAAAGGAGTTCGACACAACTTAACAGCTAAACAACATATGGCAGTCTACGACATGTAATGTGCGTTTATGTAGTTGTTCTGCAAGTTGGCTTTCCCCTCTTCCCATTGAATATTCCTTCTCTGTCTCTTTGCTGGTTCCTTCCTGCCCTCTCAGCCTCTAAACTCTGCATACTCCAGGGCTCAGACATTGGAGTGCGTCTGTTTTCCAGCTGCATTCACCACCTTGAAGATCTGATCCAGTCTCCTGACTTTGGATACTATCTCTGTGATAAGAGCTCATGTTTACATGGACATCTCTAACCCAGACCTTTCCCTTGAATTCCAGCTATCTATTCAACATCCTCATTTGAACATTTCAGATAGGAATCTCCAACTTCACAGGTCCAGCACAGACCTTCTTGCACTCCCTGCCAAATCTGCTCCTCTCAGTCATCCTCATCTCCATGGATGGAAATTCTGACTTTATAGTCATGCGTCCCCCAGGTCCGCTTGTGCCATTCATGAGCAGATCCTGATGGCTCTATGTCTAAAAATCATGTCCAGAATCTGACACTTTGTACCACTTCTACTGCTCCCTCCATGGTCCGAGTCACCACCAACTTTCCCCTGGGTTGCTGGCAAAGCCTCCTGCCTGACCAGCTGGCTTTTCTGCTTGACTCCACTCTGTTTTCTATGCAGCAGCCAGAGTGAGGCTATGAAAAGTCAGATCACGTCACTCTGCTCAGCGCCCTTCAAAAGCTTCCTATCTCATGCGCAATAACAGCCAAAGAGCTCTGAGCACCACATGCCAAGAGGCTCTTTGCTGTTTCCTGCCACTGTCCCCCTAGCTCACCCTGCCTCAGCCCCACTGGTCTTCCGTTTGGGGTCTCTAAATTTGCTCTTTTCTTAAACCACTTTTCCACTGTCTTCATGCAAACCTTAGCTTGTAGGGGAGGCTCCTCCCCACTGATACTCCCTAGCTCCTATACTGCCTTTTTTTCCTTCCCAAGCAACATGTTAAAATATACTTATTCATTTTTAATTGGAGGATAATTGATTTACAATTTTGTGTTTGTTTCTGTCATGCATCAACACGAATCGCCCATAGGTATACATATGTCCGCTCCTTCTTGAACCTCCCCCCACCTCCCATCCCACCTCACCCCTCTAGGCGTCACAGAACACTGGGTTGAGCTCCCTGCGGCATACAGCAAATTCCCACTGGCGACCTATTTTACATATGGGAATGTGTATGTTTCCATGCTACTCTCTCAATTCCACCCACTCTCTCCTTCCCTCTGTGTCCACAATTCTATTCTCTATTTCTGCATCTCCATTACTGCCCTTCAAATAGGTTCATGGAGAGCAGATTTTAGTGGGAGAAAGGAGAGGATTAAAAAAAAAAATGTTGCTCCTTCACAAGCAACATTTTTTATATCCTACCCTTTCTCCCACTAGAATCTGATCTCTATGAGGCTGGTATTTGCTGTATAAGTTATTCACTGGTGATTCCCTGGTGCTCAACAAATACTTGCCAAATGAATGAATGAATGATCAAATTTTACCTCTTTTTGTCTTCTCACTTAGAAGACAGGAGCCTGCCCTGCTCAAAATTATTCAACAAGTATGTTTTGAAGGCTGACTGTCAACCCAGGTCTTTTGATGAAAAGGCCATCCTCTTTCTACCAAGATTTGCTAACTAACTTGTAATATGACTTTCCTGGTGGCTCAGATAGTAAAGAGTCTGCCCGCAGTGCAGGAGACCTGGGTTCAGTCCCTGGGTTGGAAAGATCCCCTTGAGAAGGGGATAGCTACCCACTCCAGTGTTCTTGCCTGGAGAATTTCATGGACAGCGGAGCCTGGCAAGCTACAGTTTATGGGGCTGCAAAGAGTCAGACACGTGTCAGTGACTAACTCTTTACCACAGTCTTATCATCTCAGGGATAAGGAGTACCACCTCAGGCTTGGTTTTCTTACTGCTTAATCCCAAATATCTACCAGTTCATGTCCCAGTGGAAGAGCATTAAAAAATGTTCACTAAAAAGTACAGAGAAGAATTTACCCAAAAAGGATGGTAACCACTTCCTGTCTAGATTGTGAAGCCATCACGGACAAAGATTATATTTTATTCATTCCCCAATCACCAGGGCTTGGTTCAGAGTTTAGAACGAGGCTGGAGCTAAACCTATGTTCAGTCAAGGAAGAGAACCATATTAAGCTAACCCTAACCAGGACCACTGAAGTGGTCGACAGTGAACATGCTGACGCTGAAGCTGACAGGGGTCATGGAATTCTGCCCGCTGCTCATTCGTGGAGTACCCAGAGCGCCTGATGGGAACTCTACTGCTCTGTGAATGAGGCAATAAATGAGGAAGGCTGAAGGCATGTTCTTCAGCAGAAATTATATTCTTGGTCAATAACACTGTGGTCAACCACAGGTGCTTACTTTGTGCCAAGACCTTTGCCTGGTGCTTAACAATCTTATTTAACCACCACAAGAGCCCTTTAAGATAGGATTGCATCACCATTTTACAAACTATAACTAAATAAATATGGGAGGTAGAGTGACTTCCTCAAGCTTGTATACATTCCCGTATTATTCAGTCCTGAGATTAGACCTCTTGACTTCTATACAATGCTTTTATTTATACACAAAAAAAGCTTTTATCTATACAAAAGCTTCTTTTAAAATATGAAAGATAATAGACACTATATTTTCCTTGCCTTCCATGGTATAAATGAATGCAAATATTCTGATTCTGAAACTCACAGCCTTTTATTACATTTCCCTGCATTCTTTTTCATTTACTTAATTCTTATTTCAACACTGTAATAGAAATG
Source organism: Cervus canadensis (assembly GCF_019320065.1). Classification (NCBI taxonomy): domain Eukaryota; kingdom Metazoa; phylum Chordata; class Mammalia; order Artiodactyla; family Cervidae; genus Cervus; species Cervus canadensis. The sequence continues at coordinate 15,734,191 of NC_057418.1, read as the reverse complement.
GGGAGTTCCAAACAGATACAATCTTTCAGGGATATAATTTGAACAGATGAATCAAAAGTTTTTCAAATTCTTTTAGAAATGCATCTTACTGGCTCACAGAAACTTACAGACAAGAACGTTTATTTCACTGCAGTCCATATATTAACAATCTGGAAATGGTTAACCTGACCCAAATGACATATTTAAACCTTGAAGGAATGGGGGGATGTTTCTATATCCTTGAAATGTCATGTCTTTGAACAACAGTGAACAACTTGAGAAAATACTCATATAATCAAGTGTGAAAAACAAGTAACAGAAAGTAACCAGAGATGTCGATAGTTAGTAATACTGTATGGCTTATCTGAAAGTTGCTAAGAGAAGGATCTCAAAAAAATTCTCATCGCACACACACAAAGTAACCACAACCCCAGGAGCAACACTGATATAAATGAACACTGACTGTGTGCCAGGCCCTGAGCCGAGCTCCCTCCTGACGCATCTCATCTAATCCCTTCGAAAACCCCAGAAGCCAGACTCCAACAAACTTGATTTTACAGATTAAAGAATACTGGCCCAGAAAACCTACATAGAGAGCATGATCTCAGTTCATGTAAAACATACAAAGAAATAATGACCTAAAAATATAGTTTTTAGCCAGGATACTTGAAGCAGTTGATGGACATTTGATGTCCATTGATGGACACTACAAGGGTATACAAGTACACTGGGATACTATGTTCTAGTGATTGATAACCAGTAAGTTGACATCAGTTGAAAATTATATCAAAGTGTAACCAGCATTTTCAAGTGGAAAAATACACACTTACAACCTGAACATTTTATTCAAATTATAACTCACTATGTCTAATCAATAATAAAATAAAAACAGTGCTGGCTTCCTATTTGCTTGTATTCTCTTTCCCTCCCTGCCACCACTTCCAATTTTGTGCATTTTCTTTCCCACATATTTTAAAGTGGAGTCAGAAAAGTTTTTTCCATTCATATTTCTGAGAACTTGCTGAAAACTTTTCAAGAAAACAGCAAGCTAAAGTGTAAACAAGCATTAATATGTCAAAGTTTCTTGAAGTATTTCCCCTTAGGAATTACCTACCATTGTTTTATACTACTTTTGCTGTTTTCCAGGAGAAAAAAACAAGCATTAAATTTACTACCCCTAGAAGAGTTTTGAAAATGATATGTTTTGATCGTTTAGTTTGAAAATAAACTTTCTATGAACTTTCCTGCTACTCAGGGCCATGATGTGGGTGAAGCAGTTACCTGTGTGTTTGGGTTAGTTGTTAAGCTGAGATTTTGTTTGTATCTAGATTAGGTTAGGAAAATGTTTACAGTGGGGTCTCTGTCCTAAGAGAACTTACAGAATCAACAAGTCCTAAGTACATATAGTGTGAAGGACACACATATTGAATTCTTCAAAAAAGAAAAAAAGGCATTTAAAATTGTGGCTACTGTATAGCCTGGACTACTACTTTCTGGAAGGAAACTGTAGATTTGTTAATATGTGGAAACATATAGGGTAGAACCTGATTCTCCCACTTACCTCTTTCTAAAAGCTTGATATTTATTTATGTGCTCACTGTTTCAAACCACTGTCATTTCATCACAAGCAGAAAACTAGCTCACATCTATGTCTTGTAAATGCTTTTCCATCAGCCGGGTATGCTTTTTAATTCCAGTCCACCAAGTCAACTATTATGCATCTTTCAAGACCCAGCTCCTCTCTCTCCTTGACAAAGTTCAGCTGGAGGAAAGATATACACATTGATACTGAGATTTTATATTGTTTATTGGTCTACCCTTGCATTTATGTCACTGGATTTAAGTGTCTGTTTCTACCTGGCTGCCCAAAAAGACTGTGAGCTTAAGACTGGGAGCATAATGTTCTATCCATCTTTAGATCTTAGGTTCAGTTCACCTGCTTGAGTATTCAGTTGCCCTTAGGAAAGTACTTTTTACACTCAGAACTTGTTTTCTCTTCTGTAAAATGGTCATAAGAATATATACCACACAGATTTCTGTGAAGACTCAGTGAGATCTTGCACATGGAAGTGACTGCAACCTAGGCTGTGATGACTGCTGACTTGAATCTGAACCACTCCATCAGTTCAGTTCAGTTCAGTCACTCAGTCATGTCTGACTCTTTGTGACCCCATGGACTGAAGCACACCAGGCCTCCCTGTCCATCACCAACTCCAGGAGCTTACTCAAACTCACGTCCATTGAGTTGGTGATGTCATCCAACCATCTCATCCTCTATTGTCCCCTTCTCCTCCTGCCTTCAATCTTTCCCACCATTCCATACATTGCTGCAACACATGTCAAAAGAGTAAGTCAGCAGGCAGCAAAATGCCCAAGACCTAGATCCTCAATACAGGATTACCAAATGAATAAATATAATGAACAGAAACCAAAGGGTGTAGACCAGTGGTTCTTTTGAGTTACAAGAACTTCAAGGATATGATGAAAGCTATGGCCTTTCTCCCCCTATGCACACATGCTCAGTTTTATGTGTAATTTCAGGGCCTCTCCAAACCTCCTGAAGTTTAGTCAGGGCCCCTCAAGTCTATAGGCATCAGTACAAGGCACTATCGTAGACAATCCTGTATACAGGCTAGATTACCCTGGTCCAGATGAATTCAGCTTCCTTCTCTGATGGCTAGTGTGAGTTCACCCTGAACTACATGAGGCTCTGGTCATTACCCTCGGGTCTGGAAGAACACCTATGGAACACTCAGCCATGAAGTGTCCTCTCCTGGGATGTGGATGCAGGGAAACTAAAATGTAAAGATCCTGCTTTGCTGGATTGTTTTCTGGGATTTAACAGTATATCCGAAAAAAGAACCAGATGGAACCTTTCAAGACTTTAGGTTTTTCTCATTCACTGTCAAGGCAAACATTTATAAAGTCAGGGTGGACTTCTGCCTTAAGCAGGGTTAGGATTTTGGTCAGAGAGTTCCTGAGCACACAAAATAAGATGCTGATTCTTTCAAGTCTCCACTAATCTTAATGCATATACCTCTCCAATCAAAATACAGCTGAATGCATAGATCTCTGCATACAAACCTCATAATGTCTATTTACATATTTCACTATCAACTGCAAATATTTTAACTCCCATACAGTCCTCTTCATCTGGAGACCCGAGGGAATACTCTAGGAGAGCAACTGGTAACATAGGCAGCAGGAATTTTCATGGAGATGATCTTTACTCGGCGGACTATTTCTGCACATGTGATTTCTCTAGAGATCCCTTGTGTACACTTTAATAGAACTCTCTTGGACCCAGAATCAGGTGCTGCTTCTTGTTTTAAAAACACCTGTAACATGGTACACATCAAATCACACCGTAACTATCTGATGATGTTTCTATTTCTCCTTTTCTACTGTGGGAGCCCCATGGGCAGACATAATGTCCTACTCATCTGGGCACCCCCAGGGCCTAACACAGTGCTCATTTGTAAAAGCAGCCATGGAGGAGGAACAACATGAAGGCATGTTCCTTGCCTTCAAGAAGTTCACAGTGGGGTGACCCAAATAGATCATCACGATGTAATCTTAACAGAGTCCAGACTGGCAGGGAACAATGAGATAAGGTCTCCCTAGAGTGTGTCCTATCTTGAGTTCTGGAGAATGAGTAGGAGGCGGTCCCCAGGAGGAGGGCGATGCATGAGGACAGGGCAGAAGCAGCAGTGAGTCACAGAAGGAACTGCAAGCAATTCTGGAGAACGAACATCAAGAGATAAGATAAGAGAAGCAGAAAGGAGCTCCATTATGACCAGGTTTAGAACACCATACCCAGAGGAATTGGGTGGAGAGGGAGGTGGGAGGGGGGATCGGGATGGGGAATACGTGTAACTCTATGGCTGATTCATATCAATGTATGACAAAACCCACTGAAATGTTGTGAAGTAATTAGCCTCCAACTAATAGAAAAAAAAAAAAAAAAGAATACCATGATGAGGAGTTCGGCCTTTATGTCAAAGGAGAAACAGCGCCACTGTACAATTTTCAATAGGTGAGCAAGAGAGCAGATAACAGACTAAAGAGTCAGAATACTGAAGGCAGAGGAGCCCGTAAGGAGACTGTTTAGGAAGGCCACATGTGAGCGAAATGTACAGAAGAGTAGTTGTTAATAACATTGAAGGGGCTTCCCAGGTGGCACTGAGCTTAGTCGCTTCAGTCGTGTCCAACTCTTCATGACCCCATGCGCTATACAGTCCATGGAATTCTCCAGGCCAGAATACGGGAGTGCGTAGCCTTTCCCTTCTCCAGGGGATCTTCCCAACCCAGGGATCAAACCCAGGTCTCCTGTATTGCTGGTGGATTCTTTACCAGCTGAGCCACAAGGGAAGCCCAAGAACGAGAGTGGGTAGCCTATCCCTTCTCCAGGGGATCTCCCCGACCCAGGAATCCAACTGGGTTCTCTTGCATTGCAGGAGGATTCTTTTCCAACTGAGCTATCAGGGAAGCTGGCCGTGTGCAAAACTGGCATTTATGGGACAAAGAGAGCCTGGAAAATGGCCCGAGGAAGAGTGTCAGAGAGGGAGGAGAAAGACCAGGCAAGGATGATGAGCATCAAGGAAGTCGTGACAGAATAGTTCCACAGAGAAGGAGTATTTCAATAACCTCAAATGTTTAAAAGAAGCTGGAGGAGCACAAATGTTTTCACTGAATCTGACAATGAGGAGGTTTTGTGTCTTGATGAAAACAGTAATTTCAACAGACTTCAGGAATCGGGAACCAGTGTGAGAAGTGAGCTGGAGTTGAGACACTGAAGTCAGTGAATAAGAAATATTCTTTCCCCAACAGTGTCTGGGAAAGGGAAGAAAAACAGATGAATAATTAGAGGGACTCTAAGAGACTTCAACTCTGAAACAGTATACTTTCACTGACTCATGGATGATTTATGAAATTTTGAAGTATTTTTTTATTTAATGGGAAATCTACTTGATGTTAAATCCAATGAATTTATCCCTTACTCAGTCACCTGAATAATATTTTGATCATTAATGGTAAAATGTTTAATCTCTGGCAATTGGTGAAGGGAAGTCAAAGATTTAGGAAGGAAGGTCCAGGATGTAATTTATTTGTTTAGAATGGGCCTTTGTTTAATGTCAATGAATGTGGTTCAGATACTTAAAATACACATTGGTTTGTTCATTCAACTATGCAATTACCCAAGGCAGTAAGTCAGTATGCTTTTCAATTCTCTGTCATTCTTCCCACACCCATCTGCTGCTTTTAAGATTTCCAGAGACTCCATCTGGACAAGACATACTGCATCTCACCTACCTCAAACCACCACCCAAAAAAACCCCACACCTCCTCTTCAAGGCACAAGGGCACTTCCTCTCTTCAGCTTCAAAATAGTTTCTACATAACATTTTGCTTAAGGTTGTGAGTCTAAAGGAAGATTTTGCTTTTATACAAATTAAAGGCAGCTCCCAAACTACAAAGAAGGCACATTACCGGAAAAAAGCTAAAGAAAGATGTGTAAGACCACCACATAGAAAACCACAAAGCTTAACAGAGATAAGGTTAAAAGGAGCCCTTAAGAAATGGAGGCATATACTATGCTCCCAGAAGGTACAATATTGCAAAATGTGAATTCTCCCTAAATTGATAGCACTCAATGTTATTTCAATTAACAACCTATTTTTTTGTGTATAAAAACTGGCAAGCTGATTCTAAAATTAAACGGAAATGCAAAAGGCCAAGAGGAATAAAAACAACCTTTAAGGATAAAGTTGGAGGACTTATAGTATCAGATATCAAGATTTAATTTATAGCTACTGTAATTGTAAGTGTGTGGCAAGGACAGATAAATAGACCAATAAGACAGGAGAGAATCCAGACACAGACCAATACATAAACAGTCATCTAATATAGAAAGCTGCCACTGCCATTGTTTGGGTGAAAGAACAGACATCCATGTGAGAAACAAGACTCCTACCTCACACCACACACAAAACTCACTACCAGATGGATCATAACTGTGAGCTGTCAAATGACAAAACTGGAATATAGCATAGGGGAATATCTTCATGATCTTGGATTACATAGCTATTTCTTAAAAGGGCAAAAGTAATCATGTACAGTAGTGGAACAGATTAATAAAACAGCTTTGCTGAAAATAAAAAATTTTTTTTAATTGAAGGCTAATTACTTTACAATACTGTAGTGGTTTTTGCCACATATTGACATGAATCAGCCATGGGTGTACATGTTTCAGTTGCTCAAAAGATGCAATGCAGAGTGACGAAAAGCTATATTTTAAAATATATATTTGTAATACATATACTTCTGAAGTAGTATCAGTTCAGATTAGTCAGTCGCTTAGTTGTGTCCAACTCTTTGTGACCCCATGGGCAGCAGTACGTATGCCAGGCTACTCTCCATCCCCAACTTACTCAAACTCATGTCCATCGTGTCGGTGATGCCATCCAACCATCTCGTCCTCTGTCGTCCCCTTCTCCTCCCACCTTCAATGTTTCCCAACATGAGGCTCTTTTCCAGTGAGTCAGTTCTTCGTATCAGGTGGCCAAAGGATTGGAGTTTCAGCTTCCGCATCAGTCCTTCCAATGAATATTCAGGACGGGTTTCCTTTAGGATGGATTGGTTGGATCCCCTCGCTTTCCAAGGGACTCTCAAGAGTCTTCTCAAACACCACAGTTCAAAAGCATCAATTTTTTGGTGCTCATCTTTCTTCACAGTCCAACTCTCACATCCATACATGACCACTGGAAAAACCATAGCTTTGACTAGATGGACTTTTGTTGGCAAAGTAAAGTCTCTGCTTTTTAATATGCTGTCTAGTGTGGTCATAACTTTTCTTCCAAGGAGCAAGCGTCTTTTCATTTCATGGCTGCAGTCACCATCTGCAGTGATTTTGGGGCTGCCAAAAAGAAAGTCTCTCACTGTTTCCATTGTTTCCCCACTGATGTGCCATGAAGTGATGGGACTGGATGCCATGATCTTCGTTTTCTGAATGTTGAGTTTTAAGCCAAACTTTTTCACTCTCTTCTTTCACTTTCATCAAGAGGCTCTTTAGTTCTTCTTTGCCTTTTGCCATAAGGGTGGTGTCATCTGCATATCTGAGGTTATTGATACTTCTCCCGGCAATCTTGATTCCAGCTTGTGCTTCATCCAGCCCAGCATTTCGCATGATGTACTCTGCATATAAGTTAAATAAGCAGGGTGACAATATACAGCCTTGACGTACTCCTTTTTCTGATTTGGAACCAGTCTGTTGTTCCATGTCCAGTTCTAACTGTTGCTTCTTGACCTGTATACAGATTTCTCAGGAGGCAGGTCAGGTGGTCTGGTATGCCCATCTCTTTCAGAATTTTCCACAGTTTGTTGTGATTCACACAGTCAAAGGCTTTGGCATAGTCAGTAAAGCAGTAGATGCTTTTCTGGAACTCTCTTGCTTTTTCAATGATCCAACAGATGTTGGCAATTTGATCTCTGGTTCCTCTGCTTTTTCTAAATCCAGCTTGAACATCTGGAAGCTCATGGTTCACGTACTGTTGAACCCTGGCTTGGAGAATTTTGAGCATTACTTTGCTAACATGTGAGATGACTGCAATTGTGTGGTAGTTCGAACATTCTTTGGCACTGCCTTTCTTTGGCATTGGAATGAAAACTGACCTTTTCCAGTCCTGTGGCCGCTGCTGAGTTTTCCAAATTTGCTGCCATATTGAGTTCAGCACTTTCACAGCATCATCTTTTAGGATTTGAAATACTTGAACTGGAATTCCATTACCTCCACTAGCTTTGTTCATACTGATCATTCCTAAGGCCCATGGAACTTCACATTCCAGGATGTCTGGCTCTAAGTGAATGATCATACCATTGTGGTTATCTAGATCATGAAGATCTTTTTTGTATAGTTCTGTGCATTCTTGCCACCTCTTCTTAATATCTTCACCTTCTGTTAGGTCCATACCATTTCTGTCCTTTATTGTGCCCATCTTTGCATGAAATGTTCCCTTGGTATCTCTAATTTTCTTGAAGAGATCTCTTGTCTTTCCCATTCTATTGTTTTCCTCTATTTCTTTGCACTGATCACTGAGGGAGGCTTTCTTATCTTTCCTTGCTATTCTTTGAAACTATGCATTCAGATGGGTATATCTTTCCTTTTCTCCTCTGCCTTTCACTTCTCTTCTTTTCTCAGCTATTTGTAAGGCCTCCTCAGACAATCATTTTGCCTTTCTTTTTCTTGGGAATGGTCTTGATCACTGCCTCCTGTAAAATGTCACAAACCTCCATCCATTGTTCTTCAGGCACTCTATCAGATCTAATCCCTTGAATCTATTTCTCACTTCCACTGTATTATCGTAAGGGATTTGATTTAGGTCATACCTACGGGGTCTAGTGGTTTTCCCTACTTTCTTAAAGTTCAGTCTGAATTTGTCAATAAGGAGTTCATGATCGGAGCTACAGTCAGCTCCCAGTCTTGTTTTTGCTGACTTTATAGAGCTTCTCCATCTTTCGCTGCAAAGAATATAATCAATCTGATTTTGATACTGACCATCTGATGATGCCCATGTGTAGTTGTCTCTTGTGTTGTTGGAAGAGGGTGTTTGCTATGACCAGTGCACTCTCTTGGCAAAACTCTGTTAGCCTTTGACCTGCTTCGTTTTGTACTCCAAGGCCAAATTTGCCTGTTACTCCAGGTATCTCTTGACTTCCTACTTTTGTATTCCAGTCCCCCATATGCAAAGGACATCTTTTTTGGGTGTTAGTTCTAGAAGGTCTTGTAGGTCTTCATAGAACCATTCAACTTCAGCTTCTTCAGCATTACTGGTCAGGCCATAGACTTGGATTACCGTGATACTGAATGATTTGCCTTGGAAACGAACAGAGATCATTCTGTCGTTTTTGAGATTGCATCCAAGTACTGCATTTAGGACTCTTTTGTTGACTATGATGGCTACTCCATTTCTTCTAAGGAATTCTTGCCCACAGTAGTAGATATAATGGTCATCTGAGTTAGATTCACCCACTCTAGTCCATTTCAGTTCACTGATTCCTAAAACGTTAATGTTCACTCTTTCCATCTCCCTTTTGACCATTTCCTGTTTGCCTTGATTCATGGACCTAACATTCAAAGTTCCTATGCAATATTGTTCCTTACAGCATCAGACTTTACTTCCATCACCAGTCACATCCATAGCTGGGTGTTGTTTTTTCTTTGACTCCACCTCTTCACTCTTTCTGGAGTTATTTCTCCACTGATCTCCAGTAGCATAATGGGCACCTACCAACCTGGGGAGTTCAACTTTCAGTATCCTATCATTTTGCCTTTTCATGCTGTTCTTGAGGTTCTCAAGGCAAGAATACTGAAGTGGTTTGCCATTCCCTTCTCCAGTGGACCATGTTTTGTCAGAACTCTCCACCATGACCAGTCTGTCTTGGGTGGCCCTACATGGCATGGCTCACAGTTTCAGTGAGTTAGACAATGAAATGGATATATACATATATTTTTTAAGCTTCCTACAAATCAGAAGAGAGAGACTACCCAAATTTTTTTAATGGCAAAGGACTTTAACAGACATTCCTAAAAAAGGCTAGTGAAATCGTCAATAAGCAAATAAAAAAACTTAACATTATTATTGATTTGAGAAAATACATTAAAACATATGAAGTATTAATCATAATCCCTAGAATAGCTAAATTAAAATAATAAAATAAAATTTTAAAAATTGACTCTATAACGTGTTGGTAAAAAGTGAAAGTGAAAACTCACTCAGTTGTTTCCAACTCTTTGCTACTCCATGGGCTATATAAACAGTCCATGGAATTCTCCAGGCCAGAATACTGGAGTGGGTAGCCTTTCCCTTCTCCAGGGGATCTTCCCAACCCAAGGATGAAACCCAGGTCTCCTGCATTGCGAGCGGATTCTTTACCAGCTGAGCCACAAGGGAAGCCCAAGAACATTGGAATGGGTAGCCTATCCCTTCTCCAGGAGATCTTCCCGACCCAGGAACTGAACCAGGGTTTCCTGCATTGCAGGCAGATTCTTTACCAACTGAGCTATCAGGGATGCCCTAAGTGTGGGTGAAGACACAGAATAACTGGAACTTTTAAACACTGCTGGCAGGAATATAAACTTTTAAAGCCACTCTGGAAAACTGTTAGGCAGTATCTACTAAGCTAAACATGGGTGCATTAACAGTTGATGCTAACCGAGCAATTCTACTCCTGGGCAAACTCACTCACGCAGCAAACACACGCACCAGCCTGTGCACTGATGCAGTATTCCTAACAGCTTAAGACGGAAACTAATCCCAAACTAACCCCTGTTGCATCAGCAACAGAATAGAAAGTAAATTTTAAAATACCTAAAACAGAATCCTACACAGTAATGAAGAAGAAGAAATCACTGCTACATGTAAGCACATGGATGAATCATGTAGATTACAATACTGAGCAAGAAAAGCCAGACAAAAACCCCAGCACAAACGCATGATTCCATTTCCATAGAAGCCAAGAAGAGGCAGCACTCGTCCAGTCCAGAGTGACAGAGGCCATGATAGTGGTCACCTCTGAGGAGGTGATGACATGGAGGGGACACAGGCAACTTTGGACTGCTATTTGAGATCCTGATCTGGGCACTGTTACACAGACATGTTCCCTTTGCAAAAGTTCTCTGAGGTACTCACACAAGATCTGTGCATTTCTCAGTATACCTGTTGTGTTTATAAAACAAATAAACGAGTGAGTTAGCGAGTGTGTGAGTTAATGAGTGAGTGAGTGAATAAATATATAAATAAATGGGATATATTAAGGAGGTGTGGTCAAATGTATGGAATCATAGCATTCCACGCTAATACATCTATGTGTGTTAGTCGCTCAGTCGTGTCTGACTTTTTGTGACTGCACGGACTGTAGCCCGCCAGGCTTCTCTGTCTGTGGAATTCTCCAGGCAAGAATACTGGAGTGGATTGTCATTCTCTTCTCCAGAGAATACATCTATAGCCCAGGGGTTTAAAAGGCATCTAATGGTAAATACCTTAGAAAGTTAAATATCTATGAGTGTACCACATGGTGAGTCCCAGATGGCACTAGAGGTTTAAAAAAAAACAAAAACTCATCTGCTAATGCAGGAAACATAAGAGATGCAGGTTTGATCCGGGGGTCAGGAAATCTGCTGGAGGAGGACATGACAACCCACTCCAGTATTCTTGCCTGGCAGATCCCATGGACAGAGGAGCCCGGTGGGCTACAGTCCATAGGGTGCGAGGAGTCGGACACGACTGAGTGACTTAGCACACTTAGCACACACATACATACCACATACATGTGTCTGTCTGAATCTGGCAAAGGCAAGTGTTAATATCCTCACATACAGTTAAAAGTGTAATTTTATACCCTAGAGCCAGGCTCTGGGTCCCATCCAGCTGAAGTTGTTAAGTGAGAATTCTCTGAGCTGCCCTTCTAGTTGGTATTTCTAGAAACAGAGGTTAGATCAGTGAAAAGGGAAAGCAAGGAGTTCTATTTCACTTGTTGTGCTGTCAAATAGACACCACAAATGCCCATCACAGTCAGAAGATGTTTTTCCTTCCAAGTTATTTTGCTTGATCTTAGGTTTCTCAAGATACTGTCTTAAATTGAGTAAATTTTTCTTAAATGCTGCATAGTAAGTAGGAAATCTTGCAGAAAATTTTTATCTTAACCACTTTTGGTAGAGTAAATCTGAAATATTTTTAAACTAGATCTGAGTCTAGAGCCCTAATTCACATTACAATAATCTTACCCAGTAAACACTGTAGACAAAAACCTCCATGGAGCCACCTGTGACCACATGGGATATGATCTCCCCTGTACTCTGAATAAGTTTTCTACTTAACTGTAAATTGAGAGACACAATTCAGCATGAAAGTTTTTCTGCAGCCATTCTGACAAGTCCAAACATTTAGCAAAATATATTTCTCTAGCTAAAACAACAATAACTCATGCAGACGAATTTTCAGAGGAAAGTTTTCTGTAAAAACCATGTTGTCCATCATCTATATAACCGGACCATGAATCTAATGAAAGTATTTGTTCTCTGTTTCCCTCCTTTAGAAGAAATACCACTAAACAAACACAAAGAACCACAGAAACCAAAACACACAAAAGATGTTAAGTTAGAAACATTTCCAGGTTATCATGATGTAAGGATATTTTCGTGAGTCCCAAGTTTTCAGAAAAGATTTGTAACTCAGGAGTTCTAAGAACCAATGTCACAGAAAGTAGATGCCTCTGAATCAGAATTCTCCTCCCCTTCCCTGTGTCCTTCTGAGTCATCTCGTTCCCTCGGAGTCTTCAGTAAACCTCCTTCGCTTCCCTGAAACAAAGGTTCAGTGCTAAGTAGATGGACGCTGAGGTGTCTGTGCATGCCCAGCTGGCATAGGGTCATTGCTTGCACTTGGAAGCAGGCAAGGTTTCCAGTTTATTCTTCAGGACCTGCATTTTCACTTCTAGTTTGAAAATATCTCAGTTCACTCACACATCACTAGAAATCCGTATAGCCAGTTCCCACAATCTAGATGATAGATGTCTAGTCTATGGCAAAGTTTTAGATAAGCTATCACTTTTGCTCCATCTAGATAAATTGTCCATGCAGGTTATTTACTGATGACACATCTCTACAAGGTGTAGGCATCTTTATGCTGAAATGAATCTTTGACTTTATTTGTATCAATAAAAAAAAAACAACTGCTTTTTCCCCCTCAAAAAAATCTTGACTGAATGTTTGACACAACCTATACAAATTTTATCATAAAGGAAGGCTTTCCTGTTGTTCAGTCACCAAGTTGTGTCTGACTCTTCGAGACCCCATGGACTGTAGCATGCCAGGACCCCCTGTCCCCCACCATCTCCCAGAGTTTGCTCAAGCCACTGAGCTACCAGGGAAGCTACAGAAACCATAAAAATTGTTATATTTAACTTTTAAAATAGAAAAGTGCCTGAATTAAGTGCAGGAGTAGGATCTGAGGAGAAGCAGCAGCAATGAAAAGAAGCCACTCTGAACCTAAGCCAATGTCAAAAATCACTAAACAGGAATAAGTTCGAGAATTAGGAGAACAGAATAATTCCTTTCCTAATTGAGAGTTATCCAACTGCTTATCAGTAGGAACCAGTATATTTATTTATATGTTCAATAAATACTTTGGGCTTCTCTGGTGGCTCCAGTGAAATCCTGGGTTTGATTCCTGGGTGGGGAAGATCCCCTGGAGAAGGAAATTGCAACCCACTGCAGTATTCTTGTCTGAGAAATCCTATGGACAGAGGAGCCTGATGGGCTGCAGTCCATGAGACTGCAGAGAGTCAGACACAGTAACTAAACTGCCATCACTACCGAGAGTGCTGCTAGACACCATGTTATGGGATGAGGTTTTGGAAATGGCCAGGTTGTAGTCCCTGACCTCAATGAACGCAAGGTGAATTGGAAAAGACAGACAAGAAACAATAAAACATCTATTCATCTTCTAGTACTGAAAACGGAATGGCTTAAGCAGTAAAAATATCTTGTCTCACAGTCCTGAAGGCTAGAAGTCCGAGCTTAAGGTGTCAGCAGACTGGTTCCTCCCGAGGCCTGTGAGAGGAAAACCATACCATGCTTCTCCCCAACTCATGGTGGTGTCCTGGCCATCTCTGGCCTTCTTTGGCTGTATAGGCATCACCCCAGTCTCTGCCCTCATCTCCGGAGTGCGCTCCCCATGAGTGTGTTCAGGCAAAATTCTCCCTGTTTACAAGGATGCCGATCATGTGGGATGAGAGGCCCACCCTATTCTGTCAGGATCTCAATGAATTACATCGTGTTTTTCAGTCACTCAGTCGTGTCCAACTCTTTGCTACCCCATGGACTGCAGCACTCCAGGTTCCTCTGTCCTTCACCATCTCATGAATTTTGCTCTAATTCATGTCCATTGAGTCAGTGATGCCATCCAACCACCTTATTCTCTGTCATCCCCTTCTCCTCCTGCCCTCAATCTTTCCCAGCATCACAGTCTTTTCCGATGAGTGGAATCAGGTGGCCGAAGTACTGAAGCTTCAGCTTCAGCAACAGATTTCCAATGAATATTCAGAGTTGATTTCCTTTAGGATTGACTGGTTTGATCTCCTTGCTGTCTGGTTTCATTCTTAGGTACTGGATGTTAGGACTTCAACATAAGAATTTGTGGGGCATGCTAAGTCGCTTCAGTCATGTCCAACTCTGTGTGACTCTATGGACTATAGCCCACCAGGATCCTCTGTCCAAGGGATTCTCCAAGCAAGAAGAATTTAGGGGCGGGTGGGCACAATTCAGTCCATCCTTGTACAGAAAGAAAAGGCATTCAGTTTCACTGTACTGCCCTATCGGACAAGGGGATCCTTGTAGAAAGGCTACCATTTCCTCAATGGCCTCCATTCCTACCACCTTTCCCCAAAAGTCAATCTCCTGTTCCCACCATCTGCCCTGCTTGGAGGCTGGCTGCCTGTAGAGCTAAATTCTCAGGAATGACAACTACTGCGGCTGAGTGTGCCCAAGAACTGGGAAGCTGTGTGAAGGTCCTCATGTTCTATTGCACTTCCAAAGCAAAGCCCTGCATCTGAACCCAGGCTACTGAAGTTTCAGAAAACAAATCAGAGAACTCAATAACACATTCCTCTACAGTAAATGATCCATTTCACTTGCGATGCCAATTCAAGGGTAGAATTGTGCACATGTTTTTCCTCTGGAGCTGTGGAAAGGATATTGACATGGTTTGACACGTTTTTCTCAGTAAAACTTACGCTTCATGGTGTTTGTGGTCAACGTGAGGAAGCATTCCAGCTATCAACTCCTAGGCAAGTATTTTAGATTTAAGGAGGTAAGTGGTATTAAAATTATGATACTCAACAGGTAGCTGTTCTTCCTGGTTTTTTTCTCTGAAGGTCTATGCTCCGATCGCTCACCAGTCATAGCTTTATCACTACCTTCACCTTGAACATGACTCACATGCCATGCCTCTTCTGAATGGCATGGAGGGCTCTGTCTTTCCCCCTCAAATGCTGCTCAGTACCTCTCACTCGTCATGTTATCTTGAATCTTCTCTTTGGGCAACCAAATTCCTTAAATTACCTGGCCTGACCACACCCTCAGTATTCTGCTATAGTCCTGTTGATCTATGCCATGGACTCTTACTTTAAATTAAATTTTATAAAAAATAAAGATATAGAATGGAATATTACTCAGCCATAAAAAGGAATGGAACTGGGTCATTGGTAGTGATGTGGATGAACCTAGAGTCAAGTAAGAGTGAAGTAAGTCAGAAAGAGAAAAACAAATATCATATATTAATGTATATATATGTAGAATCTAGAAAAATGGTACTGATGAACCTATTTGCAGGGCATGAATAAGACAGAAGAGATGCAGATGTAGAGAACAAACTTGTAGACACAAGTGGGGACAGGAGAGGAATGAACTGAGAGAGTTGCACTAACAATACACTGCTGTGTGTAAAATCGATAGCTAACAGAAACCTGCATATTGTCAGCCTGCTTATTTAACTTATATGCAGAGTACCTCATGAGAAACGCTGGGCTGGATGAAGCACAAGCTGGAATCAAGATTGCCCGGAGAAATATCAATAACCTCAGATATGAAGAGGACACCACCCTTATAGCAGAAAGCGAAGAAGAACTAAAGAGCCTCTTGATGAAAGTGAAGGAGGAGAGTGAAAAAGTTGGCTTAAAGCTCAACATTCAGAAAACTAAGATCATGGCATCTGGTCCCATCCCTTCATGGGAAATAGATGGGGAGACAGTGGAAACAGTGACAGACTTTATTTTGGGGGGCTCCAAAATCACTGCAGATGGTGACTGCAGCCATGAAATGAAAAGACGCTTGTTCCTGGGAAGAAAAGTTATGACCAACCTAGACAGCATATTAAAAAGCAGAGACTTGACTTTGCGAACAAAAGTCCATCTACTCAAGGCTATGGTTTTTCCAGTGGTCATGTATGGATGTGAGAGTTGGACCATAAAGAAAGCTGAGTGCCAAAAAATTGATGCTTTTGAACTGTGGTGTTGGAAAAGACTCCTGAGAGTCCCTTGGACAGCAAGGAGATCCAACTAGTCCATCCTAAAGGAAACCAGTCCTGAATATTCACTGGAAGGACTGATGCTGAAGCTGAAACTACAATTCTTTGGCCACCTGATGCAAAGAACTGACTCATTTGAAAAGACCCTGATGCCAGGAAAGACTGAAGGTGGGATAAGAAGGGACTACAGAGGATGAGATGGCTGGACGACATCAACCATGCCATCATGACATGAGTTTGAGTAAACTCTGCGAGTTGGTGATGGACAGGGAGGCCTGGCGTGCTGCAATCCATGGGGTCACAACGAGTTGGACACGACTGAGCGACTGAACCGAACTAAACTGAACTGAACAGAAACCTCCTATGTAACACAGGGAGCTCAGCTTGGTGCCCTGTGATGACATAGAGGGACGGAAGCGTGGGGGGTGTCGCGGGAGGGGACACATGTTTACTATGTATATTTACAGCTGATTCATGCTGTTGTAAAGCGGAAACTAACAGAACATTGTAAAGCAAATATAACTTTAAAAAGTTTTAAAAATATAGAAATGTGGCCACGAGTTGAGAGGTACTGTAAGAATCCTATCTTAGCTGAGCTAAACTGCTAATATGCCATTTTTCTGCCCAGGATAAACATCCCTAGTTCCGGAGCTTACTTTCAGCTTACAAGCTGGAGCTGTGGGACACACTCGGGAGCTTCTATGGCTTCTCTGGTTTTCTCTCTGATGCCGCACAGAAAAACATAAACAGAAGGGCTCAAACCTCGGAAGGGCTAAGAGGTCTATGGTGAACCAAACGTCACACACTCAGAGGCCTTTACAAGTATAGGGCACCCAGCTGAGACAAAGGACCACTATGCTGCTGCAGAGATGACACCTTCGGGATGGGAACAGAGGCCTCCATGGAGAAGAGCCCCTCACTAAGATGAGGTCAGAGCGAAACTCCGCCCTCAACATTAAGAGACACCAGAGTCCAACATTTATTACTGAGAAGGGAATAGAGGAATACAAGGCCAAGGGCTGTAAGTGCCATAAGTGTTCAGTGTTAGAACTTTTTATCTTGGAATCCTGTTTGTTTCCATGGAATGATTAGTTGCAAAACCCTTAAAAAACAATTCTAAGGAGGCACTAGAAAGGCAGCAAAGAGGATTCTCAGAAATCACCATAGACCAACCCTTAACTCCACGTTTGCTTATCTCGTGGCTTCTCAGGAACACCTCTGGGGTTGATTAAAGTAACAGTTGATTCACTTCACTGTACAGCAGAAATTAACACAACACTGTAAAGCAAATATTCCCCAATTTAAAAAAAATGCATTCCAATATACATTAGGTACAGACGAATACTGTTGGATTCCACTTATATAAGAGTTAAACTCAGCATCAGAATGTACACTGGTGGATGCCAGGGGCTGTGGAGGTGGGTGGTGGGGGTGGGGAGGGGAGGTGGGGAGTTAGTGTTTAATGGGAACAGTTTCAGTTTAGGAAGGTGAAAACGTCGGAAGATGGATGATGGTGAGAGTTGCATGACAATGTGAGTGTACTCCGTGGCACCCAACTATACAGGAAAATATAGTTAAAATAGTACCTGTTATTTTTATCACAATAAAAAAAAAAAACCCATCTGTTTCCATCTTACCCACAAGTGTCATCACCAGCAGCAGCAGTAGCAACAATAACAATCAGAAATACTGTCAATTCCTTCCTCGGAGGGCAGAAAGGGCTGGCAAAATCTTTTGATGGGGCAAGTACTTTTCATTCAGTTTTTCCTAAGAATCCTGGCTCGTGACCAAACCCCCTTCCATGGCCCTAGTAAATCTCCTTTAGTGAATAATTTTGGGTTTGAACTTATCAGGAAAATAAGGAGGTTCAGCAACTTGTTTTTGAAGGCTTCTATATTTATCATATATCCCCTGTCTCCCATAGAGACCTCAATGAGCTAAAACAGTGAACTTCTAAATACAGTCATAGACTTGACCAGGCAAAGGAAGAATCAGTATATACTTTCTACCAAGCACTGGGGTTCCGGATGTAGGTGGACTTAACTTGACTAACCAGGGTCACCTTAGAAGCCAACCATGATGGAAAGGAGTAGAGCTTTCAATCATTCATAAGATCCTGTACATCTCTCCCTCACGATTCTTCTACATTGTTTTATAAGTGTTTGGGTCTGATGCCCCCGTTACACAGCAACATTTTTGAAGGCAAAGGCTGGGTGTTATTTATCATTGTATTACCACAATTTATCAGAGCAACACATAGTAGGTGTTCAGGAAGTGTCTGCAGGGTCAGTCAGTCCACTCATAAAAATGGCCAGTTTTCATTGCCTTTGTGCTGATTTTAAATGTACACTCCAGCAGCACCCTCCAAAAGTACAGATTCACTGCTAATGGTCCAAGTCCTATTTGAATATTAGATACTTGTGCCTAAAGTGTACACAAATCTTCAGGACCTTGGTCAGGACTTTGGGACATTATAGAAGATAAAGTGGTGATCAGATGTATGGGATTTGGGGTTTGTTTCTTTATTTAGTTTGGATTTGGCTTTGATGAAAATATCAACGATGACTTCAGCATGTCTACACCTGTCTCTGCTTCTAAGAAACTTTCGGATTCTACTAAGTCAGTTATCTGTTAACTAGAACAGGAAGTTAAGATGTATGACGTGGTGAAAGACATTAAATATCTTAATATCAAGCAATAATATTATTTTGCCTAGGATGCTTTTACATGCAGGAATCCGAATGTTAACATGAATGCAATGATGAGCAACTAATGTAATTACCCATTGGGTATGTTCTGTGTATGAGCTTTAAAAAATATCCAGAGAGACTTGAAATAATGACATTTTCATTTAACATGTCCTGGTTGTTTTAAGTCATTCTTCTGACTGTAAATATTTCAGTTCAGTTTAGTTGCTGACTTGTGTCTGACTCTTTGCACCCCATGGACTGCAGCACGCCAGGCTTCCCTGTCCATCACCAGCTCCCGGAGATTGCTCAAACTCATGTCCATTGAGTCGGTGACGCCAACCAACCATCTCATCCTCTGTCATCCCCTTCTCTTCCTGCCTACAATCTTTCCCAGCATCAGGGTCTTTTCCAATGAGTTGGTTCTTCACATCAGGTGGCCAAAGGATTGGAGCTTCAGCATTAGTCCTTCCAATGAAAATCCTGGGTTGACTTCCTTTAGGACTGACTGGCTTGATCTCCTTTCTGTCCAAGGGTTTGCTCAGACACTAATTAGGAAGTCACAGTAGATGATTTCTATGGTGATCTTGTCTGACAATCCACTCTGGATTCGTTCTTCCTGATTTTCGGGGCCCCAGCCTTCAAGTGACTTCCAACAGATACCAGCCCCTACAGACCTCTCCTATTCCAGGCTCCATTCATGTCCTTAAACAAGATCTTCCTCTCCCCAACCCTTCCTACTTGCTCCTCTTTCCTCTAACCAACAATTCCCTAGAAATTAGACTAAGAGACTGGAATGCAAACAATGTGATCACCTAATTAGAGTAATTCACACGATGTTGTCCATAATTGATCTGTACCACCCTTTGGGCCACTTGTACTTTAACTAATAAAATGTGCTCCCTGGGATTTTTGAGCACTGCGTTCAGCAGTTTCCCAGCTGCCTCCATTTGTGCTATCTCACTATCATACTTTCTCATCTTATTCCACTGAAATAAAACTTGCAGAATGAAAGCCATCAACTCAGCATCTCATTTTTATAAACTTTAACTATGTCTCCTACTTAAAGCAGTTTGACAACAGTACAAGTAAAAAGAGTTCTAAGAAAAACAAAACCTTCTCAGATATGCATACAAAAGTGATACAAAATAAAATTCAAGCTTTTAAACCAGTAAGCTTAAATTAATTATTTAAGGTATTAAATTTCACTATGACCATACTATTCTACTCCCCATTTGTTGTTGTTGTTTAGTCTCTAAGTTGTGTCTGACACTTTTGCAATCCTGAGGACTGTAGCCCACCAGGCTCCTCTGTCCATGGGATTTCCCAAGCAAGAATACTAGCGCGGGTTGCCACTTCCATCTCCAGGGCATCTTCCCGACCCAGGGATCAAACTCACATCTCCTGCCTCTCCTGCACTGGCACGTGGATTCTTTACCACTGGGCCATCTGAGGAGCCCTATTCTCCATTAGCATCTTATAAAATCTTAGTACAGGGGTATGTATATATCACTTGCCTTTTAAAACAAAGGTTTAAAAGATCAGAATATTAAGGGAGCCCTTTTAAAATTAGGAAGCTTTAACTAACACATTTTTCTAATACTGGCTCCTGCTATTTCCTAAAGTAAATGAAAGCTTTTTTTTATTGTGAAAATTAAAGTTACATCCAACTTCAAGTTTCTTCTTTTTTTGCTTTCTTTATAAAAATAATTGATAGCATTTTCTATCCTAATCACATTGAGACAAACACTGAATTCAAAAGAGTATTTTTAATGAAAACAAAACTCCAAGGATCTCTGAGACCAAGGTAAACAATCTGGCTCAATGAGCAGTACACGTTGTTTCCTAAGCAAAAAGGGAAGACATCTTTACGGAAATCTTATGGTTCAGAGGCTCCACTTGGCAGTTGATGTTGGAAGAACAGAAAGGCCTCGCATGAGCAGTGGTAAAAGCCAAGCTAGTGTAGTCAATGAGTGGGTGACATCAGGCCTCATGGGTTATATTCAGGCGTGCTCAAAGTTTCAACATTGCTGATCGAAACTATAGGAAAGATAAATCCATTTTAAAATCAGTCTGACACCACTGGCAAACAAAGAAAATTGTACTTGAATGGAATTCAACTTTGGCTGAATTTTCTTAAAAAGCTGGCCACAGGGCTGCCCTTGACATGCATGTTTCAGTTTGGCACTGGGCCTCCCAAACAACAAAGCAGGTGAAATTCCTCAAATATACGCAACTAATAAATCATTCTGTCAGTTAGACAGTAACATTTACATATCACCCTTCCAATTCCTAACTGGCTAATCAGTTGCAAGGCCAAATTACACAGTACTGAGGCAATAAGAAACACAGGCGTGTAAACAACATCACAATGGCTCATTGTCCTGTCGAGTTTACCCTACTTAAACATGCCATTTCTATTTAGATGAAGAGAGCCTCCATAATGACACCATTTTTATAAAGGTCTTAATCAAGCAAAACTAACCAACACAATATATTGTTTAGGAGTACATACTATCTTTTAAAAAGAGGGAATTATAAACACAAAATTAGGGATAGCAGCTACCCCTCGGCAGGAGGCAGAAATATGGGATGGGAAAGGAACATGACATAGGAAGCAACAATAGCAAAATCAATTTTACAACAGTACTTAATAACTTTTGCACAAACCTATTATACCATTTTATGTTTGCCATTTTTTTCCATGACTGACTTTTGAAAAGTCTCTATCTTTCCTGGAATGTGGAGTCCTCTATGTAAGACAGCAGAGGATGATAGCATCACCGACTCAATGGACATGAATTTGAGCAAACTCCAGGAGATAGTGGAGGACAGGGAGACCCGGCATGCTGCAGTCCATGGGGTCCCAAAGAGTCAGACACAACTTAGCGACTGAACAACAACATGGAAGACAGCATTGCAAGCCCAGACTATGCAGAGTACTTGTATTTACTGTTAGCTAGAAAGTCCTTTGAAAGCTCCTTGATCTTTCCAATATTTCCAGCTGAAAAGCAAAATTTTCTGCAATCGTAGCAGCATATAAGGACTTCCCTGGTGGCTCAGTAGTGGAAACAGCGTGCCAATGCAGGAGACATGAGTTCAACCCCGAGGTTGGGAAGATCCCCTAGGAAGGAAATGGCAACCTACTCCAGAGTGCCAGGGAAATCCCATGGACAGAAGAGCCTGGTGGGCTACAGTCCATGGGGTCACAGAGAGTAGGACAGGACTTAGGGACTAAACAGTAACAACAAAACAGCATATGAGAAGAGCTAATGACGCATGTTTAGTTCTTTGATATTTACCACTTCTTTTTAAATTAGGACTTTTATTTTTGTAATTTTTATTTTATATTGGAGTATGAAGTGAAGTGAAAGTTGCTCAGTCATGTCTGAGTCTTTGTGACCATGGACTACACAGTCCATGGAATTCTCCAGGCCAGAATACTGGAGTGGGCAGCCTTTCCCTTCTCCAGGGGATCTTTCCAACCCAGGAATTGAATCCAGGTCTCCTGCACTGCAGGCAGATTATTAACCAGCTGAGACACCAGGGAAGCCCACACCGGAGTACACTTGATTGACAATGTTGTGTTAGTTTCAGACATACAGCAAAGTGATTCAGTTATACATACACATGTATCTACTCTGTTTTAAATTCTTTTCCCATTTAGGTTATTACACAATATTGAGCAGAGTTCCCTGTGCCATACAGTAGGTCTCTGTTGGTTATCTAGTTTAAATATAAAGGTGTGTACATGTCAATCGTAAACTCCTAATCTATCCCTGCCCTCACTCATGCTCCCCAGTAATCATAAGTTCATTCTCTAAGTCTCTGACTCTGTTTCTGTCTTGTAAATAAGTTCATTCTTATCATTTTTCTTAGATTCCACATATAAGTGATATATGATATTTGTTTCTGACTTACTTCATGTAGTATGATAACCATATGATAATCACCAGGATCATCAATGTTGCTGCAAACAGCATTATTTCATTCTTTTAAATGGCTGAGTAATAGTCCATTACACATATGTATCACATCTTCCTTACCATATTCATCAGTCAATGGATATTTAGGTTGCTTCCATGTCTTGGCTATTATAAACAGTGCTGCAATGAAGGCGGTTCATGGATCCTTTCAAATCATGTTTTTCTCAGAATATATTATGCCCAGGAGTAGGATTACTGGATCATATGGCAGCTCTATTTTTAGTTTTTTAAGGAACCTCCACACTGTTCTTCACAGTGGCTACACCAATTTATATTCCCACCAACAGTGTAGGAGGGTTCCTTTTTTTCCACACCCTCTGCAGCATTAATTATCTGTAGATTTTTTGCTGATGGCCATTCTGATTGGTGTGAGGTCATACCTCATAGTTTTGATCTGCATTTCTCTAATAATTAGTGATGTTGAGGATCTTTTCGTGTGCCTCTTGGCCATCTAATATCTTCTGAAAATTGAACTCCCCAGAGTGGTAGGTGCCCAATATGCTACTGGAGATCAGTGGAGAAATAACTCCAGAAAGAATGAAGAGATGGAGTCAAAGCAAAAACAACAACCAGTTGTGGATGTGACTGGTGATGGAAGTAAAGTCCAATGCTGTAAAGAGCAATACTGCATAGGAACCTGGAATGTTAGGTCCATGAATCAAGGCAAACTGGAAGTGGTCAAACAGGAAATTGCAAGAGTGAACATCGACATTTTAGGAATCAGTGAACTAAAATGGACTAGAGTGGGTGAATCTAACTCAGATGATCATTATACGTACAACTGTGGGCAAGCATTCCTTAGAAGAAATGGAGTAGCCATCACAGTCAACAAAAGAGTCCTAAATGCAGTACTTGGATGCAATCTCAAAAACGACAGAATGATCTCTGTTTGTTTCCAAGGCAAACCATTCAATATCACGGTAATCCAAGCCTATGCCCCAACCAGTAACACTGAAGAAGCTGAAGTTGAACAGTTCTATGAAGACCTACAAGACCTTTTAGAACTAACACCCAAAAAAGATGTCCTTTTCATTATGGGGGGACTGGAATGCAAAAGTAGGAAGTCAAGAGATACCTGGAGTAATAGGCAAACTTGGCCTTGGAGTATGGAATGAAGCAGAGCAAAGGCTAATAGAGTTTTGCCAAGAGAATGCACTGGTCATAGCAAACACCCTCTTCCAACAACACAAGAGAAGACTCTACACATGGATATCACCAGATGGCCAACACCGAAATCGGACTGATTATATTCGTTGCCACCAAAGATGGAGAAGCTCTATACAGTCAGCAAAAACAAGACCAGAAACTGTGGCTCAGATCATGAACTCCTTATTGCCAAATTCAGACTTAAGCTGAAGAAAGCAGGGAAAACCACTAGACCATTCAGGTATGACCTAAATCAAACCCTTATGACTATACAGTGGAAGTGAGAAATAGATTTAAGGGACTAGATCTGATAGACAGAGAGTCTGATGAACTATGGACAGAGGTTCGTCACATTGTACAGGAGACAGGGATCAAGACCATCCCCATGGAAATGAAATGCAAAAAGGCAAAATGGTTGTCTGAGGAGGCCTTACAGATAGCTGTGAAAAGAAGAGAAGTGAAAGGCAGAGGAGAAAAGGAAAGATATTCCATTTGAATGCAAAGTTCCAAAGAACAGTCAGGAGAGATAAGAAAGCCTTCCTCAGCGATCAATGCAAAGAAATAGAGGAAAACAACAGAATGGGAAAGACTAGAGATCTCATCAAGAAAATTAGAGATATCAAAGGAACATTTCAGGCAAAGATGGGTTCGATAAAGGACAGAAATGATATGGACCTAACAGAAGCAGAAGATATTAAGAAGAGGTGGCAAGAATACACAGAAGAACTATACAAAAAAGGTCTTCCCGACCCAGATAATCACAATGGTGTGATCACTCACCTAGAGCCAGACATCCTGGAATGTGAAGTCAAGTGGGCCTTAGAAAGAATCACTACGAACAAAGCTAGTGGAGGTGATGGAATTCCAGTTGAGCTATTTCAAATTCTGAAAGATGATGCTGTGAAAGTGCTGCACTCAATATGCCAGCAAATTTGGAAAACTCAGCAGTGGCCACAGGACTGGAAAAGGTCAGTTTTCATTCCAATCCCTAAGAAAGGCAATCCCAAAGAATGCTCAAACTACTGCACAATTGCACTCATCTCACACGCTAGTAAAGTAATGCTAAAAATTCTCCACGCCAGGCTTCAGTAATACATGAACCGAGAACTTCCAGATGTTCAAGCTGGTTTTAGAAAAGGCAGAGGGACCAGAGATCAATTTGCCAAAATCTGCTGGATCACCGAAAAAGCAAGAGTTCCAGAAAAACATCTACTTCTGCTTTATTGACTACGCCAAAGCCTTCAACTGTGTGGATCACAATAAACTGTGGAAAATTCTGAAAGAGATGGGCATACCAGACCACCTGACCTGCCTCTTGAGAAACCTGTATGCAGGTCAGGAAGCAACAGTTAGAACTGGACATGGAACAACAGACTGGTTCCAAATAGGAAAAGGAGTCCGTCAAGGCTGTATATTGTCACCCTGCTTATTTAACTTATATGCAGAGTACATCATGAGAAATGCTGGGCTGGAAGAAGCACAAGCTGGAATCAAGATTGCTGGGAGAAATATCAATAACGTCAGATATGCAGATGACACCACCCTTATGGCAGAGAATGAAGAGGAACTGAAAAACCTCTTGATGAATATGAAAGAGGAGAGGGAAAAAGTTGGCTTAAAGCTCAACATTCAGAAAACTAAGATCATGGCATCTGGTCCCATCACCTCATGGCAAATAGATGGGGAGACAGTGGAAACAGTGTCAGACTTTATTTCTTTGGGCTCCAAAATCACTGCAGATGGTGACTGCAGCAATGAAATTAAAAGATGCTTACTCCTTGGAAGGAAAGTTATGACCAACCTAGACAGCATATTAAAAAGCAGAGACATTACTTTGCCAACAAAGGTCCGTCTGGTTAAGGCTATGGTTTTTCCAGTGGTCATGTATGGATATGAGAGTTGGACTGTGAAGAAAGCTGAGCGCCAAAAAGTTGATGCTTTTGAACTATGGTGTTGGAGAAGACTCTTGAGAGTCCCTTGGACTACAAGGAGATCCAACCAGTCCATCCTAGAGGAGATCAGTCCTGGGTGTTCATTGGATGGACTGATGCTGAAGCTGAAACTCCAATACTTTGGCCACCTCATGCAAAGAGTTGACTCACTGGAAAAGACCCTGATGCTGGGAGGGATTGGGGGCAGGAGGAGAAGGGGACGACAGAGGATGAGATGGCTGGATGGCATCACCGACACGATGGACATGGGTTTGGATAGACTCCGGGAGCTGGTGATGGACAGGGAGGCCTGGTGTGCTGCGGTTCATGGGGTCGCAAAGAGTCGGACACGACTGAGCGACTGAACTGAACTGAATGTAAATGGCATTTTTAAATTTCAAATTCCATTTGTTTATTGCTAGTATACAGGAAAGTGAGTATATCTTGCAATCTTGCTATAATCACTTATTAGTTTCAGGATTTTTTTTGGTCTGTTTTTTCAGATTTTCTACAGAATATTTACCTCTTTTTAGTCAAAAACAACCATGGCCATCTTTGGTCAAATAAAAAAAAATGATTTATGGTTATTTCTCTAAACACTAGGTAAAAACTGATTTTTTTCAGCTTTATTGAGGTACAATTGACAAAACTGTATATATTTAAGATTTATCACTTATATTTGATATATGTATATACTGTGAAATGACTACCACAAACAAGCTAATTAACATATCCATCACTTCACAGAGTTATCATTTTCTTTCCCTTCCTCCTTTACTCCCTTCCTTTCTCTTTCTTTCAAGATGCTCAAGATCTACCTTCTTAGAAAATTTTAGGTGTACAATATAATACTGCTCCAGAACTTATTAATCTTGCATAACTGAAACTTTTCATCCTTTAATAATCTCCCTATTTTCCCCTTCACCCAGTTTCTGGCAAGCACCCCTCTAGTCTCCGCTTCTTTAAGTTTGGCTATTTTGGATTTCCCATATTAGTGCGATCATTAAGTATTTGTCTTTCTGTGTCTGGTTTATTTCACTTAGCATAATTTTCTCTAGGTTCATTCCAGTTGCTGCTAATGGTAGGATTTTCTTCTTTTTTAAGGATGAATAATGTTCTCTATCTATCTCATTTCCTTAATTTGGTCATCAAATGACAGATATTTAGGTTGTTTTCATATCTTGCCAGCTGTGAATAATGCTGCAGTGAACATGGGAATGCAGGCATCTCTTTAAGATAGTAAATTCATTTCCTTTGGACATATATCCAGGAGTGTAATTGCTGGGTCATATGGGTAACTCAAACAGTAAAGAATATGCCTGCAGTGCAGGAGACCTGGGTTCAATCCATGCGTCAGCAAGATCCCCTGGGGAAGCACATGGCAACCCACTCCAGTATTCTAGCCTGGAGAACCCCATGGACAGAGGAGCCTGGCAATCTACAGTCTGTAGGGTCACAAAGAGTCGGACACAAGTGAAATAACAGCATGCACAAATGGCAGTTCTATTTTTAATTTTTTAGAAACCTCCATAATGCCTTCTATTATGGCTACTTGAATTGACATTCTCACCAACAGTGTCCAAGCACTCCTTTTCCTCCACATCCTTGCCAATTCTCGTCATTGCTTGTCTTTTTAACAATATCCATCCTAATAGGTGTGAGGTAATATTTCACTGTGCTTTTGATTTGCATTTCCCTTATGATTAGTGATGTTCTCAACCTGATGAGAAGTGAATTATTTGAAAAGACCCTGATGCTGGGAAAGACTGAAGGCGGGAGGAGAAGGGGGATGACAGAGAATGAGGTGGTTGGATGGCATCACCGACTCAATGGACATGGGTTTGGGTGAACTCCACGAGTTGGTTATGGACAGGGAGGCCTGGAGTGCTGCAGTTCATGGGGTCGAAATGAGTGAGACATGACTGAGTGACTGAACTGAACTGAACTGAACTGAAACTTTTCATATAACTGGGCTATTTATATGTCTTTTTTTAAGAAATGTCTATTCAGGTCTTTTACCCATGTTTTTAAAAAATTTTATACAATACTTAAAGGTTACTTTCCATTTACAGTTACCTTAATTTTTATAATATTTGCTACTTCCCTAAGAACTAGGTTAAAAACTGATTCTTTTTTAAAAATCAAAAACCCTTTGCTAAAAAATCTCCAAGACCTAAAACTGGTTAAAGATTTTTTGGCATTATGTGTGTGCTTTGGCCAGTATGAAGATTATTCCCTGATTTACAGCAATTTCTCCAACCAAGGTATATTAGTTAGCAATTTTCATCATATTATTAGTATAGTAGCTGCTCTGTTCAGTTCAGTTCAGTTCAGTTGCTCAGTCGTGTCTGACTCTCTGCGACCCCATGAACCGCAGCACACCAGGCCTCCCTGTCCATCACCAACTCCCAGATTTCACCCAAACCCATGTCCATTGAGTCGGTGATGCCATCCAACCATCTCACCCTCTGTCATCCCCTTCTCCTCCTGCCCTCAAGCGTTCCCAGCATCAGGGTCTTTTCCAGTGAGTCAGCTCTTCGCATCAGGTGGCCAAAGTATTCAGCTTCAACATCAGTCCTTCCAATAAACACCCAGGACTGATCTCCTTTAGGATGGACTGGTTGGATCTCCTTGCAGTCCAGGGGACTCTCAAGAGTCTTCTCCAACACCACAATTCAAAAGCATCAATTCTTCAGCACTCAGCTTTCTTTATAGTCCAACTCTCACATCCAAACATAACCACTGGAAAAACCATAGCCTTAACCAGACGGACCTTTGTTGGCAAAGTAATGTCTGCTTTTTAATATGCTGTCTAGGTTGGTCATTACTTTCCTTCCAAGGAGTAAGTGTCTTTTTTAATTTCATGGCTGCAATCACCATCTGCAGTAGGTTGAAAATTTCAAGAGCTAGATACTGATGTTCAATTGTTTACATATTTAAGCCCATTATAAATAAGATGCCCATTTGGGGAAAACACACAGAAGACGCAAATAAAAATTCACTTAATTCACAAGAACAATTTAACCTGGATTTTTACAACACTGCAGTCCTGGGTGATGGTAATAATTATTGAAATAGAGAACAATGAGGTAAACACAGGTTTGGAAGGTGAAACCAGTAATTGTTTTTGAACATAGTTTGAAATGTATATTAATCCTCTAAGCAGAGACACAAAGCAGGCAGTTGGATATAAGAATAAGGGGCTCAGAAGAGACTGGGGCTCAAAATATAAATCTGGAGGATCATCAATAGAATGTATTTAACATCACAATATTAGATGGGGCTCAAAATATAAATCTGGAGGATCATCAATAGAATGTATTTAACATCACGATGAGTTCCCCCAGGGAATGAATATGGACTAGACAGGAAAGAGAATCTAGGGCTGATTTTTGCAGCATCTGAAATTGAAAGTTTAAGAAGAGAAAGAGAATTAAGAAAGGAAGACTGAGAAGGAACAGTCAGAAATGAAGGTGGAAGGTCAGGAGAATGTACTTCCCCAGCAGCCAAGTGTTAAGAAATTGTCTCCAGGAAGAGAAAGTGACTGGCTGGAACAAATGTTCTTGAGAGTTTAAGTTAACTGAAGGCTCAGAATTATTATTGCTACTGTATTTGTCAATGAGGTGGTCACTGATGACCTTACTCAGAATGAAGTTAGTATAAGAGACAATGGCTAACCCTGTATGCAAGACACAGATGTATAGAACAGTCTTTTGGATTCTGCGGGAGAGGGCGAGGGTGGGATGATTTGAGAGAATAGCATTGAAACATGTATATTATCAAGTGTGAAACGAATCGCCAGTCCAGGTTCGATGCATGAGACAAGAGTGCTCGGGGCTGGTGCACTGGGATGACCCAGAGGGATGGGATGGGGAGGGAGGCGGGAGAGGCATTCAGGATGGGGAACACATGTACACCCATGGCAGATTCATGTCAATGTGTGGCAAAACCAATACCATATTGTAAAGTAATTAGCTTCCAATTAAAATAAATAATTTTTTTAAAAAAGAGCGACAATGGCAAAGAGGAAGAGGAAACTGGAAGCACAGACAGTTCTTTCAAAGAGTTTTGCTGGAAATGAAACAAGAGACAGGGTAGCATAAAAGATGACGGACCGAGATAAATTTTATTTGTTTTGTTTATGATAAGAGATAGCAAATGTTTGTAGATTGATGGAAATGAAGAAGCTGAAATGGAAAATTGAATAAAACAGGAAGGAGAGGAAATAATCTCAGTAATGGAATGCTCAAGTAGGCAAGAAGTTTTGGAGTCCAGGACACACATGGAAGAGTTGTTCTTAGAAGTCCAGGCAGTTCCTCCATCCTAA
The DNA here is from genome assembly GCF_019320065.1 of Cervus canadensis. NCBI lineage: Eukaryota > Metazoa > Chordata > Mammalia > Artiodactyla > Cervidae > Cervus > Cervus canadensis. The sequence goes on along the minus strand of NC_057418.1, from coordinate 15,704,056 downwards.
CAGGAGGAAACACGCAGTACCGGTTCAGATGAAGGTGGATTGGCAGATCTGATGGTGGGAGAATGAAGAGGTTTCTTCTGGTTGCTTTGGCTTCCTAACTGAAACAAACAGTAAGTTCACCATGCTCTTTGGCCAGTATGAAGACTGTTCTCTGAGTGAGAGGATCAGAGAAAGGGTGCCCAGGACTTGAGGACAAAAGAACACAGGGGAAAGAGGTGCTGTGAGAATACAGAATCAAATGATCAGGGAAATGCATTGTCGGGCAGTACTGAGAGCCCACAGGATATCTGTGGTCACACATACGAAGGAAGACCAAAGAGCATGCTTCCGTGAGTTACTTTAATCGTGCTCAACTGCTCGGGGGCAAGAATGAGTACGTAGGTGGTTGAGTTTAATCAGAATTACAGATTTTCTAGGCGAACAAGACTGAAGGCAGAAAAGGATATAGTAGCTAATGGTTTACAAGGGTGTGATTACAATGTTGGACCACAGAATCTATGCTAAAAAATGAGGAAAGGAGGGGGGCATAAGGACTGGAAAAGATGCTACAGCAGAATGTCTCCGAGAAATGATCCCACTGCAAAGTAACAGGGCAATCCCAAGTTCAGCACAAAGCAAGGGATGTTACCTCCGACAGGCATTCCCCTAGAAAAAAAAAGTCTCACTTTTCCTTTATAATTTAGATCTTCGGGAACAGTGCTGCTACCCTTTCTATTTATGCCTGAGGTCACTGATGGCAATTTTTAAAATATCAAATGAGGTCACGTCATAAATGGCTCCCTGTGGCACACAGAAATTGGCTCAGATGTGTTTATTACAGTCAAGAGTTTAACTTCTTTAATGTATGAAGAAATTTTAAATATTAGAAGGAAAAATTTATTTAAAATGAGAATTCTAGGTTGCCCTTCAGTAAAAATGTAAAGTAGGAATGAAGCAATTGTAACTGTCTTATGGTATCTATGATATAGGGCTTTCCAGGTGACGTAGTGGTAAAGAATCTGCCTGACCATGCAGGAGACGTGAGTTCAACTCCTGGATTGATAAAATTCCCTGGAGAAGGAAATAGCAACCCATGCCACTATTCTTGCCTAACAAAATCCTATGGACAGAGGCACCTGGCAGGCTGCAGTCCATGAGGTTGCAAAGAGTCAGAAATGACTGAGCACACATGAATGCATGTAATATACCCCTATTAATTTCTAACTTATATTTGATAGAGACAATGTGTAGATTGAAGGATATTCCTTTTTTAAAGTTACTTTTTGAAGACAGGGAAGTCATTAAGAAAACTTCCAATCAATTATTATTATATAGTATTTGTTAACCATTATATACTATTTATAGCACTATGATAGTATACACATAGGTGAAATCTTAGTCCAAGGAAATTTATATGGTGAGGTTTCAAGATTAAGTTTCACTTACAGTGACAATACAAGGATCTTCTTTTTTTGTTTGTTTTTTAATTCATTTGAAATCAGAATTTAAGAGTAAAGAGAGGAGCAATCTGGACAACAGAGGTCTCTCATTTTAGACTGACTGCCTGCAATGCGGGAGACCCGGGTTCGATCCCTGGGTCGGGAAGATCCCCTGGAGAAGGAAATGGCAACCCACTCCAGTATTCTTGCCTGGAGAATCCCATGGATGGAGGAGCCTGGTGAGCTACATTAGTCCATGGGGTCGCAAAAAGAGTCAGACACTACTGAGCAACTTCACTTCAAATAAGACTATACTTATTTGCCTTTGAAACTGACCAATGATGAAAGCATTCTAAAGGTCTGGAAAAGGTGATTTAGCCAGTTTAGGTATATCAATTTACATTTATTTGCATAAACTGCAATGGAAGCAGCAAAACCAACACGGCTCAGTTTAGCACTTTCAGGAGCTAATTACAATTTGGATATACTCATTAAAGTAGTCTCTCTGCTTGGAAGTATTTGTCCAGATTAGTTCTTGTCACTCCAATCAAGAAAACAGCATTAGAGGGACTTTCTTGGTGGCAAAGACTTCGCCTTCCAGTGCCTGGGGTGCAAGTCTGAACCCTGGTCAGGGAGCTAAGATCCCACATGCCTCATGGTCAAAAAACCAAAACACAAAACAGAAGCAGTGTTGTAAAATAATCCAGTAAAGATTTTTAAATGGTCCACATAAAAAAAAAAATCTTGAAAAATACTTCAAAAAACAGCATTATAAAAAATATGTAACTCAGACTTCACTAACTTCAGCTAGATTACTGGCCAACAGTTTCTCTTAGTGACATTTTAGCTTTTAACTATTCCACTACTCCTTGCTACCTTAGAAAACCTAACAAATTTTTTACTTTATAATTCATCATTTTCAAGGACAAATTTTATACTGTGCCTACTTCATTCCTGAATTTTACATTTTCAATCCCTCCCTCAGCTTGTTCAGTGAAAAGGCAGCAATAAATAGAATTTAAAAAACAAGAAGAGGTAAATAGGGGTGGGATTTTATGAAATCTGACATAACTGATAATAAATATCAACTGCCCGAACTTGAAAAGGTAACTTGGTTGAACATGAAATTTTATATCACATCATTTTCTCCTCAAAATTCTGTAGGTGTTTCTCTGTTACTTTCTTTAATCTGCAGTCTAAATGACAGATGCTAAATTTAAATGATTCAGAGTATCATAATATTTGCTCCATAGCAGGTAACTTGTTAAAAGTACTCTTTATATTTTGTTTTTCACACATGGAGACTTACATGATAGTTAAAAACTATCTTGAATCACAAACTTTGCCAGGATGAGTTCAGGTGTGTGTCGTTTCTTATTTATTTTGCTTGAGAGATATGAACGTTTCAATCCATATGCTCAGACCTTTTTTCCCTCAGCTCTGGGAATTTTTTTTCTATTTTGCTTTATTATTTCTGTCCTAATTGCTGTGGTTTATTTTTCAGAAATAATAATTGTTATTGAATTTCCATTCTTTGTACCTTATAGCTTCATTTTCGTTATTTTAGTTCCTTTTCCTTTTTCTTTTGAATTCTGGGAGAATTTCTTTAGCTTGTTCTCCACCACACTGATCTGATTTTCTAGAGTATCAATTTTAGTTATTACTGCCCCCACTGTAAATCTAATTTTGCCACTGCATTTTTAGAGTCTTGCAATTAATGTTCAGTCACCACCTTCCTTTTCATTTCTCCATTCTCAACTTTGGATCTTATACTCTGTTTCTTCGATGCTATTCATTCCAATGAGTCTGAGGATTTTGAACAGTTTTCTATTAACCACATTTTTTGGTTTCCTAGTGTAACTAATCTTTATTAGCGTGCTCTTCTTGTGAATTTTTAGGATGATATTCTGTTTCCTGAGGGCTTCCCTGATGGCTCAGTTAGTAAAGAATCTGCTTGCAATGCAGGAGATCCCAGTTTGATTCCTGGGCCGGGAAGATCTGCTGGAGAAGGGATAGGATACCCACTCTGGTATTCCTGGGCTTCCCTTGTGGCTCAGGTGGTAAAGAACCCACCCGCAATGTGGGAGACCTGGGTTCAATGCCTGGGTTGGGAAGATCCCCTGGAGAAGGGAAAGGCTACCCACTCCAGTATTCTGGCCTGGGGAATTCCAGGGACTGTGGTCCGTGGGGTTGCAAAGTCCCTGACACGACGGAGCAACTTTCACTTTCACTTCTGTTTCCAGTGTTATGCAGTAATTTTCAAGGGTGTATATAAGTAGGTTTTGTTTCTCTATTTACTCAGTTTGGAACAACAACAAAAAGATTTATCTAAGACTAATATTTTTCCAACAGATAATACATGTAGATTGATCTGCGGGTCATTCTTTTACTTCAGTGCTCCTCTAGCCCCAGAATTATGGTCAAATAATAATGTATAATTATTATTGTATTGATCCAACCAGTCGATCCTAAAGGAAATCAGTCCTGAATATTCATTGGAAGGACTGATGCTGAAGCTGAAACTCCAATACTTTGGCCACCTGATGCGAAGAACAACTGACTCATTGGAAGAGACCCTGATGCTGGGAAAGACTGAAGGCAGGAAGAGAAGAGGATGACAGAGGATGAGATGGTTGGATGGCATCACCAACTCGATAGACATGAGTTTGAGTAAGCTCTGGGAGTTGGTGATGGACAGGGAAGCCTGGAGTGCTGCAGTCCATGGGGTCACAAAGAGTCGGACATGACTGAGCGACTGAACTGAACTGAATAATGTATATGTATAATTTTAGCTCAATTCAGTAGTATTTTAAAAGCCTTCCAAGTAGTGAGCATTTGCCCGTTGAGAAGGCATTTTGCCACACTTCATGGGTTGATTCTCTATCACTCTGAAGTAATGGAGTTCATGAAAAAGAAACTGTAAATCCAAGAGTACACTACTGCTTATTAGTTGAAACCTACACCACTTGGTTTGTGTATACGATATTTCTCAGAATGCAATGCACTTCTGTTAGTCCTTTTCCTACTTCCTTCTTGCCTACTTGTTTTCTGGGTTTTACAGACACCAGTTAGGCATCACTTTGGCCGCCTTTCAGATCCACGTCACTGGAATGAAGAAGAAGTCCTTCCAAGGTGATCTCAAAACATTACAAACTGTATGCTTCCATTTCTATTACATTTTTGAAAGGGTAAAAATACAGTGATGGAGAATGGAACAACGGTTAGGAATTGGGGGAGGGTGGACTTCAAATAAATAGCATGATGGAGTTTATGGGACAATGGAAGTGTTCTATATCTTGATCACAGTGGCAGTTACACAAATCTATGCATGTGTTAAAACAGAACTATATACACAAAAAATCAAATTTAACGTATGTTAATCAAAAATAAAGTAGAAAAAAATGAATAAAAAAAGAGAAGTCTTTCCAGACAACTTTATCCCTGAATCGGAAACAGGAAAACAGCTTCAGTACTATCATCTCAGGTTTTACACCAACAGATATGGAGGGCTGTTGACTACATATTGGGAGATAATTTCACTAGCTTTCACGGGACTTACCCATTCAGACTGTGAAACCAGGCTGACTGTTAATTCTAAATTTTTTATATGATTATACAATATATATACATCATCCTCAATTTTCTGATGATCCTTAATTTTATATTATTATATAATACATAATCCTCCATTTTCTGATGAAGAAATGAGGTCACCAAACATGGCTTCTCCAAGGAAAGACTCAGAGGCAGGACTAGGCTGCTGACCCAAGAGATTTGACTCTGGAGCCTGTGCACTTAATCACTAAATTATCTATTCTTTCCAAATGCTAAATTAAACAATTAGTGACAGATTTTATTTTCTTGGGCTCCAAAATCAGTGTGGAATTTTGGACTGCAGTAATGAAATTAAAAGACACTTGCTCATTGGAAGAGAAGCTATGAAAAACCTAGACGGCATATTAAAAACCAGCGACATCACTTTGCTGACAAAGGTCCATACAGTCAAAGCTACGGTTTTCCCAGTAGTCATGTACAGATGTGAGAGTTGGACCATAAAGAAGGCTGAGCACTGAAAAATGGATGCCTTTGAACTGTGGTGCTGGAGAAGACTCTTAAGAGTCCCTTTGGACTGCAAAGAGATCAAACCAATCAAGCCTAAAGGAAATCAACTCTGAATATTCATTGGAAGGACTGTTGCTGAAGCTGAGGCTCCAATACTTTGACCACCTGATGCAAAGAGCTGACTCACTGGAAAAGATCCTGATGCTGGGAAAGATTGAAGGCACAAAAGAAAAGGGGGCGGCAGAGGATTAGGTGGTTAGGTAGCATCACTGACTCAACTGACATGAATTTGAGCAAACTCTGGGAGATGGTGAAGGACAGGGGAGCCTGGTGTGCTGCAGCCCTTGGGGTCCCAAGGAGTCAGACACAACTTAGTGACTGAACAACAAGAAGATAACATTTATTAACTAACTGGTATGTGCCAGGCATTGGGTTGTGCAATTAACAAACATTAATACATTTAATACTCACAACTCTATGTGATGGACACTATTATCATTCCCATTTAATAAAGTAAAAGCAATAGCAATAACAACATTAGGCCTTAGAGATGGGAATAAATTGACCCAGAGTCAGATAACTGGCAGATGAAGAGGTCGGGATTCAAATTCAATCTGACTTCTATAAACAAGCACTCACCTCTTACGCTATAACACCTCTATTTAATAGGTATAATATGTTGCATATACTCCAGTAAATGTACAGTGTATTTTGCTAAAAATTTCATATGTCAAGAATGATCATTTTCTATATTCAACTATAAATTAGTACCTTCTGAGACAAAAATTTTCCTTCATTAAATACAAGAGGTTACAAATTAACCAGACATCTGAATGCACTTGTGGTAGGGGGTTTAAATTCCATAATTTTTCCTACATGCACCCTGGTAGATAGCATCAAGAGGCTTTCTCACCCTTTGACCTCCTGTAATGTTTAACTGACAAGGAGTACTGGCAGAAAATCAGACAGAGATAGAAAAAGAACCTTGAGATGTTTGTTCTGTTTTGCAGGCTGGATGAGGAACAAAGGTCACCGCTCAGGCCTTGCAGTGGTAACCTACCCTTATTACTAGGCCACAAGTTCTGTGCTGTTTTGTGTGACTTCGCTACACCCTGTCCATCCTTGTAAATCATTCCTCCCCTAAATTCATTTAAATTACTCAGTTTAAGTGTCCCATCTCTCTTCTCTGTAGTGCCTAGGCTGATACAGAAGTTATCTATTCTGGCATAGAACAATGCTTTAATATTCTAGAAGAGGATACTTTCCCATTCTATATGAATTCTTAATGTTCATGTAGGGATTCCCTGTGGCTCAGATGGCAAAGAATCTCCTACAATGCAGGAGACCCAAGTTTGATTCCTGGGTCAGGAAGAATCCCTGGAGAAGAGAATGGCAACCCACTCTAGTATTTTTGCCTGGAGAATTCCATGGACAGAGGAGCCTGGTGAGCTACACAGTCCCTGGGGTTGCAGAGTCAGACAGGAATGTTTACATGTCTTTTTAGAAATAGTAACATTGTGTAAGTATAATTACAAAGAAAAAGATGGGTAATGCTACAGCAAACACACTTTCCTCCGACTCCTAATGTTGACTTTTCAATCTGAATCTAATAAATCATTCATGACTCAGCTAAAGTACAATTTCAATGCAAGATGAATGGAATGCACAAGCAAACCCATGATTACAGTGTATAGAAAGCTATATTATTCACTTCAGCCATGTCAATTCCATCCTAATTATGACAGAATCTTTAGGCACTTAAAGATTTATATTTGCCTTAAGCATTTATAAGCCCATATTAAATGTGTCTAATACCACTGGGTTTTAGAAACAGTCAAAGACAACTATTCACTTATATTTATGAGATAATGGTCAGGAAGCAACAGTTAGAACTGGACATGGAACAACAGACTGGTTCCAAATAGGAAAAGGAGTACGTCAAGGCTGTATATTGTCACCCTGCTTATTTAACTTATATGCAGAGTACATCATGAGAAATGCTGGGCTGGAAGAAGCACAAGCTGGAATCAAGATTGCCAGGAGAAATATCAATAACCTCAGATATGCAGATGACACCACCCTTATGGCAGAAAGTGAAGAAGAACTAAAGGGCCTCTTGATGAAAGTGAAAGAGGAGAGTGAAAAAGTTGGCTTAAAGCTCAACATTCAGAAAACTAAGATCATGGCATCTGGTCCCATCACCTCATGGCAAATAGATGGGGAAACAGTGGAAACAGTGGCTCACTTTATTTTTCTGGGCTCCAAAATCACTGCAGATGGTGACTGCAGCAATGAAATTAAAAGATACTTACTCCTAAGGTAAGTTATGACCAACCTAGACAGCTTATTAAAAAGCAGAGACATTACTTTGCCAACAAAGGTCCGTCTGGTCAAGGCTACGGTTTTTCCAGTGGTCATGTATGGATGTGAGAGTTGGACTATAAAGAAAGCTGAGCGCAGAAGAATCTATGCTTTTGAACTATGGTGTTGGAGAAGATTCTTGAGAGTCCCTTGGACTGCAAGGAGATCCAACCAGTCCATCCTAAAGGAGATCAGTCCTGGGTGTTCATTGGAAGGACTAATGTTGAAGCTGAAACTCCAATACTTTGGCCACCTGATGCGAAGAGCTGACTCATCTGAAAAGACCCTGATGCTGGGAAGGATTGGGGGCAGGAGGAGAAGGGGATGACAGAGGATGAGATGGTTGGATGGCATCACTGACTCAATGGACATGGGTTTGGGTGAACTCCGGGAGTTGGTGATGGACAGGGAGGCCTGGCGTGCTGCGGTTCATGGGGTCGCAGAAAGTCAGACACGACTGAGTGACTGAACTGAACTAATGAAATATTTGCAGAGCATCTCCTGGACAGGAAACTGTGAGACTGAAGTATCGAGTGATCACTGACATATTTCTATTCATAAAAAATGTGTGAGCATTAATAGAGAAATAAATAAATATTGGACAGACTATAACTTGATTGACCTAAAGTTAAGATACTCTTTTAAGGACTTTGCAAATCAACTCTGCCTCTAAGAATTTATCCTAAGAAAATAATCACAGATGTGTGTTAAGATTTATCTATCCATATATCCACTAAGACAATCAGTAATATAAACTCCCATAGGAAGGAATATGCAGTCATTAAAAATGATGTTATGGAAGAATATATGATGATATAGAATTATGTCAAAATATTCTAGGTGGGAAACAGGTAATAAAATGATATATAAGCTGTTTCTGGTGTCAGCCAAGATGAAGAAAGCTGATTGCAGCCCATCATTCCCACTGAGTACAACTAAAACTCCTAACAAAATACAAAAACCAACTACTTGAAGACTTTGAAAAGTACACATACCAGGTGTATCAAGAATTAGAGGGAAAACTTAAATAAAGACCCATAATGTGTGACATTCATGGAGTTTTACTGTCCTTTCTCCCCTAGAATTAACTTGAGGGTAAGTCGAATCCTGGAATTATGCAGCAAGCACAGACAGCCAGAACTCCAGGAGAATCGCCTTTTTCCCAGCCAGAGGTCTGGGGAAATGACTCTTGTGTGCTGGAGACTCTGAATATTTTTTTTCCACCTTTTATTTCACTCTCAGCTTTGCCCTGAAGCAGATAGAGAGCTTCACTGGCAACAGCACAGGTACCTGAAACCCCAAGAAAAGCCCATCTTTCCAGCCAGGGGAACTGGGAAAAGACCTTCTTACAAAGGGTTCTCCTGCTGCTTGTCTATAAGAAAGCTCCAATTGTGTAGGCTGCACAATGGCATGGGAGGCTAAAATTCTAAGAGGACTCCATCCTTCTGACCACAGGAACCAAGAAAAAGAGCACGTGAGAGTTGTAGAGCGTGGAAGAACTCATGGAGAGAAGACAGATGAAAAGAAGCAATTCCTAAGTCTGTGTTATGAACTAACATAAGGCCTGGACCTGACCAGAACAAACCTAAAGAGGCTCAGCAGAGGTGTCAAGACATAAACTACCATAGAGACCATTACACTAGATCTAGACTAACTCCTGAGCAGTATAAGCTCCAGATCCAAAAATCCTGGCATGGTATTTGAAATTTCAGCTGACATCAGAACCACTATGAGACAGAATATGAAGTTTGAACCTAAGTTGATTGATTGCCTCCTAAACAATCAAACAGAAAACCATTTTCCAAAGGACATTAATCTGATCAATATTCAAGGCAAAAGACAATTAACAAATACTTATTCCAGGTTGGCAGAGATGTTGGAATTGTCACGCAAGGACTTTAGAGCAGCTCTTCAACAGTCGTCAATAAGGTAAAGGTGAACATTGTTTAAAAGAATAAAAGATAGAGATGCTTAATTGAGAAGTAGAAGTTATGAAGAAAAGAAGAAATTTTAGAGCTGAAAAAGACAAAAGCTGAAATTTAAAAACTCACTGGATGTTTTTAGTAGCAGAATGTAGACAACAAAGGAAACAGTCACTGAATTTGGAGATAAATCAATAGAAAACACAGAACCTAAAGAACAGAGAGGAAAAAAAGATGGGGCGGCGGGGGGCGGGGACCGAAGTCCTCAGAAACCTGTGGGACAATAATCAAAATGTAGATCTTCATATCAATGGAGTCTGAGAAGAAGAAATAAAAGAGACAGATGGATGCAGAAAGAATATTTGAAGAAATAATGATTGAAAACTTTTCAAACTGGGTTAAAGATTGCAGATTCAAGAGGTTCAGTTAAGTTTAGTTCAGTCGCTCAGTCGTGTCCTACTCTCTGCGACCCCATGAACCGCAGCACACCAGGCCTCCCTGTCCATCACCAACTCCCGGAGTCTACCCAAATCCATGTCCATCGAGTTGGTGATGCCATCCAACCATCTCATCCTCTGTCATCCCCTTCTCCTCCTGCCCTCAAGCGTTCCCAGCATCAGGGTCTTTTGAAATGAATCAGCTCTTCACATCAGGTGGCCAAAGTATTGGCGTTTCAGCTTCAACATCAGTCCTTCCAATAAACACCCAGGACTGATCTCCTTTAGGATGGACTGGTTGGATCTCCTTGCAGTCCAAGGGACTCTCAAGAGTCTTTTCCAACACCACAGTTCAAAAGCATCAATTCTTCAGTGCTCAGCTTTCTTTATAGTCTAACTCTCACATCCATACACGCACGTTAGCCACTCAGTCATGTCCGATTCTTTGCAACCCCATGGACTAAACCCTCCAGGCTTCTCGGTCCATGGAATTCTCCAGGCAAGAATACTGGAGTGGGTTGCCATTTCCTAATCCAGGGGATCTTCCCAACCCAGGGATCGAACCCGGGTCTCCCACATTGCAGGCAGATTCTTTACCATCTGAGCTACCAGGGAAGCCCATACATGACTACTCGAAAAACCACAACCTTGACTATATGGACCTTCATTGACAAAGTAATGTCTCTGCTTTTCAATATGCTGTCTAGGTTGGTCATAACTTTCCTTCCAAGGAGTAAGCGTCTTTTAATTTCATGGCTGCAGTCACCATCTGCAGTGATTTTGGAGCCCAGAAAAATAAAGTCAGCCACTGTTTCCACTGTTTCCCCATCTATTTGCCATGAGGTGATGGGACCAGATGCCATGATCTTAGTTTTCTGAATGTTGAGCTTTAAGCCAACTTTTTCACTCTCCCCTTTCACTTTCATCAAGAGGCTCTTCAGCAAATCCCTAATAGGGTAAACTCATAAAAACATGGCCAGACACATTATAATTAAACTGCTGAAAATTAAAGATAAAGGGAAAAAACTTCAAGCAAGCCAGAGGAAAATAACACATTACATTCAAGGGAGCAATGGTTTGGGTGACTGCAGACTTCACATCAGAAATCACAGAAGCCAGAAGACTGTGGCACAACATCTTTCAAGTGATAAAAGAACAATTAAACAGAATTTTATATCCAGTGAGAATATCTTTTGGGACTGAAAACAAAACTAGGAGGAACTCTCTGATTAAGGAAAACTAAAATATATAATTTGTTCCCAGTAGAACCAATATTAAGGAGATACTAAAAAAAAAATTCTCAGGCTTACAGGAAATGACATCAGAAAGAAATATGGACACAAGGGCTGAAAGAAGAACAATAGAAATGGTAAATATCTGGGTCAATAAACAATTTTACCTAACCAAGTTATTTAAAATGTTTGACTTGACAGCAAAACTTATAACACTCTCTGTGGATTTCTCAAGTTATATGGGTGTACTTAATATGACAACCAAGTGGGGAGAGTGAAGCGGTAAGGTTTGAATGTTTTAATTGAAATGGTAAACAGTTCACTCTAGAGTATGTAAAGTAAGTTGTGTGTTCAGTAATCCAAAGAACAGCAACTATAATAATACAAAGAGATGATCCAAATAGCCAATAGTGAAGTTAAAATGAATACTAAAAAATAAACCAGTAGAAGGCAGGAAATGGGGAATGAGGGGAAAAAAGGGTAAGAAAAAGAAAATAATAAATGACAGATCTAAATCTAACCATTTCAATAATTAAATGTACGTGGTATCTACTAAAGTATAGAGATTAAAAAATAAGACTCAATGTGTTGTCAACAAAACAATCCACTTTAAATATATCACTATAGATAAAAAAGTAAAAGGATGAAAAAATATACAATCCAACATTTATCAAAAGAAAATCAGGAAAGTTATGTTAGTATCAGGCAAAGCAAACTTTGGAACAAGGAAAATTATCAAGGAAAAAGAAGAATATTTATAATCATGAAATAAATAATTCATCAAAATATACAGCATTGCTAAATGTGTATGTACTTAACAAAATATATGCCCCAAAATATGTGAAGTAAAACTGATAAAACTGAACAAGAAGTAGACAAACCCAAAACTACACTCAGAGACTTCAGGGTTCCTCTCTCAGGTAAAAAGAGAGTGAAAGTGAAGTCGCTCGTCGTGTCCGACTCTCTGCGACCCTGTGGACTGTAGCCCACCAGGCTCCTCCATCCACGGGATTCTCCAGGCAAGAATACTGGAGTGGGTTGCCATTTCCTCCTCCAGGGGATCTTTCCGACCCAGGGATCGAACTCAGGTCTCCTGCATTGCAGGCAGATGGTTTAACCTCTGAGCCACACAGAAAATCAGAAAGATATAGGGGACCTGATCAACATTATTCACTAACTTAATGTAATTGACATTCAAGTGTACATAGAATATTTAACATGACAGTCCATATTCTAGGCCATAAAAACAAACTTAACAAATTTAAAAGAAGTGAAATCATGCAGAAAATGATTTCTGATCAGAATGAAATTAAACTAGAAAAATGACAGAAACATATCTGAGATATAGCCAAAAATGTATAAATTAAACAGCATGTGTTTAAATAACCCATTGTAAAATAGAAAGACTCTGGTGAGGGCAAGGGGTATACAGGAAACCTCCCTACATTCCCTCAATTTTGCTGTGAACCTAAAACTGCTCTAAAAAAAAGAAGTCTTAATAATTTTTTTAATTTCAAAGGAAATATTAAAATATTTTTAAATGAATGACAATGAAAATAAAGTGTATTAAAATTTGTAAGATGAAACTAAAGCAGTATTAAATATTACAAAAGAAAAAGAACTCAATTTAATAAATAATCTGTTTCCACATTAGAAAACTAATAAAAGAAAAACCAATTAAACCCAAAACAAACAGAAGGGAGAAAGTAATAAAGTTTAAAAGCAGAAATCAGTGAAACTGAAAAAAAGAAAAACAATAGAACAAAGCCAATAAAACCAAAATTTGATCTTGGAAAAAATACACAAAACTGAGAAGTCCTTAGCCATACTAATGAAGAAAAAAGATACAGATTCCCAATAACAGGAATGAACTTTGATTATCACTACAGACCCTAAAGACAATGAAAGAAAAGGAGAGAATGTTGATATTAGATGAAATGGATCAATTCCCTGAAAGATATAAACTATCACATCTCAAAACAAAAGAAATAACCTGGATAGTCCTATGTCTTGAAATAAACCAAACTGAATTTTCAACAAAGAAAACTTCAGGCTCAGTGATTTTCTCTTGTAAATTCTATCACAAATTTCAGGAGGAAGTAATACCAAATTTACTCAGTCTTCTTCCAGAACATCAAGGAGGAATAAGGCTAAACCATTACAGTACTATCAAAGTCAGGCCAAAAAAAAAAACCAAAAACCCCAAAACTACAGACAAATATTCCTCATTAACAGAGAGGTAAAATCAACAAAATGCAAGCAAATCAAATTCAGCAATATATAAAAAGGACAATATACCACAATCAAGTGCATTCACCCTGGGAAAGCAATATCAACTTAATATCCAAAAATCAATCAATGTTAAGAGGAAAAAAGTCATATTAACATATCAATAGATGCAGTTAAAGTCACATGACAAAATTCAACATCCATTTATGATATTTTTTTAAAAAGCTTCTCAGTAAACAAGAAATAGGAATTGTGCTCAGAGTGATAAAGGGGTATGCAAAAAATCTATAGCTAATATTATACTTAAGTGCAAAAAAATGTCCCCCTAAAAGTGAAATGACAAGACTATCCACTCTCAATGCATATGATGAATATCATATTAGAAGTCTTAAACCAGGCAATAAAACATGAAAAAGAAATAAAAGGCATGATGATTAGAAAGGAAGAAAACTGTCCCTATTAGCGGATGATATGATTGTCTACATTAAAAAAAAAAAACTCCCAAGAAATTCACACAAAGCTCATAGAATGAATAAGTAAGTTAGCAAAGTCACAGGATATAAGGTCAGTATGTAAAAATCAATTATATCTCTATATACTAATGATAAACAACCAGAAAGTAAAATTTAACAAAAGAATACTATTTGTTTCACTAAAGAGGATATACACATGGCAAGTAAGACAGGAAAAGATGTTCAAGATTATTAGCCACTTGAGAAATGCAAATTATAACCACAATGAGGGCACTACACATCAGTTAAAATGGCCAAAATTTCAAAATATTGACACCACCATATAACTGGCAAGATGCGGGGAAACTATCACTCGCACATTGCTGGTGGAAATGTAAAATGGTATAGCTATTCGGTGGTCCTGGATAGTTTCTTTTAAAACTAAAATTGCAGCCATGATAAAACCCAGAAATTGCCCTCTTGGACATGTATGACAGAGAAATAAAAACTTATGTTCACACAAAAACCTGTACATGAGTGTTCATAGCAGCTTTATTCATAATAGCTCGAAAGTAGAAACAAGCCAGATTACTTTCAATGGATGAATGATTAAAGAAAGTGTGGTGCACCCATACCATGACAAACTCATGGTAAGGTGAAAATATTGCCTTAGCTGAAAAAGCATTTAATATGCACAACCTATCAAACATCATAGCTGAGCCTAGCCTGCCTTAAACGTGCTCACGATACTTACATTAGCCTACAGTTGGGAAAAATAAGCTAACCCAAAGCTTATTTTATAATAAAGTGTTGAACGTCTCATGTAATTTATTGGATAATCTTCTGAAAGTGAAAAATGGAATGGCTGTGTGGATACAGAATGGTTTTAAGTGTATCAGTTGTTTGCCTTCCTGACCCCATGGCTGACGGGGAGCTGAGGCTTGCTAGCTACCCTGCCCAGCATCACAAGAGCATATCGTACTACGTATCACTAACCCAGGAAGATATCAAAACTGACAACTATTACAATTTCTACTGAATGTGTAACATCTCATTTAATCTTGCACGCATCCTTTGAGAAAGGCACAATCCCATGTTTATAAACAAAGCAAGGGTCGGCATAGTAAAGCATCTTGCCCTGGCTTCTGCTGTCAATGCAGACAGGATGTGAATGCTGGCTTCCTGACTCTGCTCCTAGATGTTAACTACCTGCGTCCTGTCCCAACCAACGCAGGGCTCTGAGCCCCTCAGGCTTGCTTGTATTTCCAAGTGGCCTCACATCCAGAATGGCGGGGTTCACATCCAGAATGGCGGGGTTCACATACAGAATGGTGGGGTTCACGCTGGTGATATCCACCTCTGTATGAGTGTTCCTTTCCTTTCTTCCCTTTTGCTTAAGCAAACGAAGCTGCTAGAGGAGAGTCTGAGCCCTTGATCACCCATAACTGCTCACTTGTAAGTAAAATGAGGGCTTCCTTTGCGGCTCAGCTGGTAAAGAACCTGCCAACAATGCGGGAGACCTGGGTTCAATCCCTGGGTTGGGAAGATCCCCTGGAGAAGGGAACAGCTACCCATTCCAGTATTCTGGCCTGGAGAATTCCCTGGACTGTATAGTCCATGGGGTCACAAAGAGTCGGAAACGACTGAGCAACTTTCACTTTCACTGAATGTGCAATGCTTTCATACCATCAAAAAACCATAAAGTTGAACCAATGTAAATCGGGGACTGTCTCTACTAACAAAATGTAAAGATAGCCCCAGAGAGCAAGAAAATGTTCGCAAATTACATATTTGACAAAGAACTTCTATTTAGCATACACAAAAACTCTCTAAGCTTAACAATAATAAAACAATCTTTTCTTAAAATGGGCAAAAGATTTGAACAAGTACTTGGAAAGAAGATATATATATGATAAGGATGTACAGAAAAGAGGCTTAACATCATTAGTCATGTGGTGGTGGTAGTGGAGTTGCTCAGTTGTGTCCGACTCTTTGCGACCCCATAGACTGTAGCCTACCAGGCTCCGTCGTCCATGGGATTTTCCAGGCAAGAGTACTGGAGTGGGCTGCCATTTCCTTCACCACGGGATGTTCCCGACCCAGGGATCGAACCCAGGTCTCCCGCATTGTAGACAGATGCTTTACTGTCTGAGCCACCAGGGAAGTCCCCAGGAAGATGCAAATTAAAGCCACAATGAGATAACACTGCACACCAATTAGAACAGCTAAAGTAGAAGACATCTGACAAGGCCATACACAGACGAGGACACAGAGCAACGGGAACTCTCATAAACTGCTGAAGGCAGTGCAACAGGACGCAACCACTCTGGAAAACGTTTGGCAGTTTCTCATCAAGCTAAACATATCATTGCTATATAACCAAGTGACTCCACTCCCAGAAAAAATGAAAACTCATGTTCATACAAAACTTGCGCAAATATTTATAGCAGCTTTTCTTACAATCACTCCAAACTAGGAAAAAAAAACTCAAATGCACTTCAGTTTATCAGTGAATCAACAAAGCAATATATCAATGCCATGAAATACTACTCAGCATTAAAATGGAACAAACTATGGATACACACAGCAATGTGAATGAATCTGAAATGCATTATGCTAAATGAAAAGAGCCAGATTCAAAGGCTATATACCATATGCTTTATATATGTTTATATATATATGTATGTATTTCTAGAAAAAGCAAAACTATAAGGATAGAAAAAAAAAAAACCCTGTGGTTGTTAAGATTCAGGAGGAGGGTTTGACTATAAGGGGGTATCACAGGAAAATATTTTAATATTTTTAAGTGATTGTGGTGGTGGCTACATGATTCCCAGGTGGCTCAATGGTCCACCTGCCAAGGCAGGAGCCACAGGAGACATGGGTTCAACCTCTGGGTTGGGAAGATTCCCTGGAAGAGGAAATGGCAACCCACTCCAGTATTCTTGGTGGGATAATCCCACAGACAGAGGAGACTGGTGGGCTACAATCTATGGGGTTGCAAAGAGTTGAACACGCCTAAGCAAGCACGCAGGCTATGGAATTCTATGCAACAGAATTGTACAAATTTTCTGGAATTCTTTGTGTTGATTTGAAATTAAATTGTTAAGTTATAACACATCCTGACAGGTCTAAATATAAAGTCAACACGAAGGGGCTAAACTATTATCTCAATGACTTTTTAGAATTTCATGCTTCTAAAGCATTGTCTTGAACACATGCCATTTGCTCAAGATTCAAAATGACAGCATTCTTGCCACCTGGTGAATTCCAGCAATTTCTCTGGTGATTCTGCATCAGCCTATTTGACCCAGCCTACCAAAGCAACATCCCATATCTTGCTGGCCTCCACGATGGATCTGCATCAGGGGTCTTCTCATGTGCATCAGGAGAGCCCTGCACTCACTCTCCTCCGGCAGGACTACCAGGCAGAGGAGACAGGGGCCCTTTAACTGTCTAGCCACAGACTGCTAGACACAAAGCTATGTTGTTATGGAATCCTAAGCAGTAAGATTTTTCCAAGTGTGCTTGGATCACGGGAACATCTGATTCAATATGGAAAACTGTACTATTGTTCACACTTCCACAGAAACATGTGACATTTCAGGGGAACACAGAGAAACAAATGAAAGCCTCAAGAGCAGCTACCAATTTTGCTAAATGTTATACCAGACACGGGGAATGGCAGAGATGGGAAAAGAAGTGACCTCAGCATGGTCAGATGACTCTGTAATTTCAATAACATTTGCAACTAAGAAAGGGAATGAGTGATTATATCATCAACTATTTCCCCAACTCTGACAAATCCAGGCCCCTATTTTATGTTTGATCCAAAAGAAACACTTTCAAAGAGAGGGAAGAGAACTCTGTGCAAAGTATCCTACTCAAAATTCTTCCCCCAGGTTAGGAAAAAGCATTATTTAATCCTTGACGTTTATATGCATTTAGGGTCAAGTCTGATTGCACTGAAAAAAAAAAAAATTGCAGTTTCACCCTCTTCGTATAATATCGAACAAAACAAACCTGCCTAATTTTGTTCAGACTACTCAATGAACTACTGGCCTTCACATGGCACTCTGTGGTTTTGACTGGCAAAGCTAAATATCATAGTTACATAATGGTATATAGACTCTCCTCTCAAGATATTTTATTTCCTATTTGAAATTAAGCCATGGACTACAGTCAAGAATATTTTCTTACAAGTATATAAGAAAATGTAAGACAAACTCAAATGCATCCTTTAGTATACTTATGCTGTTTATTCTCCCTTTTAAATATTTTTAAAGGTCAAAAATTCTTAGCATGTCTAAAAGAAAAAAATGTATCCTCCAGGTATACTTGACCATTTCCTGTTCTTTGAACACCCCAAGCTTTTCCACATCTGAGCTCTTATTTATCCTGCTCACTCTGTGGTTTTCTTAAATTCTTTTGCAAAACAGATTTAGATAACAAAAATAAGTACCCAGATTGTATTACCTCAAACCTCTGCAAAAATGCCTTCACCCAGTCAAAACAGAAGACCATGCCTTTGGTTTTCATAAAATTATAATATTAAAAAAAATAAACTATAAGAATATTTCCATAGATAATCTGCTAGAAAATAATCAAAGGCATTATCTGCTATGCTACCCAAGGTTATTTATATGACTAGCTGAGTGCTAAAGAACCTTGCAAAGTCAGTTGTCTGGAAAGAATTGTATTTTTCCTGATAAACTGTTATGCTTCCTTTATTCCAACAATAGAGACAATGCAATCAAACATGTATTCTTTTTCACTTGGTTTCCCTGAAGATTAGCCAAATTTGTTTCTCAGTTGCAACAAACAACCTATCCTTGATGCCAAATACATATTTTTCTCTTTCTCTTAAAGTTGGCATTTTTTTTTTACAACAGCGTTTTAACCATGTCACAATAAAAGTGACATAATTAAATATATTTTGAAGTATGCGTAAATGTTTTAAATACAGTAGGCAGAATTAATATATGAAGGCTGTTTTCTACAAGCTATTCCATAGTAAATGCAAAACAGAAACAGTGTGGCCTAGAGCAGTATTTTTCAAACTGGAATGTGCAAAAGAATCACAGAATGATCTTATTAACAGGTAAATGCTTATTCAGAAAGACTGGGGTGGAGCCGGAGGTTCCAAATTTTTAGGAGGCTCCCAGATAAGATCACTTCTGGTCCTCAGACCACACTTTGAGGAGGTAGGGCCTCACCAACATTCATGCCTGTGCATGAATGGAAAGTCAGTACAGCAGAAATAATGAGTATAATGGAGCCCTAAGACATGACGGGGCTTCCCAGGTGGTTCAGTGAGAAAGAATCCACCTGCCACTGCAACAGACGCAGCAGGTATGGGTTTGATCCCTAGGTCAGGTAGATCCCCTGGAGTAGGAAATGGCAAACCCACTCCAGTATTCTTAGTCCACCGGGTCACAAAGAGTTGGACACAACTAAGCAAGCACACACGCAAGACATGATAACCCTCCAAACGGTGAGAACCACGAACTAGAGCAAATGGGGTCAGATCATCACATTTCTGTTTCAATTTTTAAAAATCAAAGCGTCTTAAATCCAAAGTCTATCATAATTTTTTTATAACAAATGCCCAGTTCATGTTTTTCAAAGAAGTTGATTCTCATTCATGGTTTAGACATTCTATCATATAGAGCTCAATAAAATTCTGATTGATATATTTCCAAAAATCCACAGTATTTTGAATGGTTATATAGGAGGACACACAAGGAAAGAATACTTACTGAACACGTGGAAAGATTCCATCTATTCAGATGTTTACTAACCACTCCCCCCACCCCCGTTCCCATTGTATTCCAGTACTACTCTGAGCCTCACCATCTGGTTTCTCTTTTCTTTTATTTATGTTGGTTTGATTCTGATTCTTCATTTCTATCATGTGGAGGGTCAATTATTATATAACATGGGAAATTTCTTGATTAGTGAATAAGTGAATGAATCTACATCATTTGAAGAAAATTCATCAGCTGTAATACTAGTTAAGAAAATATCTGAAGAGTAGTCAGTTCAATATTTTTTTCTTTCCAGTTTATTTCCAGTTAAGAGTATTCCTCCTTGCATGGCATGTTGCACAATGATAATTTCTAAAATACTTCACAGTAAAGAAAAGGCCTAGCTTTTCCGAAGCTATTCTACTTTTACAGATTCTCATATTGCCCGTTGTCACATATATGTCTCCCCAGTGCAGTTTCACGAATGCAGAAGGGAAAAACCTGTATTTTGGTTAAAACTAAAATTAACCAATTGTCTAATATACATAAAGAACTATTTAAGTCACCGCATAAGTACAATAACATTTAAGGCTTTTTTTAGGTCACAGACTTTAGAGCCAAGTGTACGAGCTTTCTATTGCTGCTGCAACAAATTACCGTTAAGTTTAGTGGTTTAAATGCAGATTTATTCTTTTATGGTTCTGGAGGTCAGAAGTCCAAAATGGGTTTCACAGGACTAAAATCAGGGTGTCAGCAGAGCTGTGTTCCTTCTGGTGTCTCTGGGACAGAGGTTATTTCCTTGCCCTTTACAGCCTGTAGACACCTCCCACATTCCTTGGCTCTTGGCCCCTTCCTCTATCTTCAAAGCCAGCAGTGTTGTATCTCTCTGTGACTTTCTTCCACTGTCACATCTTCCTCCAACTCATTCATCTCTTCTGCCTCCCTTCACTCTTGAGAAACCTTGCAGTAACGTAGATAAACTGAGCAAATCTCCCTTTGAAGGTCAGTTGATTAGGAATCTTAATTCTTTTGCCATGTAACTCACATATTTACAGGAAGGATTAGGATGCAGACTCTTTTTTTGGGGGGGTGGTCTATTACTCTGCCTGTCATGCCAAGTGTTCCATTTCCATTTACTAACTTGAATTTTCCTGAAGCATGTTTAGTTCTCTCACTGTTCTTTGATTCTAGGAAACGAAGCTCTCAGGGAGTAGCGATAACAGGGTAAGATTACTGATAGCAATAACATGCATTTCAGTTTTTAACCATGAGCTCTGACTCTATTGGGATGACTCCCATACTCAAAGAAAGATACAGATATGACTGGAATGGCCACTGCTACATAATCATATTCTCCCAGATCCATGTTGCCTGAAATTTCTGAGCTACTGATGCCACACATCATGGAATCTGAGTGTGACCACCAGGATAAATGTCTTGATTCTCTGTGATCTAAGTTGGCTACAAAAAGGACCTTTTCCTTGAAGTTTTAAGAAGCTAAATCTTCTTCCAAAACTGCTTTAATGAGTTTAGAATCATTAAAAATGTCCAAAGCACTGAAGTAATAATGTTTATTATTTTCTTAAACACACACAAAAAATGGGAAATTAAAAAAGTAAGTTATAGTAGCCTAACCTTTTCATGCCATTACTAGGGATTGACAGGCTGGTTGTTTAAACAGCTGTACAATGCTTAAGCGCCAAAGACTCTAAATCTCTAATAACAAAAAGAGTAACACTTTGCATGAGTGTTTCTTTGAATATATTCTAGATTATACTTTCTCACAGGAACCCTCGACTAAGGATTTATTATATTTCAATCCAAAGCCACAGAGATAGAGCTCGAAGGATTGGCTGAAGGCCCTATGCAAACTGAATCTAAACGTGAAACAAAGTAAAAGTTTCAATTTTGAATTCATGGCCTGAATTCTCATAGACAAAAACATGTTTGTGGTGATTATCATTATTTAAAACAGGCAGGTCCAATCGCCAAATGCTAAAATACAAACTGTATGACAGTTTAAGCTGAGTCAGATGGGCTCTACTAAAGATCCATGTCACACAAAGGTTGTGAGAGATATATTGTTTCTTGTGAGTCTTCTGTAACACACAGTGTGAGAAGCTGTCATCTCTTGCGCGGGTTAATGACACCCTCAATATCTACCCCTCTCACCTGCTGATATTCTCTCCTGTGCCCTCAAAATTACATCTAACACTTCTGAGAACTGTTCACAGCTCCTATGGTTCTGGTGGGGTTTTCATCAGTGTATCAACTCAATGCAGTTCCTTGGGCCAGCTCTAAGCGAGATCGAGAAGAACAAGATAAGGTAGTGATCCGACAGATTTTCTTCATACAGCCAGCAAAAAAGAATTCTGAAAATCTCTGCACGTATTTTTAAATAACATCTAAATGTTTTTAACCTAAGTTTGCACAGTTGAAAAGGGACATGATTTCTTTTTTTTCTTTTTTTTGGGGGGGACATGATTTCTAATGCTCTGGTCCATATTTATTAGAACCTCAGGACTGCACGTTTCACTGAGTCTATGGAAAATTAGAAAAGGCAGGGCCTGTGGATGAGCTAATCAACCCAAGACCGCTTTCTGTCGAGACAAGTCTGACTTCGTTTTTCAAGCAAATACGAAGATAGTTCTAGTGACGCCAGTCTATCTTCTGAAAGCTAAAAGGAACAGATAAATACAGCACAGAACCTTGTCACGTGCTTGGGCCTTGGATGAATGGGGCAGAAGAAAGGAGAACTAGCAGGCAATAGCCATGTTCAGAGGCAGACCAGTTTCAAGAAAGAGCTGGAAGTTGAGGAACTGAAAACTGAAACCCCTGATACACTGCGTCCTGAGCAGTCCTGGTGC
The DNA here is from genome assembly GCF_019320065.1 of Cervus canadensis. Taxonomy (NCBI): domain Eukaryota; kingdom Metazoa; phylum Chordata; class Mammalia; order Artiodactyla; family Cervidae; genus Cervus; species Cervus canadensis. The sequence continues at coordinate 15,681,329 of NC_057418.1, read as the reverse complement.
CCAGTTTGGAGAGTGCTGAGAAAAAAATGACTTACTCTCAGAACGTATCTAACAAGACACAGATTTAAAATGGTATTTCTACACAAAACTCCCGCCGACTGCATTTCTCTGAAGGATCCTCAGCTTTTGGAAGTATCTCAAAACAGGTATCAAGTTCTCTTCATCAAAATGAAGGGTCAACAACAAGAGATTACAATCTCGTTTGTGCAGCTAACCTGTGTAGCGGTAGTTCTGGCGACAGATTACTGGGTTGTACATTTTCTCTAGTCCTTAGAACTTCTCGCTTTTGTTTTCTCTGTTCGTACTTGACCGTCTTTTAGTGTGTGTTTGAGCTCGTCTTAGTCACCTATCACCTTGAAGTTCCTAGGTTCCACCCCATGTCCTTATTGAGCCTTATGCTCAGGTTGATGCTCTGGCTCTTTTAGTGCCAGAAGTGGTAAGCTGTCGGGAAAAAAAAAAAAAAAGGGAACGAACGACAACTTCCAAGGCCATGATGTTATGCCAACAGAGGAGCTGCTTATGCAAACTACTGTGTACTTTTACACGGTAAGATAGGCAGAAGTGTAGCATCACACCAAGAATACGTTTGGAAAATCTTTCTCTTCTAACGTTTCTGAGGACAAAGTTTGGAAGAAAATTAGTGACAAGGGGCAAAAACACAGATACAAGGAAGACAACTTTATTAGGCGATTTCTCTTCTTTCTGAGGAGCTTTCTCTTCTTTGTGAGGAGGACTCTGGTCCTTTCAGAGGAAGCTCCAAGTCATTCGAAGATATCCAGGGTCTTCCAGCTGCTGCAAACTGATCCCACGGTGGGTGCTCTGGAGAGCATCCTGGGGGTCGAAGGGGTCTCAGGCCGCTCCTCATCAAGGTCGTCCGATCCATTTGCTAAGAGGAGACTCTTCCCAAGGCACCTCTTAGAAGCAGGTGTGTGTTCCCCTCCAAAGAGCCCACCACCTGGCTGCGACCCATCTGCGCTCGTGCCCCAGCTAACAGGTACTCTACGCTGGGTGCTTCCGAAGGTGCTGCTGCGGGGGGCAGCGGGGCCTTTGAGACGCAGTCACTGGGGAAGAAGCGAGGACGCGGCTGGATGCCGGCGGCACGCGCGCAGATGCCGGCGCACCCACAAACACACGCCGGTTCCGGGTGCGGGGAGGACGGGGCAGGGGCGGGGGGCGGCCTTACCAGATCAATGAACGTCAGGAATTTCCAGCTCCCTCCGTAGGTCTGATGCGAGGGCATTTCGATGGCCTTGTAGTTGCAGAGGATAGAGCAGTAGGACAGCAGGATGGCCACCCGCAGCACCTGGCAGGGGACAAGCGCCATGTTCGCCAAAGGCCTGGGCGGCGGGGAGGGCGGCGCCGGGCGCGGGCGGGCGCCGTGGGAACCCCGGGCGGGGCGGGCCGGGAGGAGGCGGCGCGCGCCCCGCGGGACCGGCGCGAGCGCGCGGGCCACCGCGCGGGCGGGGCGGCGTGTGCGGGCTCCGGCGGCGGCCGGGCGGGCGGCGTGGCGTCAGCTCTTTCGTCATCTCCGTCATTCTGCTGCTGCCTTCGCCAGCCCCGGAGAGCCGGCCGGGGGCACCCCCTCGGAGTCCCGGGAACGGGTGGGCGGCCTCCGAGGGCGGCCGGGGCTCGGGGAGCGCGCACGCGGCCCTGGGAACCGCGGCCCGCGGCGTCTGCCGGGCTGCCCGGGCGCGGGGCCGCGCACCGGGGCCTGGAAACCGGCTTTGGAGGGAGGGGACCCCAGTGTGGACCAAAGGTCCGGCTCGGGGACTTGCTGGCTGAGTGGCACCGTCGGAGGCGTGCACGTGGGGTGTAAACCCTCGCGCACCGCGCATCCCACCCGCCCCCTGTGACTTGCTTGCGTTTGGACCCAGATGGAATTTTAGTGTTAGACTACCGTTAATCGTGAAATTCCCTTGTTAACTCTATTCCAGTGGGCAGACTGCCCTGCACTTTTCCACTGAAGGTTTATATTAATAAATAGCCTGTCAATATATAACAAGACAGACTGGACAAAACGTTTATAAATAAAATGTTATAAAGCAAGCATTGTCAGACAACAGTTTATGCATTAAGGGCAAATCATACTGAGTCTGGATGTAAAATTCCTGTATGTAATTTAATACTAATCTTATGAGAATTAAACTGGTTTTGCCCTTTTCCTTATTTATTTTCTCTTATGCTACAATGCCAGGTCTTAATAGAAGGAAAATAAATATAAACTGGATTTCCTCCGCCTTCCAGTAAATGCTGTCACACTGAAGTTGCTTCAGTCCGTGGGCAGCGTCACATTTCAGCTAACCAGATGCAGCGGCAGATTATGAAAAGACAACATAGGTATTTCCTGTTGGTACATTTAAAACAGGTGTCCTCTGCAAATAGTCTCTGAGTCAGAGAATGTGGAGTCTGGGCAGGGTGAGCAGAGTGCTGGAGGTGAAGTAGCAACTCATGAATGTCTTCCTGAATTTTTCCAACCGAGCTCTTAACCAAAATAGAGAAACCCAGTATATATTTTTAATTGGCCTTATAATTACGTTAATAGAAATTATAGTGTCCCCCAAATCAAGATAATTCCAAGAAGATTCTACTAGCATAAAACTATTCATTATTGACAAAGCCTGATTAGATCTTCATGTAGAAGTTGGGTGCATTTTTTAAAAATTGTGTGTCCATGCGCCATGGTCATAAAATTGCAAAATTAAAAAGCAGATCTACTGAAAATCTAAGTAAGTCCCTAATAAAGATTTTTAATCACTATAAATACACTGTAATGACTGCATATTTAGTTGAGAAAGCCACTTATCAGGGATTATTTGTAGCTCAAAACAAAAGAAATCACCCTTTGGCAAAATAATGTGTATATTTGTTCTGTTCTTTTTGTTTTGTCATTCCACAAACATGGTGTTAAAAATGGAATGGTACAAAATGGGACTTCGAATCAGGGTGTATTTTGCTCAGCTGCCACTTTGCTATATAAAATTTCTTTTTTCAGAGGCAGAATCTTGGGGCTCTTTAGTGGGAGGTGTGAAGAAAGGACAGAAGTGCCTTTTCATGGCTGGGTTTACTGAGCTGATGAAGAATGGCAGAGCGGACAGTCCCCTTCCTCCTGTGAGAGTTCACAAGCCTCGTAAACTTCAGATGGACCTCAGTAAGGCTGAAAAGGCCTCTGCTGCCAGCGAACAAATGTCCGTGTATCACCCTTGCGTGCGTGCTCAGTCGTGTCTGATTCTTTCTGACCCCATGGACTGTAGCCCACCAGGTTCCTCAGTTCACGGGATTCCCAGGCAAGAATATTGGAGTGGGTTGCCATTTCCTATTCCAATGGATCTTCCTGACACAGATATCAAGCTCTGTTTCCTGCATTGAAAGGCAGATATTTTACCACTGAGCCTCCTGGGAAGCCCTGTACCATCCCTATTCATGTTAAAATTAGAAGAAACCTAATGCATGTTTGGAAAAATCCTTTATTTCTATCAAAAATGGGACACAGAGAATTAGCTTAAATTGAACACATATATATAATGAGAAGAAAATTAAAACTGAAGAAAATATATTCATTGATTATAAGATGAAAGTCCTAAACAAACCCAGTGTCCAGAGCCAGGTTTCCAATTCTCCAAAAGAAGAAACCAGACTTTTTGGAGAATAGGTTGAGTCCACGACCGAGGCAGGCAACATACAAGATAAGCCTGAAGCATTTTGTGGTGTCACAAAGTAAGGAAGTGTTCAACGACAACAACAAAACCAAAGATGGAATTAAGCCAGAGGAAATGGGAGCCAACAGAAAGAGCTGCCAGTGGCCAAAACTGGAACCATTTGAACAAGAAAAGATATAATGAAGTATTGCATTACAACCCAAAGTGTTTAACAAACATCCATGAGTTTCTCACTGGCACAAATGAATGAATGAACGAATAACTAAGCCATGTGGAAGGACCCAAAACAGTTTATGTAGATTGTTGTTCAGTCACTCAATCGTGTCCAACTCTTTGCAAGCCCATGGACTGCAGCACACCAGGCTTCCCTGTCCTTCACTGTCTCCTGGAGCTTGCTCAAACTCATGTCCATTGAGTTGGTGATGCCATTTAACCATCTCATCCTCTGTCACCCCCTTCTCTTGCCCTCGATTTTTCCCAGCATCAGGGTCTTTTCCAATGCGTTAGCTCTTTGCATCAGGTGGCCAAAGTATTGGACCTTCAGCATCAGTCCTTCCAATGAATATTCAGGGTTGATTTCCTTTAGGATTGACTTGTTTGGTCTTGTAATCCAAGGGACGCTCAGGAGTCTTCCCTAGCACCACAATTTGATCTTGAGCATAACCTTACTAGCATGTGAAATGAATGCATTACGGTGGTTTGAACATTCTTTGTCACTGCCTTTCTTTGCGATTGGAATGAAAACTGACCTTTTCCAGTCCTGTGGCCACTGCTGCATTTTCCAAATATGCTGATATATTGAGTGCAGCATTTTAACAGCATCATCTTTTAGGATTTTAAATAGCCCAGCTGGAATTCCATCACCTCCACTAGCTTTGTTTGCAGTAATGCTTCCTAAGGCCCATTTGACTTCACACTCCAGGATGTCTGGCTCTAGGGGGGTGACCACACCATCGTGGTTATCCTGGTTATTAAGACCTTTTTGTATAGTTTTTCTGTGTATTCTTGCCACCTCTTTTTTTCTGCTTCTGTTAGGTCTTTACCATTTCTGCCCTTTATCATGCCCTTCCTTGTATGAAATGTTCCCTTGATATTTCCATTTTTCTTGAAGAGACCTCTATTCTTTCCCATTCTATCATTTTCCTCTGCTTCTTTGCATTGTTCATTTAAGAAAGCCTTATCTCTCCTTGGTGTTCTCTCTAACTCTGCATTCAGTTGGGTATATCTTTCCCTTTTTCCTTTGCCTTTCTCTGTTCTTCTTTCCTCAGTTATTTGCAAAGTCCTCTCAGATAACCACTTGGCCTTCTTGCATTTCTTTTTCTTTGGGATGGCTTTGGTCACTGCCTCCTGTACAATGTTGTGAACCTCTGTCCATACTTCTTCAGGCACTCTATCAGATCTAATCCCTTAAATCTATTTGTCACCTCCACTGTATAATCAGATGATATTTGATTTAGGTCATACTTGAATGGACAACAGAGGATGAGATGGTTGGATGGCATCATGGATGGACATGAGTTTGAGCAAGCTCCAAGAGTTTTTGATGGACAGGGAAGCCTGGCATGCTGTAGTCTAAGCGGTCACAGAGAGTCGGATATGACTGAATGACTAAACTGAACTGAATTGGTTGGCCTAGTGGTTTTCTCTACTTCCTTCAATTTAAGCCTGCATTTTGCAATAAGGAGCTGATGATCAGAGCCACAGTCAGCTTCAGGTCTTGTTTTGGCTGACAGTGAAGAGCTTCTCCATCTTCGGCCGCAAAGAATATAATCAATCTAATTTTGGTATTGACCACTTGGTGATGTCCACATGTAGAGTTTTCTCTTGTGTTGTTGGAAAAGGGTGTTTGCTATGACCAATATGTTCTCTTGACAAAACTGTTAGACTTTGCCCTACTTCATTTTGTACTCCAAGGCCAAACTTGCCTGTTACTCCAAGTGTCTCTTGATTTCCTACTTTTGCATTCTAATCCCCTGAGATGAAACGGACATCTCTTTTGGTGTTAGTTCTAGAAGATCTTGTTGGTCTTCAAGAACCATGCAACTTTAGCTTCTTCAGCATCAGTGGTTGGGTCATAGACTTGGATTACTGTGATATTGAATGGTTTGCCTTGGAAACAAACCAAGATCATGCTTTATTTTTGAGACAGCACCAAGTTCAGTTCAGTTCAGTTCAGTTGCTCAGTTGTGTCCGACTCTTTGCGACCCCATGGACTGCAGCATGCCAGGTCTCCCTGTCCATCACCAACCCCCAGAGTTTACTCAAACTCATGTCCATTGAGTCCGTGATGCCACCCAACCATCTCATCCTCTGTCATCCCCTTCTCCTCCCGCCTTCAATCTTTCCCAGCATCAGGGTCTTTTCAAATGAGTCAGCTCTTCGCATCAGATGGCCAAAGTATAGGAGTGTCAGCTTCAACATCAGTCCTTCCAATTGACACTCAGGACTGATCTCCTTTAGGATGGACTGGTTGGATCTCCTTGCAGTCCAAGGGACTCTCAAGAGTCTTCTCCAACACCAGAGTTCAAAAGCATCAATTCTTCAGCACTCAGCTTTCTTTACAGTGCAACTCTCACATCCATACATGACTACTGGAAAAACCATAGCCTTGACTAGACAGACCTTTGTTGATAAGGAAACATCTCTGCTTTTTGATATGCTGTCTAGGCTGGTCATAACTTTTCTCCCAAGAAGTAAGCATCTTTTAATTTCATGGCTGCAGTCACCATCCACAGTGATTTTGGAGCCCCCCAAAATAAAAGTCTGCCACTGTTTCCACTGTTTCTCCATCTATTTGCCATGAAGTGATGGGACCGGATGCCATGATCTTAGTTTTCTTAATGTTGAGCTTTAAGCCAACTTTTTCACTCTCCTCTTTCACTTTCATCAAGAGGCTCTTTAGTTCTTCACTTTCTGCATCTGCATATGTCATCTGCATATCTGAGGTTATTGATATTTCTCTTGGCAATCTTGATTCCAACTTGTGCTTCTTCCAGCCCAGTGTTTCTCATGATGTACTCTGCATATAAGTTAAATAAGCAGGGTGACAATATACAGCCTTGATGTACTCCTTTTCCTATTTGGAACCAGTCTGTTGTTCCATGTCCAGTTCTAACTGTTGCTTCCTGACCTGCATACAGATTTCACAAGAGGCAGGTCAGGTGGTCTGGTATTCCCATCTCTTTCAGAATTTTCCACAGTTTATTGTGATCCATACAGTCAAAGGCTTTGGCATAGTCAATAAAGCAGAAATAGATGTTTTTCTGGAATTCTCTTGCTTTTTTGATGATCCAGTGGATGTTGGCAATTTGATCTCTGGTTCCTCTGCCTTTTCTAAATCCAGCTTGAACATCTTGGAAGTTCATGGTTCACGTATTGCTGAAGCCTGGCTTGGAGAATTTTGAGCATTACATTACTAGCATGTGAGATGAGTGCAATTGTGCGGTAGTTTGAGTATTCTTTGGCATTGCCTTTCTTAGGGATTGGAATGAGAACTGACCTTTCCCAGTCCTGTGGCCACTGCTGAGTTTTCCAAATTTGCTGGCATATTGAGCGCATACTGGACACCTGCCAAGCTAGGGCTTGTTTTCTGGTATCATATCTTTTTGACTTTTCATACTGCTCGTGGTGTTCTTGCGGCAAGAATACTGGAGTGGCTTGCCATTCCCTCCTCAAGTGGGCAACATTTTGTCAGAACTCTTCACTATGACCTGTCTTGGGTGGCCCTGCATGGCATGGCTCATAGCTTCATTGAGTTTTGCAAGCTCCTTTGCCATGACAAGGCTGTGATTCATGAAGGCGAGTTTATATAGACACTGCCCCCTCAAGGAAGTGAGAATAACATTCACCCCTTAAAAGTATGGGCTACTCATAGTGACACCCTTCCAAAGAGTCGAATGGGAAGTGCGAAAAAGAGTAACCCCAGAGTGGAGAAGGCTGAAGAACACTACCTTGGACAAGTGATCAAACTTAACGTTATTAGTTATAACATCTATTGATAGCATCTTTCTTTGAATATGAGGTGATGAAAATAATATTCCACCTCTGTGTTCTTCCTCCTGCAAATTCTTAACCCTTGTCTAATCATAGGGAAAAAAGTCATACAAGTACAAACTGCGGGATATTTTACAAAGTACTTGACCAGTATTCCTCAGAACCATTAAGACCATGAAAAACAAGGCAAGTCTGAGAAAGTGCCACAGTCTTTCATAAAAGGATTCTTAGGAGACATGTTAATACATGATATTCTAGATAGGATCCTGGAACAGGAAAAAGACAATAGGTAAAAATCTAAGAATATATGAATAATGTATGGACTTTAGTAAATAATAATGTCTTGATATTGACTCATTAGTTGTGACAGATGTTCTCTACTAGTGTCAAGTGTTGACAATTGGAGAAACTGGGTGCAAGGTTTATGGGGAGCCTTCTTAGATCTTTGCAATTTTCCTATAAATCTAAAACTATTCTAGATTAAAAAGTTCATTTAAAAATAAAATATTTAAAATGTTTTAACTTAAAAAAGTATTAGACTGCAACATCAAAGTAGATAGAAGTCTTCATTCATTGAATAATAATCCAAGATTAAGACTAAAAAGTACACCTAAAGCTGTTCAAAAAAAATTAATTGAGATAGCAAAAAGGGAAAATTGGGGAAGATAAGAATAAAATCATCATACTAGGCAGCCATTTGGTGTCGATTTTTTAAAGTAACAGTGGCATGGGAAAATGTATATGAAATAATTTTAAATGAAAAGACAATGTTAAATTATATATAAAATATGAGCAACACATATAACAAAAATACTAAGTTAGATAAATAGAATACAGTTGGGCAAAAAAATTGTAATGATAAAGGAGATACATTTAAACCTATTTTTCCAATTAATTTAAAATTATTTTAATTTATTTTTAATTGGAAGATAATGGCTTGACAGCAATATGTTAGTATTCACTGTTCAACAAGGTGCGTCAGCCATATGTGTATATACATCCCCTCTCTCTTGAGCCTCCCTCCCACCCTCCTCCATCCCACCCTTCCAGGTCATTTCAGAACACCAGACTGGGTTCCCTGTGCTATACAGTTCCCACTAGCTATCTATTTTATGCATCGTAGTGCAAATATATCAGTGCTACTCTCAGAAACTATTTTTAAAAATAAAAAAGACAAAAAATACGGGGCAACTGATATTCTCCAGCATTGCTGGTGGGAATGTATTTCGGTCTAAGCCTTCGGTGGGGTGGTGGGGCAGTGGGTTTTAGCATTGTTTTTTAAAAAGTTCAAATAGGCATACCCTAAGTTACAAACCCTGAGCCTGACTCCAAATATTCAAGGTCCCTGTTCCTGCCTTTCCCTATTACAGAATCAGGAATTGGGAAAGCAAAAATAATCACCTATCCTGGTAGCAAGGGATGTGCTATGATGGAGTACAGGTAGATGTCCCCGAGTAGGTCCTTTCCAAACAAATGATGAAGGTCCACATGGAGAAATTCTGTGCTGTTCCTTCTTTGAATCAGCATTACTAACACATCCCTGTATGTGCAACAGCTGTCTTGCAATACAGGGATGCAAGCCAAATGCCAAATATGGCAAAGCTGAAAATCTGAAAAAGACAAGTTTTCTGATGATATCCCTGAGCATCTGTATTAGGGTGACCTTGACTCCTGGTTTTTTGTGGCCTGAGACAACTGGAACTTCCTACTTTTGAAAACCACTGTGGTCAGACTTTTCAGTTGCCTGTCACCAGATGCAACTGTAATAGTTATAACAAAGAGATAGGGAAACAGACAGTGCTTGAAGGGTATAACTTGAAGCTGACTTTTTACAGGCAATGTAGAGATGTGTGACAAAATCTTTTAAACTTTATTATGTATTTTACCTATTTGTATTTATTCTATAGCAAAAATATGAGTATGCATAAAGATTCAAATATATGAACATTATCTGACCACTGTCAATAGTATAAAAAAAAGGCTCTATGTCCCAACAATGTGTTATTTACCTAAGTATTATAAAATATTTACATAAATTATGGTATAATTATCCAAAAGAACACTTCACAGTTATTAAAACTCAAGTTGTATAAGTTCACAGGTAAAGTTTCATAATAAATGTAAGAAGGAGTTTTTGTCAAAGAAGTAGGCGCCAACTGATTTTTAAATAAAATAATGATTATTATTTAATTAATATTGTGTTGTGTGTTAGTCACTCAGTCGTGTCCGACTCTGCAACTCCATAGACTGTAGCCCACCAGGCTCCTCTGTCCATGGGGGTTCTCCAGGCAAGAGTACTAGAGTGGATTGCCATTCCCTTCTCCAAATTAAAATAATAATTATTCTTTAATTAATATTAATAGTGTATAATAATAGATGGAGTAGATGGGGCTTCCCTGGGGGTGCAGTGGTAAAGAATCTGATTGTAATGCAGGAGACACAAGAGACATGGGTTCAATCTCTTGGTTGGGAAGATCCCCTGGAGAAGGAAATGACAACCCACTCTAGTATCCTTGCCTGGAAAACCCATGGACAGAGGATCCTGGCAGGCTACAGTTCATGGGGTCGCAAAAGAGTTGGTCACAAAAGAGCTTCTAAACAACAACAACAAATAACAATAGATACTAATATAAATTCTAGAATATGTTGATATGTACCACATGTGTATTATTATTATATATAATCTATGTAATTGTAAACATAAATGTAATTTTATAATATAAAATATGTAAAAGTATAATTATATTTACATGAACAGAAAAGTTTTGGGTGGATATCATATTGCAATACTTAAATGCATCAAATCACTATGCTCTACTCTTTAAAATTACACATTGGCATATGTCAGTTATACTTCAATTAAAAAAAGAAAGAAAGAAATTGGGGGATTTATTAACTGAAATAATAATGGTTGTCTTTAACAGTGATTTTTATTTTTATTACGTTACACTTCACATTTTTTACATTACATTTTTCCTACATTTTCAACGTTTACATTGTTCCTATATTACTTTTTAAATCAGAAAAAATGCATATGATTTTTTAAAAATTAAATCATGCTTAAAAATAGGCTGTGATACAAATGTAAATTCAATAAAGTCATTTTCAAATGGTTAATTTAGCCTTACTCCTCATTAAATGCATTCCTCCATGAGAAGAATTACTGTGCCTTGAGCTTTATAGTCTAGAAAGCTGCAATTTGGTGTAACTATGAAGCTGAATCTTGCATGTGTTAATACACCTTTCTTTGTGTTCCATGAAGTAGAGAGACAGTAGAGTTTTAAACATAGCCCTTGGAAAATCTGGAAATTTGAGTTCTAAATTTGGATTATTTACGTCTTCAATTGTCCACTAAGTCTCTCCACTCTCTGGGAATTATACCTTCCTACATGTGAAAGGACACCTTCTGTTATTAAATCAGGAAGCATTCTGGGAAAATGCATGTTTAGTGGCACTCTACTCCTGGCAAACGGTGAGCTGAAGTGCTTCCCTTTCGGTTTAACACACATGACCTCATTCATGTCCACAACCTCCTAGAAGGCCGAGAAGCCATAGATGTTACCGTTACCAAGGATCATCAGATGAAGTAGCAAACAGGCACAGTGAGGGGAGGATAAGTTGATTTGCAGACCACATGGGAGGAGAAGCTTTCAGAGCCAAGGATGAATCCGGGGTTACAGTATCAGGTAAAAATGCGCTTCTTTAACATTCCAGAGAGGGAGGTCCTCTAGAGCTGCCTGACTTCTTCAGGCTATTCAAGGCCAACTTCTGGGGTGGAATGAGGGACAGCAGCTCACGTAACTACCCTATGAAGTAGAAAATGGCATGCTACATGGAGGGAAACCCAGGAAAAGACCCACATTAGCACACTCTAATAGCACACACTCATTAGCCCACTCTAATTAGCACACTCATTGACATACACTCGGTCCCCTTATAGGTTTCTTAGGCTTTCCCACGTAAAAACAGTTGCTATCAATACAATTCAGGGGCCTAGTGAGTTCTTTATACTTGACATGGCTAAGTTAACTCCAGTCTGACTGGCAAGGGGATAGAGCAGATTCCTTCTATCTCTACTTAAAAAAAAAAGTATTTCAAGAAAAACATTTGACTAGAGGAAAAATATGGAAATGTAGAAAGGGATACCATGTACAAAAGATGTCAGGACTGTTTCCTCTCTATTTATGCCAACCGGGGTGGTAAACTGTGGCAGCATACACTTTCTGAGAGTTTCCCCCCCCCCCTTTTTTTTTTGGTTTTGTCCCTTTTTATAAAAGCCTGGAATTTTCCCTTTGTAGGTTCAAGATGTGGGCTACTCTTCAAGTATTGGGATAATAGTTACATGCTAATCATATCAATTTTTCACTCGTGTTGAAAAGATATGAAATGAAGGTTGAAGACTTATTAAAAATTCAGAAGAGTCATTTTGAAAACTGAATTTACCAAGTGAAATGGCTCAGTTGATAGTCATTTCTTTAAAATTGTGTTTGAATTTTGCCTTTTCACAGAAATCCCAATGGAAAATGTCTTTTAGTGCCTCAATCCCATTTCTCAGTGCAGAAGAGCCTGAAGTTACTATTTTGCATTCCCGCATAGACTGCTTATTGAACTTCACTCAGAGCTCAGCCAGACTGTCTTCTTGCGAGTTATTCCCTAACTAGTAAGTTATTTGGGACATCAAGTGGCTCATGCATTGACGCTTTAAGCTTAGTTCTTCTTTGCTGTGCTCTGGACCCAGAATTTTATGATGACTCAAATATTAGCTCCACAGTCCTGGTTATGACCCATGTTTGTGGTGTTCTGTGCGGCATCAGAAAGATCTTGAATGGCCATTTCACACTTTCCCCGTGCCATTATCACCTTCTGACTCCAGTATCAGTTTGATAGTATGTAAAATCCCAAGGTATGTTTCACTGGCAAAACTGACAGCCAAAACAATTTTGAATTTAAAGCCAATCACTTGATGAAAATGCAAGCTTCTGCATGTCTTTTTTCATCTTTCTATTACCAGCCACTACTCATACTGTTTCCCAGACTCACATTTTAAGACTGAGTAAAGAGGTGGGATATCAGCTTTCATTTTTATTACTAAGAAGGCAGAGCTCCACAGAGAAATGTCTGACTCCAGGACTAAGACCAGAAAAAGAGCAAGATAAATATTTTGTGGTACCAGATAATAAAGGAGGTGCTTAAAAGTAATAAGAATGGGCTTCCCAGGTGGCTCAGTGGTAAAGAATCTGCCTGCTGAGCAGGAGACACGAGTTCGATTCCTGGGTCAGAAAGATTCCCTGGAGAAGGAAATTACAACCCATTCCAATATTCTTGCCTGGAAAATCCTATGAACAGAGGAGTCTGGCAGACTACGGTCCATGGAGTCACAAAAGAGTCGGACACCACTTAGCGACTAAACAACAACAAAAGTGATGGGAAAGTGTCAAAAATACACAGGAGTCAATTTGAGTGGAATTCCAATTGCCACGTCTGGACAATGTGAGCAAAAAGCAGATGAATTAATAATGATAATAATGAATTAAAATCCAGAGGCTCGAACAACAAGCCATGAGTGCATACTGATGTAAATAGATAATTGAAACAAATACGTGGAAAGTGGAAAGCTCTTCCTCATGATAGAGTTCTACCTAACAAATAGAGAAGGAGGGGTGAAAATAGAAAATCATCACTTGGCAACAAACACAGTAGCAATTGTTTCAGGCAAGAATCACCAACAGATGGCAAAAGTACTGGATGAAAAATACCATGAGGAATGGGATACTTATGGTCTTAAAGCATCCCTCTATAAGTTACCTATTGATTAAAACAGGGAAAATAGTAACTACAGTAAAGAAACCTAGAAGATATCACCTTAAGCAACTGAAATTAACATTGCCAGTAACGAGATGATGGTCAAAGCAGGCACATCCTGATGTGCCACACTGAAGAGGACACAATCTCATTTTTGTGGAATTTTTACCCAAAATGAGTAACCAGAGTTTAATCAGGAGAAAATATCAGATAACCTTAAATTTAGGAACATTGCTCAAAATACCTGGCCAACCCTCTTCAAAAGTGTCAAGAATGTGAAAGATAAAGAAAGATTGAGGGACAGTTCCAGATTATAGGAAACTAAACATATGTGGGAACTAAATGTAACGTGTGATCATGAATTGGATGCTGGATGAGAAAAACGACAATCAATGGATAATTCATAAAAATGTGAATAAGAGCCAGTGATTGTGCAGAACAAGATTAGTCTCTTTATTTTGATTATTTGGTTTATGCAAGATGTTAACTTTTGGGGAATTTGGGTGAAGTGGTATGGGGAATGCTGTCATATATAAATCTGAAATTATATGAAAATCAAGTAAACATTTTTCAAAAAACATAAAAATGGATTGAAGTACATTCTTACAAACAGTTCGAAGTACTTTTGGAGTAACAATCCTCTGAGGCATTATCCACATTTTAAAGAAAAAGTTAAGGAAGTTGAAGTCATTTGCTGTAAGATCACAGGATTAGTGAATGTGGACTTTAAGACCTGACATACAAGCCTTAAAAGATAAGTGGCATGTTCAATTTCATCATATAATTATGCCAGTGTTATTTTGCTTTAAAAATCATCTTTATTGAGAAATAGTTTATTGAGAAATAGTATGCACCTAATTTAAGGGTGGGATTCCCAGGTGGTGCAATAGAAAAGAACCCACCTGCTAATGCAGGAGATGTAAGAGAAGTGGATTCCTGTGTCAGGAAGATCTCTTGGAGGAGGATATGACGACTCCTTCCAGTATTCTTCCCTGGAAAACCCCATGGACAGAGAAGCCTGGCAGGCTACAGTCCACAGGATCACAAAGAATTCGACACAACTGAGTGACTGAGCCCACTGCACACACTTTAAAGGTATAGTTTGGTGAGATTTGAAAGATATAGGTAGCCATGCAACCACCACCACAATCAAGATATAGAACTTTCTGTCAGCCTCCCAAATTCCCTTATGTCATTTGCTACCATTCTCCCCATCCCAAAGAGTCATACCTCTTATCTGTCCATTTAAACTGAATTTGTCATTTTAGGATCTCATATAAATAGAATCATTTGGTGTAAATTCTTTTGTGTCTGACTTCTTTTGCTTCGGATCATGTTTTGAAACTCATTCTTTTTGTTGACGATGTCAGTAATTTGTTATTTTTTAATTGTAGTCCTTTATGCACAGTTCAGTTCAGCCGCTCAGTCATGTCCAACTCTTTGCGACCCCATGAATCGCAGCACGCCAGGCCTCCCTGTCCATCACCAACCCCCAGAGTTTACTCAAACTCATGCCCATCGAGTCGGTGATGCCATCCAGCCATCTCATCCTCTGTTGCCCCCTTCTCCTCCTGCCCCCAATCCCTCCCAGCATTAGGGTCTTTTCCAATGAGTCAACTCTTTGCATGAGGTGGCCAAAGTGTTGGAGTTTCAGCTTCAGTATCAGTCCTTCCAATGAACACCCAGGACTGATCTCCTTTAGGATGGACTGCTTGGATCTCCTTGCAGTCCAAGGGACTCTCAAGAGTCTTCTCCAACACCACAGTTCAAAAGCATCAATTTTTTTTGGTGCTCAGTTTTCTTCACAATCCAACTCTCACATCCATACATAGCTACTGGAAAAACCATAGCCTTGACCAGATGGACCTTTGTTGGCAAAGTAATGTCTCTGCTTTTTAATATGCTATCTAGGTTGGTCATAACTTTCCTTCCAAGGAGTAAGCGTCTTTTAATTTCATGGCTGCAGTCACCATCTGCAGTGATTTTGGAATCCCCCAAAATAAAGTCTGACACTGCTTCCACTGTTTCCCCATCTATTTCCCATGAAGTGATGGGACCGAATGCCATGATCTTAGTTTTTCTGAATGTTAAGCTTTAAGCCAACTTTTTCACTCTCCTTTTCCACTTTCATGTGTGTGGATCACAATAAACTGTGGAAAATTCTGAAAGAGATGGGAATACCAGACCACCTGACCTGCCTCTTGAGAAACCTGTATGCAGGTCAGGAAGCAACAGTTAGAACTGGACATGGAACAACAGACTGGTTCCAAATAGGAAAAGGAGTCCATCAAGGCTGTATATTGTCACCCGGCTTATTTAACTTATATGCAGAGTACATCATGAGAAACGCTGGGCTGGAAGAAGTGCAAGCTGGAATCAAGATTTCCGGGAGAAATATCAATAACCTCAGATATACAGATGACACCACCCTTATGGCAGAAAGTGAAGAGGAACTAAAAAAAAAAGCCTTTATGCACATCTGTATATAAATAACGTGTTTACCTATTCACCACTTATTGATGAACATTTGAGTTGTTTACAACTCTGGCTATTATAAATAAAATTGCTGTGACATTAATATACAAGTCTTTTTTGGACATGTGTTTTCATTTCTTTGTGTAAATATCTAGAAATGGGACTGCTTGGTTGTATGGTAAGCTATGTTAACTTTACAAGAAAGTGTCAAGTGTTTTTCCACAAAGGTGTACAAGTTTGCATTCTATCCGCAATGAATGGAAGTTCCAGTTACTAGTCCACACCCTCACCAACATGGAATATAATCTATCTGGATGTATATATACTGTGTTTTTAAATTTAAAAATTTTAATGTTTATTAATTTTTTTAAATCACAAAATAGTGTTCTAATCATAGAACATTTATAAAAAGTTGAAATACATAAATAACAAAAACAGCCAAAACCCCTTGATCCCAACCTGTTGGATACAAGCACTTTTATAATCTGGGGATTTTCAGTTTTTTATTTTTCTATATATACTATAGTATATATATAATAAAACAGGATCATATTGTGTAAAAGTCTTTATATCCATTATATTTCCACCAACTATATTTTCTTAGCTCTTATTTCTCTAGTAGTTTGGAAGGTACAATTACAGTTTTACTATTAGTGATTATCTTTTTGTTGTTAAGTGCAGTTTGAAATATTTCTTATCAAGCCTAAGAATGTAATGGTATCTAATTATTATCATCTGTATAAAATGAGAAATCTTTCAGGCTTTTGCTGTCCTTGCTGTCTCTCTCCCACTTCACAATTTTGATTGATGTAATCTGGAATTTAGATCTAAATTATTATTATCTTACATTGTTAACTTTTCTCTGAAGACATTTTTGAAATTTTCATCAAATTTACAACATTTTAGTTCATTATTTCCTCAAATAATCTTACCTTTTCCCCAATACTCAAATAATGTTAAACCAACTGGTATTGTTCCACAGGTCACTGATGCTTGATCCACAATTTTTAAGAAGTTGTTTTTATCAGAGATCACAGACATGCAGACATCTAGAAACATTTGTTTCATTTGCTTGACAAACATTTGTTTGTCCAGTGTTCTACCAGTTTATGGTGGGAAAGTGAATCTGGGTTCTGTTACTCCATTAAGACAGAATACAGAGGTCTTATATTTTTCTTTTGATTAGCTGTTACATCTCACAAAGTCACCGTTTTCTAAACCCAGTTTCCCCCAGATTGATCTGTGTTTCAAAGGCTGCAAAGGGCTTACTGCTTCACTTTTATGATTCAGTTCTTTAGAGTAGGACATAAAACAAGCACTGAGACCACATCAAGCTCATGAAATAATGAATAAAACATTTAAATGCTTTCAAGGTCAAGGTGATGTTAGATAAGGATAAAGATGGGCTGCACCTTGATAGCCCAACAGCAGGATCTTTTCCTACAAGGGAATGCTTTCCTTTCATCAAGAAAATTTTATGAGTGCTCATTAGGCACTTGGTGGGGGAGAGTAAACTAAACAAGAAATGGCTCTGAATCACTTTTAACTGCCAAGTGTTTTAGTATCAATAAAGTCATACCTAAAGATAATAATAGCCAAATTAAATAAATAATATCCTAACATTCCATGCCAGAAAAAAATAGCTCATATATAATGTAGAGACCATTATGACTTTGTGTGTTTATTTCAGTGTATGATTGATGACCTTCTATAATTCCCCCAGTTCCTCAAGATGATTGGAATGTAGACTCTTTAGTATCTGTCTGAGTTCTATTTTTCTAGACTCCTCTTATTTTCCAGCTTTATTGAGATATTATTGACATATAACATTTATGTTTAAGATGCAAAATGTGATGATTTGATACATATGTATATTATGAAACAATTATCACAATAAAGTTAGTTAACACCTGTATCCTCACATATCATTATCATTTTTTGGTGGTTATAATATTTAAGATTCACTCTCTTGACAGTATGGTATCAATAATGATAGTCACTACACTGTGTGTTAGATCTGTGGAACTTATTCATCTTATAGCTGGGAGCTTGTACCCTTTGACCACATGTGTTGACACGGAAAGGAAAGATATCTGTTCTATCAATACATCTTTTACACCAAACCAGTCATGTATTTCTTAGAATGTAAAAAGGAACATCTGTAATTGTTATATTACTATGTATCAATAGTTACCTTGATGAGCACATTGACAAGCTTTAAATTCTTTAGAAATTTAGCAAAAACAAATTTAAAGTATCTTAATATAGCTTTCTACCATATTCAGATTTCTCCTCTGTCTCAACCCCAAATACCTCTTCATATTTGGGGAGTGGGGTACATTTTATTCATTTTTTAATTGGCGAAAAACCGCTTTACGATTCTGTGTTGGTTTCCCTTCCCTCCTGAGTAGAAATCCTTCCTCCCATCCCATTTGTCTACATCAGCACAGAGCACCAGGCTCGGCTCCCTGTGTTTTATAGCAGCTTCCCACTGTTTCACACATGCTTGTGTGCTAGGTCACTTCAGTTGTGTCCAACTCTGTGCGACCCTATGGACTATAGTCTGCCAGGCTCCTCTGTTCATGGGATTCTCCAGGCAAGAATACTGGAGTGCGTTGCCATGCCCTCCTCCAGGGGAGCTTCCCCACCCAGGGATCAAACCTGTGTTTCTTATATCTTTTGCATTGGCATGCGGTTTCTTTACCACTGGCGGCACCTGGGAAGTCCACACATGATACTGCCTATATGTCAATTCAACTTTCCCAATTCGTCCCACCCTCACCGTCCCCCACTGTGTCTACAAGTTCTCTGCTAGGTTCATTGGCGCCATTTTTATAGATTCCATATATATGCATTAATATACAGTGACCCCAAATACTTTTTCATATTAAGTCTAAATAGAAATACAGGTTTTCTAGACTATTAATTTATAAATATGATAGAAAAAAAATAAAACACACATCCCAATGATTTCAATATTGTGGCTAACATGTTGAGTTTTTAAAATATTTTTTAATGCTTCTAAACGAGAAGAAACTCCATTATGGACACTCAGTTACATACATATGTAAATATACATGACAAATATCCACCTTTAATTATATAAACAAAGCACAGCATCACACAATTTTGCATTAAAAGCACTAGGGAAATTTGCTGTTCTCTGATCAAACTTTACATAGTTATCACACATTGTGACTTTATATCTTGTCTGAATTAGGTACAGTTTTCACCTAGAATGAAGAAGTGGATATTTTTGAGCTGAATGATTACCATTCATTGACTATGACAGGAGTTGGTGAGTTTCTTGGCCATAGAATAGCAGAGACAGCAGGTGTGAGTAAAGAAAAGAGCTTGAGTGAGGAAAGGAGTCTGTTAGTAATCTGAAACTTCTCACATGACATCGGGAACTTTATAGGATTAGACAGCAAACTAGAATGGACTCTTCGGTCAGCACGTCCAGCTACAGCTGCTCACAGTCAAAATGCAATTCAGCAGTCAGGGCCGAAACTGGGGAAATGCAGGAAGTAACATCCAAATGCCAAGATCGTATTTAAGAATAAAATCTTTATTGAAAGTACTTATGATAGTGATTGATACAGAGTAGAAATTTAATATATGTTGGCTCAAGTTTTGGAAAATAGGAACTATCTCATAGGAGTTACATGGCCTTTGGCCAGCTTGTATTTTCTTGAGCAAGTCACTTAAACCCTTTGATCTTTAATTTTTTATGTAAAATTTACACAGTGAGAGCCCTTTAATGCTTAGATATCTACAATACAAAGCACTACACTTTCTAAACACTACAGATGAGCAATGAAGTACAATTCTCAAGAGTGATTGAAAGATATCTAGATAGGCTGTTTGTGTTTTCCATTGAGAATTCAAGTTGATCGTCATAAAGCACTGTGTTGCAGGGGTTTCAAGATGAATAGGACACAATCTCTCCTCTTACAGAGAAACTTCTTGAGAATAAGATCAAATTTATTAAGAACTTCTGTTATTCCAGGCCCTGGACAACATTATTTTATTTCATTATATTCTTACAGCAACCCAATGCTTAAGTTACTAGCATCACAACAGTGAAGAATCCATTCAGAAAAGTTGAAGATGACTATGGTCATCCCTTATGTATAATACAGACCACAAGCACTTCACCAAGGCAGCAGTGTCTTTTTCTCAGGCACTGGTTTAAGTCAGAAAGTGATCATTACTAAACTGCTCCTCTAGAAAAATGCTCAAGAGTCCATGAAAAAGAAAGGAAGACTTCTTTCATTTTAAAGTAGCACTAGATTTGGAGTTGTAACATGAGCAGTGATGTCAAAAAAGTTCCATGTCCAAATAGCTTGATCAGAGTGACTGTAACAATACGTTGTATATCTGCATCACAAGCCCAGGAAGAAAACCAGATCCACTCGATGGGGACAGATAGTCTCTAGGGGAACCAGGTTGAGTGTTTCATAGACAAAAATTGGGGACATGATGCAAAATCCTAGCTCTAGTGATTGGTCCCCCATTTCTGAGGCTAGCAGGGAAATGGTTCTAAACCACACTTAGAACCGCTTAGTCAGGGAGCTCTTGCTGTTTGACATTTTATGGTGAGTCAGAACTGTACCTCCTTGCTTTTGAAAGTGTTTTTGCCTCTGCTTAGAATGCACCTCCTCTTTGGTTGTTATTGTTAATCCTACCCACCTGATATAACCATGGGGTTTTTTCCTATGTACTTCCTCACCCCGGTCTTTCTCATCCCAACCTCCAGACTGTTTCTTTATTATTATTATTTGACTCTGCTGGGTTTCTGTTGCTGTGTGGGTTTTCCTCTAGTTGCCGCGAGTGGGGACTACTCTCTAGTTGTGGTGTGCAGGCTTCTCATTGTGGTGGCCTCTCATTGCAGAGCACAGGCTCTAGGGCCTGTGGGCTTCAGTCGTTGCAGCTCCAGGGCTCTAGAGCAAAGGCTCAATAATTGTGGCCCACGGTCTTAGCTGCTCTGTGGCATGTGGGATCTTCCCAGATCAGGGATCGAACCCATGTCTCCTGCACTGGCAGGCGGATTCTTTACCACTGAAACACCAGGAGCGCCCTTTCCAGACAGCTTAAATGTTTTTTTAATGATTTTAGATTTTCAGAAAAATTGCAAAGACATTACAGAGGAGGCCTATAGGCTGTTCACTCAGCTGTTAACTCTTAAATAATAATAGCATTATTTGTCCAAACTGGTAAAATAACAAGGGTACAATACTATCAGCTAAATCACAGACTTTATTCAAATTTCACTGGCTTTTCCACTAACGTGCATTTCTATTCCAGGATTCAACCCAGGATACTACACTGCACTTAGTTACTACATCTTTAAAATCTTATACTATTCTCTCTGACTCATTTATCACTCTTTACCTTGCATTTCAGTGATTTGTAGATATTTATCTATCTACTAGAGTGGAACCACCTTGAAGGCAGGATTCATGGCAAGTCTGATTCATCTTGTTACCCTGAAGTGACTTGCACTAATCATATGCTTAGTAAATATCTATTAATTATATATAAAATGTGTAATTGAGGATATATCATTTCTTCACATTCCTGGATTTTCTTCACCCTTGTTGCCCCTTCATGTGCCAGTTGTCTCTCCACTTACCCACTTCTAAATGATTCCCTGCCCAGATCTCAGACTTTGGGCCACTTCCCTGTTTTTTGTCTACACTTAGATGACAGGTAGGTTATCCCATCCAGTCTTGAGGTATTAAATGCTCCCAATATGCTAAGGGTTCCAAAATTGTACCTCTAGCCCAGACTACTCTCCTGGTATCTAGACCTCTATACTAAACTGCCTTGCTGACCTCTACCTTTGCATGTCTGATGGGAATCATGAAATTAACACATCTAACATGTAGTTGCCAACCTTCTCCCCATCTCACACCTACTACTCCAATGCTCATGTTATCTCAGTAAACATAGCTCTGTTTACTCAAATCAAATACTTGAGAATCTCTCTTTTCCTTTCTTTTACAGCCCACACCGAGCCTTTCAGAAAGCACGTCGGGTTTAATGCTTTTAATGATTTTCCCAAAAGTCACAGAGTGGCAGGAGTTGTTGTTCAGTTGCTAAGTCATTTCCAGCTCTTTGCAATCCCATGGACTGCAACACACCAGGCTTCCCTGTCCTTCACTGTTTCCTGGAGTTCACTCAAATTCATGTCCACTAAGTGGGTGATGTCATCCAACCATCTCATCCTCTGTCATCCCCTTCTCCTCTTGCCGTCAATCTTTCCCAGCATCAGGGTCTTTTCTAATGAGCTGGCTCTTCACATCAGGTGGTGTTGAAGCTTCAGCTTCAGTGTCAGTCCTTCCCATGAATATTCAGGGTTGATTTCCTTTAGAAATGACTGGTTTGATCTCCTTGCTATCCAAGGGACTCTCAAGAGTCTTCTCCAGCACCACAGTTCAAAAGCATCAACTCTTTGCCACTCAACCTTCTTTATGGTCCTATTGTCATATCCATATATGACTACTGGGAAAACCATAGCTTTGTCTTTATGGATCTTTGTTGGCAAAGTGATGTCTCTGCTTTTTAATACACTGTCTAGGTTTGTCATAGCTTTTCTTCCAAGGAGCAAGCATCTTTTGATTTCATGGCTGCAGTCTCTGTCTGCAGTGATTTTGGAGCCCAAGAATGGGATCAGATGCCATGATCTTGTTTTTTGGATGTTGAGTTTTAAGCCAGCTTTTCAAGAGGCTCTTTAGTTCCTCTTCACTTTCTGCCATTAAGGTGGTGTCATCTGCATATCTAAGTGGCAGGAGAATTGGACTTAAATCCAGACTTTTCCGTTTATTCCACAGCTGCCTTGAGCATGAGAAGCCACAGCAAG